>NC_141694.1:473734317-474265364 GCF_964263255.1 Lissotriton vulgaris
GGATTTTCATTTGCTTTTGCATTTTTCTTTGTTTCATTAGCATAGTCAGAGACTACATCATTGTAGACTGGTGTTTCTTGATGAACTGTTGCAATTTGGGTTTCAAGAGGCACTAGTTACATGGCATTATTGCATAGTCCTTTGTTATTCACTGCAGGTTTATCAAATGTGATTAGTCTCTCAGTATGAGCCTCTTGGATTGTAGCAAATTTCGGCATTCTGCTATTTCTTAGGAGTCCACTTGGTCTACTACTTATTATTTTCGCCACATGATTGTGGTTTTACCAGGTCGATGGATACAACTCTGTTCTCCTTTTTACCAGCAAGGGGCGGTAGTACAACTGATCTTGTTCCGCTAATAGTTAAGATAGGTACTGCTTTTCTGTAGGAAGGCCCAAATTCCTTCTTTACCGCGATCTTCTCTCTGACCAGATCCCCAATCTTTGGAATCTAGACAGGTCTTGCTGGGACAGGTGGTTTTTCTTCAGTGGCTGTCGGCTGTTGTTTCAACTTTATGTTACTCAGGTTTTTTCTAGTTTCATTTAAATCCTGTAAAACAGCCAAACGATCTTTGATATCAAAGGATTTTTCTTCTACCACTGAAGTGTGACTATCAAGATCCTGAATCAGCATTCTAGTTCTGAACAATAGTTCGTATGGAGTGAGACCTTTTAGAGAATTTCTTGGCAGATTATTAAGACTACGTTGGACACTTGTTAAATGTTTGACCCACCCATCACCCGAACCTAATACCCGCGCCGTTATAGATTGCTTTATGTCCTGGTTTTTTCTTTCCACAACTGCATTTCCCTCAGGATGGAAGGGAGAAGAGTACTGCAATGCAATGCCTATGCTGTTCATGGCCTCTTTGTAAGCTCAAGAGCTAAATGCAGGACCCTGATCAGAATGTAGCATGCCAATTGCGTATGTGCCGATAAAGACTCGCAAATCTTTTATAACAGTTCTGGCGTCAGCCGAGTGCTGGGGTCTACATTTTTAAGTGAATTAAGTCTTTATTAATTATGGGACGCATTTTTCCGGCTGGATTTCTGCGCTATAGATAGCCTGATGCTATCTAATAGTGGTATCTGGGCTGTTGGCTGGTCCGGTTCACAACTGCGATCTCTGTTGCAATCCTCACAATTTTTTGCAAATTTGTAGATATCTACGCTCATTCCCGGCCACCAGTACTCTGATTGTAGTTCCATCAGAGATTTCAGGATCTCTTGGTGCCTCAGACCCAATCCCATATGTGCTTCTTGTAGCAAGAAAATTCTCTGTTTCGTGTTTGGAATTACTCTATCCTCCACTCCAGGGATTCGAGCAAACGGAACAGAGTTTGCATCAATTATGTATGTATTACTGAGTGGATAGTTGAGAGGTAATGCTGCATGATCGCCTTTTAATGAGGCTTTTACTGCCCGCCTGGTTTCCCCATCTATTTGGTTTTCTGAACGCTTTTCAGTGGCTACGGAAGCCGGTTGAATCGTTTCGTCTGTGGCTGCGTTAGCCAATGAATTCCCTGCAACGTGAACGCCATCACGTCGATGACTCAGTGCGTGTATCACGTGAGTCTTTCGTAGTTCTTTTCTTAAAAGAACTACTTGTTCCCAAAGCGTTTTATGCTTTATTGTGGTACCTGTGTCATCTTTGTAACTGTTTTTACTCCATGTCTGCATGTCACTGTTGTAAGATTTGATGCAGAAATACGAATCACACACTATTAGAGTGGGGAAATCGCGATCGGCATTTTCAAGCGCCATCTTTAAAGATCTTATTTCAGCTTGCTGAGCTGAACAGTTTCTGAGTGATTCAGTTTTGGTAATCATTGGTTTGAATTTACCAGAGCGCCAGCGACCTTTAACAATCGCGCACGCTGCATTGTAGGATTTTTTATCTACATCGTAGTGTTTTGCGAATCTGTCCATATAGATTACGCAGGTGTATTGTTCCAGAGGCAGAATTTCAGCTGGCAGAGGATATTCATATTCATATTGGAGAAATTCTTGTGTTTTTAAATTAGGATCAAATCGTATACTACGTCTGTTGCAGCAAGAGAATTACCCATTGTATTCATCTCGGATGTAATGTTTTAGCATTTGGAATGCTTGCTTTTGTTACTGCTTCTAAGGCAGGTACAGGTGTAACGATTATTATTTGTTTACCTTCTTTCTTTTGCTACAGCAGTTTGAACCGCTGTCAGAATTTTTTCTGTAGAGCTGAATTTCATTTCAGCCTGAGTGTACAAATGTGATTTGTAAGCTATAGGTACCGTTGCTTCCTAATTAGAGGTCAGGTATATGAATCCGCATCTTCCTGGGATGACTCGGATTACAAGATTGCGTATGTTTTCGCAAGTTTGTAATTTTGTTTTAGTTAACATGTCTGTTTGCAATGATCTCAAAATCTCTGTGTGTTTCTGAGTCCAATTGATTTGTTTGAAATCAGGTCTTATTAATTCATAGAGAGGTTTAACCCTCTCTGCATAATTTAGAATGTATGTTCTTCCGAATTTCAGGAAATCTAGTATTGATTGTAAATTCTTTAGCGTTTTTGGTGCCTGGAGTACAGCACATTTCTCTAAGAAATTGTCTGCAAGGCTCTTGCCTTCACTTGATAATTCATATCCTAAAAATAGGACAGTTAGATGGGCAATTCGTGACTTTTTGATGCGAACCCTAGTATTATGGTGTTCACTCTTTTTAAGTGAGTCTCCAGGTCATCATCTGTGAGATAGATGTCATCGACATAGGATAATGCCTCATCATCATATATTTGTAGTAACTCTGTTACTCTTGCTGAGAATAATCCTGGGCTATTCTTGAATCCCTGTGGGAGTCGGCAAAATTGTTTTTGCGATCCCATTATTGAGAAAGCGGTCAAATACCTGCTTTCAGGTGCAATGTTTTGACAGAAGAATCCATTAAAGATATCTAATGTCGTTTTATATTTTTTGCCCACAATGTTATTCATTAGTCCTGCACTATGTGAGTTTTGTACTGCAAACGTTTTACAACAGGAGTTAATGTGCCTGTAGTCCAAAACTAGACAATATGAATCGTCTGGCTTGGAGACAGGAAACAAAGGATTGTTCATTTGAGAGGTGCATGTTTCGATCACCCCTTGATATTCAAGTTGATCTAAGATCTCCCTGACTTGCTTTTTAGCTTCTTGTTTAACTGGGTACTGACTTTGTGCAGTGGGCTGATTTTTTAACTGAATTTTGTGGTGAGGCGAATCCTCATCCCATCCTACATGATTTTTGTATAAAGCAGGAGCTTGAGCCACTGCCCATTTTCTTGCCAATGTGTATTTTTTATGAATTGGAATATGATTTGAGAAGGCAGGCATAATCATTTCTTCGCCATGAGGGCATTCCCTGACAAACTCTGGTGGCCAATCTTTCTCAGCTAACAGAATGTCATAGCCTTTAGAAAGTTTTTCCCAAAATAGACCTTTTATTTTCCTAGTTCTATCTCCCTCTATACGTAATGGTATTTCATATAGTTTATGGTGCACACTAACTCGTGTGTCTTCAGTTTCCACCTGAATGTATTCATTCGAGTCCACTGTCTCCAGAAGATTCATCAGGATCTTGCGAGCTATTGTCACTTCTGCTGCGCTGTCTAGCATTGTCTGTGCCCACTCTCCATTTTTCAGTTGTGTCCTCAGAATTCTCGGCATGTTTAATTTTTATACTTGCTACCTTCTTTCTGGGAAATTGTAATTTTTTACTTTGATGAGCAGGTTCCTTGTCTTTGGCCTTGACGTGCTCTTCTCTGAGTTCTGACCGTCCTCTTTTTTCCGATTTCTGTGAGGAAGATCGAGAAAGATTGAGTGAGGAGAAGAATCGAGAGGGACGTGTATCAACATCTTGATATCTGTCAGGTTTTCTTATTTTATCCCTATCTCTAAGGTTATATCTTTTTTCAGAGGGCTCCCTTTGGGGAGACTTGTCTTCCCGGCCTAGAGATCTCTCTCTCCGCTGAGGAGACCTTCCTCTGGACTGGAAATGTTTTTTTTCCCTGGGAGTGGATTGTCTATTACCATCCCAACTCTTTTTTGGAGTTTTTAAATTATTTTTAATAAATGTTTTTACAGGATTTTCAGTTAGTTGGGGTTTTACCGGTTTCCCACCCAAACTATCTCTTCCTAGCTCTTCATAGGATTTTTCTTTGATTCTGGCGAGTTCAAATGGTTGGTCTGCTATATCTGTTTCCTTCAATTACTGAAGGTACTTTATATCGTCCCTTGCCAATTGAACTAATTCTCTATATGCCTTTGTTAATTATTTTAGTTTAACTAGGAGTTCTTTGCTTGACATTGTTTCGATGTCTGGGTGTGTTGCGTAGCTGCATAGGACCGGCCCTGTTGCTTCTGGTGTAGCTAGTGGACCGAGCCTGGTGATGTGATTATTATGTTTTAGGGTGCTATTAAACCAGAGTAGGTGCTCTTGGTAATTTAGTGGGATTTCAATCTCCTCGAAAGGAGTGTATTTTCCCAGCGGTTCCTCTATTTTGAAATAGTGGAATTCTTTTGTCACAGCATGTGCTGCTGGAAAATGTATCCATGAATAGAATACCTCTGTCTGCCGATATGCATGTGCCCCTACCACGAATATGACTGTACCACCTCGTGGTGTCAGTCCATTTTCTATAAGTTTAATAGTTATAGTTCTTCTTATATTGACCGGAATGATTATAACACTCTGGTCAGTTTCTTGGAGGGTTGTGTCTTCCTCTAAGAGTCGAGCTGCTAAGGCTTCTTTTTCTCTTTCTTCGTCACTTTCTGACATTTTACTGACTGAAAGTTTTTTGTTGCAGATCGAGTTTCAAGGAAACAAAGATTAGGTGCACAATATTTTGGAACACTGTATCCTTCAACGTTGATCAAACCAAAAACTATTACATAGAATTCTCATCCTACTAAGTTCCGGCGGATATTAACCTTTCACCCACTCCAGACGTCTATTGGAGTTTTTACGGGAAAGGGGTTCTGTGTGAAAAAGCACGACTGAGTTACTCTAGTGTCCTGCGTTAGATTATCGCCTTACCAAACGTTGGGCGCCATGTAGTGTGGTTCCTATTTTCCCAATAGGCTCTGCGCATTGGAATAACATAAACAGTAGTGTAGATGTAGGACTGAGGTCATCTAGGTCTCTACTGACTATGTTAAACTTAATTTAGGTTTGCAGCAGCTAGCTCAGAGGTCACTAGAAACTTTCTTGAATGAATAGGGAGGGTTGAACTTCCCTGACTCAGACAAGAAGGGATTCTGTTTCTGACAACCGCATAAACATGACAACTTTGCTCCCTCAGAATAAGAGTGTATCTCTAGAGTAGTGTGAAAACAATAGGCAGCTATTTCACTCAGTCAATCGTGCATACTTAGTTTCACCAGAGTGCAGAGAAATAGAGAGACGGGCGTTTTCAATAAAAAGGTGTTATTTATTGAGCAGTCTTCTTTCTCATGCAAGAGAAATGAATTGCCACAATTGCAATACTTATCATGAAGGAAAGTGCGTACAGTAAAAGTAGTATTATAAAATAATACTGTAAAAGCATTGATATGGTTTCTTAGCCATATGATACTTTAAAATGGATAAAATATATACATTCATAAATACATTTGACTAATCGTACTCAACTGGTGCTTCTAACTAAGCCTACCCTGATGTACCTGACCTAAGCCTAATACTTGGGAAGGGATGAGTAATTAGCAGTTTAAGTTAAGTTGGTTAAGATTGTTTTGCCAATAATCTGCGTCAATAATTCTCTTACGGGTTTAGTCAGCTCCGTACCTTGGTAATAGAATGTGGGAGGTCTGGTATCTCTTTCCTTAGGACTCGATCTCCCAGCAACCCGCAAGAGTAGGCTGGAAACACCGGAGCTGGATTTTCTCGGCTGGAGAAAAAGACAGCGTCTCTCTCAGTGCGTCAAACGGGAGGGGCGGCTTCCGTGGGCTCTCGCATCAGCTGGGCTCTCGGGCTAGTAGATGGCCCCTCTGCTCCTAACCACCGTGGGTTTGCTTAACCCCTTCGCTGCTCATGACGAGCTCAGCTCGTCATGAGGCACAGTTGAGCTGTGCTTATGACGAGCTGAGCTCGTCATGAACAATGGGGAAACATCAAAGCTCAGCATAGGAAGGGAAAACTCAAAGCAGCCAAGGTGTTAAGGCAACTGTTAGTATATTTATACCTGAAAGGAGTCGGGTTTTACGTAAGGTTGGACATAAGACGTCACTAAGAACTAACAGTTCTTTCTGGACTCCAGGAGTTTTTGTTCAAATCAAAACAAAAGCAGGGGGGATTTCCCAGGCTGCTGGAGGCATGGTTTGTTTAAAGAACGCGTTGTGCTTTCTAGGAGTAGATGGGAGTAGCCGTGTTGTGCTTTGGACTGCATGGGCTATTACTGAATATGGATATGATTCTTATGCCTTTATCAGGATATTATTGATTATAACCACATAAGGGCATGAATCGGGAATATCGAATTAAGGTCCTAGATATAAACATGACATGCTAGAAGCAAGGCCAATAATGCAAAGCAGGTTTCTATCTTTTTCTGCTTGTGACGCTTGAATATCCCCAAGGCGCTGGCTTCCCATATGGCCAGGCCTATCATTCCTGTGCCTGCCTGTGTCATTGTGTGTACTCCAGTCCAGTAAATCTGCAATGTGGGGCATGTCCATAGCATATGGAAGAATGTGGCGTCGGGCATGTGGTAGTGCAGGCATTCAAACTGTGTTGCAGGGAAGAAGGTCTTAAGCCGCGCCGTGTAAGATACTCTCAGTATCGTATGTTGAATTGGATGTTTTTGAAGCGTTGGTTACAGGACACTTTTTATGGTGTTCTAGGGATGTGAGCCATTCGTTATCATGCAACGCCCGACCAAATTCCTCCTCCCATTATGAACGGAGACGCGTTAGCGGCACACACGTGAGGTCTATGATTGATCTGTTTAATCAAGTGATGAGGTGTTGTCCTGCTCCCATGTTTAGCATTGGGTATAATGTGCGGTGTGTTTTAGGTTCTCCTTCCATCAGATCCCATGTCTTCCTACAGTCTGATATGAGGTGTCAGTAGAAAAGGAACTGTCCAACAGGGAGCCCGCTCTCCTCTGTCAGGCCTTCGAAGGAAGGCAATTGACCTTCTTCGAATAGGGTTTCTACCTCTTTAAGAGCGTATTCTGACCAGGTTAGTATGTTTCTAGATGTGTAGTGTCCGCGTCCCTTGGGGAGAAGCGCCAATGGCAACAGTAGAGAGTATATTGGCACAGCCCGAGAGAGGCAGTGAATTCTTAGCATAAAGGACCTAGCCACATTCACCAGAATGGGATGGATTGGATTAGGTTTGGTTCCCGGAAGAAGCATTCAATGTATTGTGGGAGCTGTCGGAGACCCTGCTTGTGTTTCCATTTCCTCTACGTGATGCCCAGCAGTCCACCATTAGAGCCACTGTAACTGCGCTGCAAGGAAGTAGGCCTCGAAGGAAGGGGTGCCAAGACCTCCTCGGTCTCGTGGCGGCTGCCATGTTGTTAAATCTACTCTGCGGCGGCCCTTTCCCCATATCAGCGATATGAGTAAGGAGTCTACTTCTCAGAAAAAAGCGTGCCGGGGATCACCGGAATATCCAGCACTTAGCCCAAAACAAAGCCCCGGTCATGACAGCTTCCCAATAGAATTCTATAACACCTTTTCCAAAAACTAGCCCCACAGTTAGACACAGTCTATAAGGCAGTGTTAGAGGTGGGAATGCTCCCTAAGTCCATGCCGGAATCAGTACTGATGACTTCCCCAAACCGGATTGGGATCCCTTGCTTAGGTCATCGTACCGACCTATTTCTCTGCTCACAACAGATTGCAAAATACTGGGCAGGATCATAGCTGATAGGCTCACAGGAATGCTCCCCCACCTTGTGCACCTCAACCAAAGTGGTAAGGAATACCTCCCAGAATATACGAAGGCTTTTCCATGGCCAACACAGGTTACGAGGCCGGTTCACAAGTGCCACATGCCTTGTGCTGGACCTTGAGAAGACGTTTGACACCTTAGCATGGCAGTATTTATTTGTGGCTCTGCGGCGGCTGGGCCCTTGTCTCATGGCGCACATCAAGCTGTTATACACCGCCCTCACAACTCGGGTTCTCATAGGCAGGCACATTTTACTGCCTCTCCAGGTGACCCGGGGAAAATGCCAGGGATGCCCCCTATCCCTGTTGTTGTTTGCCCTCGTAATGGAGCAGTTGGCAATAAGACTTAGGGAGGGGGGTGAGCTTTGGGGAATTCTGCTGCAGGGATGAACTCATAGTGTATCTGTATACACAGATGATCTATTGATATACATCAGAAACATCACTGCGGACCTCATGCCTCTCTGGGCCCCCCTCTACGACTTCGGGAAGACAGTGGGATTGAAGGTGAACTGGACAAATCCACAATTTACCCCCTACAACTGGACGTACCCCAATGGGACATAAACGCGGGAGAAGCCAAGCTGGCGTGGAATGGGGATGCCCCACGTTACCTGGGAATCACACTATATCATACCCGAGAGATATCCTTGAGGGCAATCACTATAGAGCCTTAAGAGGGATTAAAATCCAGATCAATTTCTGGCGTACATTACCCCTGGCCCCAATAGGGATGGTTGTTTTTTCAAAGATGGTAATAGTACCCTGTCTCCTACACTACTTTGCAAATGTTCCTGTGTAGGGAGGATTTCTTGTTTGTCTGCCTCTTTGCACAATTGCGCTATGTGCTGCTCTGTTGTTAGCACCATCTGCTCCAATGTTTTCTGCACCCTGTGATTTGTCTAATGCATGCTCCCCTCGTGACCACCTTACAGGCGTCCCATTTGAATGCCTGTGGTGCGTGCATTTTCAGAGAAGTAATTCTGTCTGTTTTTTCTCTGTTCGTGTTGGAACACCGGGTCCTATAGGCAGTCTCGTGGGAGCTGCCAGATGGGGATCGGTGGTGATGGTGGGGGCAATTTAAATGTCATTATCCAGGGTGCAGTGGTGAATTGGGCCAGGCTATTCGGTAGGGCCTCCCAGAATACTGTTTGCTCAGTGTTGGGGGCATAGATACTTCCTATTAATATTGACTGACCCTATAGCAGCCATTCTAATAGAGCATATCTCCCCTCGGTATCTATCTTTCAGCTGGTCTCTAAAAAGAGACTCCTGGCCTAAGCCAGATGAGTGCCTTCTGCACATACGCTGAAAACGTTGTGGCACAGAAGGTGGCCCGCCATTTCTTTTGGAGTTTTTTAAGCTCCCCTTTGTGAGGTGAGTTTCTTGTAAGAGTATGACCTGCTCTTGCTGGCACTTGATATAAGCATAAATAGCATAGCGATTCCGCGCTGTGTGAATGCCCCGTGCGTTTTGAGTGGGAAATGTATTGTCCACCAGGAGGTTCATGGTGACATATAGGTTGTGCTTTGGGAGAGGGGGGTCCGGGGGTCCCGCTTGGTGTCTCATGGATAGGATTGATTGTGCCCGGAGTGAGGACTGGATGCAACTGTGAATGTTTCGGCCCAATATGTCGGGGTGGCTATGGGGTCGGGGTCTGGCAATGTGCTAAAATAGGACACTTTAGGTTTCAAAATGCAATACTGGGGATCTGCTGTATCGGACGGCACATCCAAACCTGTACCAACCTGTACCCTCTAACGATCTGCAGGGGGGTACATCTGACTTGTGCACTCCCCTGAGACTATCACACATGGTTGGTCCCATAGGGCTGTGTGTATGTCGAGTGGGGGCCTTAGATATTTGTGGGTTTAAGGCATATATAATCATGGTGTGTGATTTGTATTACATGGCTAGGTGGTGAGGATTCCCTAGTGGGGAGGTTTGATGTGCCTACTATTGAAGGCAGACCTTATCTGAGTGTATCAGCTGTCTGTGGTGTGACAGTAGGAAGAGTCCCAGAGTTCTCGTCTGAGTTACTGAAATCGTTGGGTTCCTCATCAGGCGTGAAAATGTGTAGAGTATCTTCGTTTTTTGAGGCTGAGAGGTTTGCCCCTAGCTACGCTGCCGCCTGGATGGCATTTTGACATTCCGCTATGATTTGCTCTAGGTCTGGAAGTTTCAGTGACTTATTTTGCGGTTTCATTTCTGAATGGCCCTGGGCGCTCTATGCCAGGGGGCCTGGACATCTTGGACCTGGATGTTTGATTGTTTCTATGACCTAGGTTAGTTGCAGGTTCACTTCCATCCAATCCATAGATTCCTGTGGGTCAGCAAAGAATATTGTAGTGTCAATATAGATAATTTTAAGCCGTGGTGGGAACAACAAAGAATATTGAATGTTCTGATTCCGTAGTAGCCTCTTTAGTCCAAGGAATGAAGCACGCTCCCACTGTTTGGCTCTGGAATGGTCCGGGAAGAGCATATTTTGTTTGTCTTCCACTGTAATGGGGTATGATGTCCCTGCCCTGAAAGTGGAAATGCTTTACTAGCATGGGACGTGGGAGCGAGCCCAGGGGTGGATGCTGTGCTGGCACCCGGTGCACCCTCTCAACCGAGAAGTAAGGGGTGAGCTCCTGCGTGGTGTGAAGGATCAGAGCCAGGTTTCTGTATGTCCGATGGGATCTCTGCCTTCCACTCTGTAATAAATAAAGAGAAATCCAAGTTATGTAGATAAGTCCAGGATTTATTCAGCTGCAGCACAGTACTCCCAACCACCAGGATAACAATCCCAGTATATCTTTTCAGATCATAACAATTCTAAATGGAACCACTTGGATGGTGTGCATGTGCAACATAGAACCAAGGTTCTATTAAAAGGGAAATATATACAGGGTTAGTTTAAAAGGGAAATACCAAGAAGTCAGAATATAACACATCTTTCCCCTTAAAGAAAAGAAAAGACATTAATCTTACAAACTGTATGTACAAACATCAGTGTGCGTACGTAAAAATCAACTATGATACACATTTTGAAACTCTTCTAACATTCCATCTTTTCCCATCTTGAGTAACAACACTATTATGAAAAACTCGCATAACTTTCATTGGCTTACCAAATTTGCTCTCTCCTTTAGCAATGAAACCTGGTTTGCGAATCCTGACAACATCTCCAACCATGAATTCTGGTTGTTTAACTTTCATTCTAGAATCATAATTGGATTTGTACTTATTTTGTTTTACCTCCACTCTTCCAGCCACATCCTTAATATTCACATCAGTATCTTGCTGACTACAACTTTTCTTAAACCACCAAGGACATAATCCCGAAACCGGATTTCTACCTTTAAGTAAGCGGAAAGGAGAGACTTCAGTAGTGGCATGAGGTGTAATACGGTATAACCATAATTTCTCTCTCAACTTATCTTTCCACAGACCTCCTGATTTGCGAGCCCAAATCAAATCTTCCTTGAGGACTCTATTATATCTCTCCACTAGTCCATTACCTTGTGGTTCATAGAGAGCTGTGGTACAATGCTTAATGCCATACGTATTCAAAAACTCTGACATAAGTGAGGACTTGAACTGTACCCCATTGTCTGATACAATACACTCCGGAGAACCTTCTCTGGAAAAAATCTCTTTTAAAAAAAGAATAACACTTTCAGTATTTGGGTGAGGCACCAGTTTGACCTCAGGCCACTTTGAATGATAGTCCACAGCAACAATGGCAAACCTACATTCCTGTGGTAAAAAACTGAAAGGACCAGCTATATCAATCCCTAACTTCTGCCACGGATGATCTGGCCATTTTACAGGAACTAAAGGTGCAGGATCACACTTACACGATTTATCACTCTCAATGCACTCAGGACATTCCCTGACGTATTTATCCACTACTCTATCAACCCCTGGCCACCAGAAGTTGGACCTAATGAGTCTTTTCATAGAAGACATTCCCATATGGCATTCATGACTCATTTGTAAAATCACACTTCTTATAGCTAACGGTGGAATACATTTCCCAGCTCTGAACAAAAGCTCTCCTTCAATGGCCAACTCATCAGCAACGTTGTGGAATGGTGTGATCTCAGCAGGAATACGTTCTTTGGAAGGCCATCCTAACTTCACATAGTCTCTGACCTTACATAGCAAATCATCCTCATCCATACCCCTCTTCCACATATCTTCCGATATCACTTTGTATTTTTCTGAAAACATTTCAGAAACACTCGTTACCACCTCTGTGTCCTCTTCATCTCCAGAGCTTGTACACGGCAATCTAGACAAACAATCTGCAGTTACATTTAGTTTCCCAGGCACATATTCAATGTCAAAACTATATTCTTGCAGACGTGACATCAATCTTGCAATGCGAGCTGTGGCATTTAACCCTCCACCAGGTGAGAGAATGCTCACCAATGGTTTGTGATCAGTGCGTATGAGGAATCTTGCACCCCAAATATAATTACGGAAATGCTCAACGCCCCATACACATCCTAACAATTCCTTTTCTATGACAGCATACCGTCTTTCAGTTTGATTCAATGATCTAGATGCAAACGCAACGTTCCAATCTTCCTTCCCAGAACGTTGTGAAAGTACACAACCTAAACCATAAAGGCTGGCATCCACTGTCACAATGCAAAGTTTATTCAAACAAAAAGGCCTTAAGGTAGGTGCAGACACCATATCGAGTTTGACACTTTCGAAAGCATCTTGCTGTTTAGAACCCCACAAAAACTCTACCTCCTTCCTCGTTAGCTCCCTTAACGGCTCCATCTTGGTCGCAAAGTTTGCAATAAACTTACTGTAATATTCACACAGTCCTAGGAACGACAACAACTTGTCCTTACAATCTGGTGCAGGAGCCTTTAAAATAGCGTCTACCAAAGATTTTTTTGGAGCAACACCATTACCAGAGATGGTGTGTCCCAAATATTCTATAGTTTTTTGAAACAACTTACACTTCTTACTCTTAATAGTAAGTCCAAACTTATCTAACTCCTTGCATACATTCCTCAGATGTTCCATGTGTGTCTCATCATTTTTGGAGAAAACCAAAATATCATCTTGGAAGCACTTCACGTACTCACTCATGTCCTTAAATATATGATACATGGATCTCTGAAAAACAGAGGCTGCTGACGCCAAACCGAACGGCATACGTTTAAACTGGAACAAACCCTGGGGTGTGATAAACGCAGTGAGATGGCGTGACTCCTCTGCTAACATAACTTGATGATACGCCGATCTCAAATCCAACGTGGAGAATATAATACCACCCCCCAGCATACTCACAACTTCGTTGATATTGGGCAGGGGGTGACAATCTACCACTATGTTTGCATTGAGCGCTCTCAAATCTATGCACAACCTCAAAGATTTGTCAGGTTTGCGTGCCAAAACCATTGGCGAAACCCATTCAGATGACTCAATTTCTTCTATGACATCATTTTTCAACATATCATTAAGTGCATCACTTAATTCTTCTCTAACATTCAGTGGTACCGGCCTAAGTTTTTGTACAACCGGCACAGCTCGTTGTTTAAGCTTGATGACATGAGTGAAACCACTTAATTTTCCTAATTTGTCGGAAAACACACTAGGGAACTCATCTGACAAAATCTTCCAAACATTATTCTCCTCTACTGACCTGATACTATCTTCTGACATATCACTATCATATGACACCATGACAGGATCTTTGTTGCGTGGATTCAATGTAATGTGAAGTCTGAATTGATCTCGCCACCCCAACACATTCACTCCCTTCACAGCCACATACAGTTTGATATATGCAGATTGATCTTTAAAATAAATCATGGAGGCAATGTATCCTATAAAATCAATACTGGATTCGTTGAAACCTTTTGCCATAATGTCGGGAGGGCACAACTCACTTTTAGAAATTATGTTTTTGTACATTTCATCAAAATACTTTTCTGTTATAATGGTCCAAGGAGACCCAGAATCAGCCATCAACTCTAACTCCACTCCTTTAAACCTAACAACACATTTAGGAGACTCCAAATAATCCTCTTCAAGCAAACTTATACTTATAATGGACACAATCATCCCACTTACTCTGTTTGATTCATCAGACACAGCATGTTCATATCTAACCAGACTTGAATCATAGTCTGTTTCGTCTCTCACGCAAGAAACTTCTTTTTTCTTGAAATAATTTCCTTTATCCCCACCTTTCTTTTTGTCTTCTCTACATGAGTTGGAAAAATGACCTATTTTCCCACACTTGTTGCACTCTTTGCCTAAAGCAGGGCAAAATTTAAACGTAGCAACATGATTATAACTCCCACATCTATAACATACGATGCGGCTACGTGGTCCAAATTTATGACTTGGGGAACCTCTTGCAACATTGTTCATTGCACACACTTCTTCAGTTAACTTGTTACTTTTGCTACTCTTATTACTCGTCTCTTCTATTGTCTTCATCCACTTGTTAGACTGTTCAAAAGCCTTAGCAGTAGAGATACACTCCAACAAGGTTGGATTGCCTACAATCCACAATTGTTCTTGAGTTTTCTTGCACTTAACGTTTACAATAATATTATCTCTAAGCATCTCATCCGTCATATCCCCAAAATTACATGGCATCACTAGAGCTCTTAAACCTGTTAAAAAATCATCAAAAGATTCATTTTCTTTTTGCGTTCTGGTGTAAAACTTGTACCGGTTTAAGGCTAGACTAGTGGTAGGTTTAAAGCGTGTTTCTACACGAAGCATAGCTTCATCAAAAACCCCATTATCACCAGGAACAGCTGGTAAATTCCTGAAAATAGCTTGTCCCTCAGATCCCAAACAATGTAAAAAAATGTTTTTCTTCCTTTCATTTCCCATCCTTTCTCCATCAATAGCTTTTAAATAAGTCATAAACTCCTCCTTCCATCTGTTCCACGGAATTGGAGGATCACCCTTGGTTTGCAAAAACTTAGAAGGAGGATCAAACTGCATATCAATGAATAAATGCAAGTATCACAGAAATGAACAATCAAAAAAAAAAAAAAAAATATATAATAGCAATAACAATGTAGATAATATTAATGCACCAAGAACTAAGTTGCACTGACTGCTACAACTTAATCACAAGTAAACTAATGAGTACACACGCTGTGTACATCAGCGAAATTGAAATGATCATCAGCGTGGGATTCAACTTGTAATCTGTGGTAATTTCCTTGAATTCAGTTAATAACGTCGTTTATGTCAGTTTCACACGCGTTGCTAACAGCTTTAGGCAAACGCGTTATTCAAGTACCTTCAAACACGTTGTTGCGGAAGACTCGCTCTTCGGTAGCGCTTGGATGTAGCGTTAAATTTCCTTAAGAAATGCTTTCAATATTTAATGCTCGCTTTTCCGGCAGTGAACAAAGCCAAAGTAAACAAATATGGCCGCTATTGACGCAATGCGCATCACGTCATGCGCTGCGTGCAGCTTTCTTCGTTGTCACGGTTACAGCTTGTCTCACAGCGCACGCGTTACCTTGTACGCGCTGCGTGCAGCTTTCTTCGTTGCCACAGTAACAGCTTGTCTCACAGCGCACGCGTTACCTTGGACACGGCTTTTCCAGCGGCGCATGCGAGCTGTAAACGAAGAGTCCGATTTTTGAAGGTAAACACCTTTAAAATAGCGTATAAGTTAGTAAATTGAAGGTAAACACCTTTAAAATAGCGTATAAGTTAGTAAATTATGCAGGATTACCAAAGAAAGGTTCCAAAACAGCGCACTTTCTGTCAAATGACAAAAAACTCGGAGGCTTGTAGAAAAATGTAATCCCATGAAATAAATCCACAATGAAGAAGTAGAAAACGAATCCTTTGTTGAATCTTTCCCAAATATATTTACAGGTCACAATCCAGATCACTCATGAAACGATGGATCTTGGAGGAAAACAAAGTACTTTTGGAGCATAAATCTTAATCCAAAAGCTTCTGGAAATGGATAAATATTGCAAACAGCTCAAAAAAAAAATTCCAAAATTCCAGTTTTGTACCACACCTGTGCTGCTGATGTAGAAGTAGTAGGTACTGGTCACCCTCGTCGCCAATTTTGTAATAAATAAAGAGAAATCCAAGTTATGTAGATAAGTCCAGGATTTATTCAGCTGCAGCACAGTACTCCCAACCACCAGGATAACAATCCCAGTATATCTTTTCAGATCATAACAATTCTAAATGGAACCACTTGGATGGTGTGCATGTGCAACATAGAACCAAGGTTCTATTAAAAGGGAAATATATACAGGGTTAGTTTAAAAGGGAAATACCAAGAAGTCAGAATATAACACACTCCCTCTCGCAAATTAAAAATGCGCAGATTGCTTCACCTGGAACATCCTTCCAGTGTTGCATGGATTCTGTACATACACAGAACTATGCATAGGAATACAGGACCTCAGTAAATAGGTGGTATACCAACCTACCACATCCGTACCCAAAATCCCTTACCAACTAGCTACAGTGTCTCATTCATATACAGCGAAGCTACCAATGATTAGACAACCCAGAACACGTAACTCTATCTTGGGAATCGCGGGAGTCAGACACTCTTTCGCTTAGCCACTCATAATTGTCCTCAATGCGGGTAATCAGCAATTCAGTAGTTTAAAATGTTTATTTCAACGATCGTGCTCTATGATGCAGTACACAAACAAATATTAGCAGCAGAATGCATAAACACAATATTGTCAGCATTGTTACAATTCCATAGAATACAAACGGGGATGTCATGCTACAGAAAGCAATGGAAAAGGACGAAACAACCTAACCACCCTCCAGTGACAAGAGATAGTTTATCATAAAAACAGTAGACTTCTGGGCTTTGTCAGCAGACCCCATACAATGAATCACTGACAAAATATCAAAGGTCAGAAATCGAAGCAAGAATATTGAAGTCAAGAATATTGATATACTATCTACATATGGTAAGCACAAAAAAATCGAGAAAAAAATATCGATGTCAAAAATATCGTTGTTAAAAATATTGTTTTTTATTTAAGTTAAAAAAAATGTAAAATAAAGTTAATAATGCAACTAATTAAAAGAAACATAGGTAAAAATATGTTACAATGTTTAAAAATTATAGGTAATATATATAATGTAAAAGTAAATTAAACATATACATATGATATATATTATATATACTTACCTATTAATAATTTTTTATAATTATTTTAATAACTTATCATTTTAAAAAAATCATATTATAAATTATAAATACATCTATGCACATAAAACAATCATTTAAATAAAAATTATATAAATATATTTAACAAGTTAAAATAATCAAATTATTTGTAATCTTTTTAATAATAATTATATACTACATTAACTAAAATAATACAAAACATATTAGATAGCGAAGGTAAATAAATTACTATTCCAACTCCAAACAGTGCAACAGTTTATAAAATGTTGGATAGCATAGGGGTTTAAATTACTATTCCCACTCCAATGTGTGCAATAGTAGGGAAAGTGTTGGATAGCGTAGGGGTAAAAATTACAATTCCCACTCCAGTGAGTGCAACAGTAGGAAACCTGTTGGATAGCCTAGAGGGTAAAAAATTACTATTCCCATTCCAGTGAATGCAACAGTAGGGAAAGTGTTGAATAGCGTAGGGCTAAATATTGCTATTCCCACTGCAGTGAGTGCAACAGTAGGGAAAGTGTTGTTTAGCGTCAGGGGAAATATTCCTATTCCCACTCCAGTGAGTGCAACAGTAGGAACAGTGTTGGATAGTGTAGGGGTAAAAATGTACTATTCCCATTCCAGTGAATGCAACGGTAGGGAAAGTGTTGGATAGCATAAGGGTAAAATGTACTATTCCCACTCCAGTGAGTGCAACAGTAGGGAAAGTGTTGAATAGCGTAGGGTGAAATATTGCTATTCTGTCCCCAGTGAGTGCAACAGTAGGGAAAGTGTTGGAAAGTGTAGGGGTTAAAATTACTATTCCCACTCCAGGGAGTGCAACAGTAGGGAAAGTTTTGGATAGCGTAGGAGTAAAAATTACTACTCCCAATCCAGTGAGTGATACTGTAGGAAAAGTGATGGATAGCGTAGGGGGTAAAATTACTATTCCCACTCCAGTGAGTGCAACAGTAGAGCAAGTGTTGGATAGCATAGGAGTTAAAATGACTATTCCCACTCCAGTGAGTGCAACAGTAGGGAAAGTGTTGGATAGCAAAGGGGTAAAAATTACTATTTCCACTCCAGTGAATGCAACAGTAGGGAAAGTATTGGATAGTGTAAACCCGCTACATATACAAAAAAACACAAATTATGTAATTGTCAATTAATAAAAATTAATTACCAGTTAATAATAAATAACAATAAATAAATTAACAATAACAAAAATTACAATATAATAATACATTAATTATACTTCAAATAATTATACATTTATCAATTAATACAAATTAAATACCAATTAATAATGAATTTACAATACAGTAATTATCAATGCCAATATATAAATAATATAACAATTAATTAATTATAATTAGATTAATTACCACCCTAATCCCCTATAAACCCACAACCCGCTACTTATAAAAATGTACATAATTAAAGTAATGATCAATTAATCAATTAATAGAACATTAATTACCAATTAGTAATTAATAAACAATAAGTGATTAACAATGACAATAAATAAATACAATAATAACTTAATTATAATTAACATAAGGATACATTGATTAATTAATACATAATAATTACAAATTAATAATTAACTATCAATAAAATAATAATCAATACCAATAAATAAAAACATAATAATTATTAATTATAATTAAATTACTTCCCACCCTATTCCCCTATAAATTCATACACCCGCTCTGATACTAAAACACAAAATTTACTTTAAAAAAATTACTAATTTCAAAACATTTAATACATATATGTAAAAATAATGAAAATGCATTCCAAAAAATGTTAAACATACATATAAAATACATACTTAAATACATAACACTAATATAAATATCGATAATATTAACAACAATATTTTTGCTAGCGATATTAATTACTTCGTTATAACTACTTTGATGTTACTTACTTCAATATAAAAAAACAATATTATTTACGTTAAGGTCGATATTATGGTCAACGATATTCTTGACATAGATATTCTGTCCATACGATATTAAAAACTCAATATTAGTGTAGGTCGATATAAAAAAAATTGTATTTTGACTGCTCACCCATACCTCAAGGCCTAGATGCAATGTTAACATCACAGGACAAACACGGATCTTCTCTCTGGAAAGGTGTATCTCTGTGTGTGCAAAATCAGGTTGTGGTTGCAGTATTAAAGTATACGATTTCCAGAGGTGCAGCTGTGTGTAGCCTGTTATGCCTATTTGTGAGGGACAGATCAGAACAGAATACCAAGGGGCATTGTGGTTTAACCTTGAACATTGTGTGCAGACTAAACCTCAGAGCACAGCAAAGAACCTGCAAGGCAGACAGTTCTCATGTATAAAGGGGCACAAATAAAGGCTTGCGAAATAGATGCTTGCAGAGTCTTGTGCAAAAGTAGCCTCATGGCAGCGAAGCTCATGCTAATTTAGCAATTGTCGACAATGTAGCAATAATCTCTGCTACACCCTCCCCTGATATGGCCATCGTATGTAGATCATACAAGAAAGCAAAGCTGAAAAAGTCTGAGCAGATATCAATTGGTGTGTCCATAAAATTTGGAAAAAGCAAAAAATGAAAGTTTGTACAAACAAAAAAAACACGTCCTAGAAGAAGTCGAAAGAGAGGAGGGAGTGATCCTAAAAAATTGTTGAGAGCCAGGCATCCAGAAACCCAGCTCATGTCTACAGGCAAAATGTACCTGATTAATGCATCAAGGTGTAAGTGCAAAATATTGCAATACCCTCCAGAAGGACATAATTTTGGTCGGTGGAAAAGGGAGATACAATCCAATTTAGCAAGCTGAAGGAACAAGAATGTTCGTCATAATCGGGTGCTTCCATTAACATTGATGCATAACTTGTGTGATATCAAATATAGCTCTGTAGTAGAAGATTCTGTGAAGCCTCACAGATATCCCATTGTGCCAAAATGTCATGTGCAGCAGCACGCGCTATCAAGCCAATCCCAGTACACTCCTACTCATGAGCAACTAAGGAGCCCATTAGCCGATTGAAATCCGGAACTGGACATGATGTGTTGGTGAGACATAACTCCAATGCCCATGTAAAGTCACAGCGGAGGCACGAAAACACAGGTTGCACGCAAGTAAAGTAAGCAAAATGAAACGATAATCTATAAGACACACTGATGTAGCACAAGGTAGTGTACCAACGCAAACATGCATCCGGTCACGAAGCAGTTGCAGCCGATCTGGCCTGCGCTGTACCACAAGAGGAGCAGCCATTGCATAGCAGGCACAACAGAAGCAGGACACACGCTGCCAACACCAATTTAAGGGGTCCATTATGATGGTAGATCACAACAGAGCCAGGGACCGCCCGCTGAAGTTGCAGCCGTCCCGCAATGCATATTATGATGCGCCTGCTACACATGTGGGTGCATCCTGGGCCTATTACATTGCGGGTGGATCTGCTGGCTGCAGACCGGACCGCAATGCAATAGGCTTGCACACATCATTGCCACGCACTACATGGCAGGCACCACATGGTGCCTACCATGTAGATCATGGCATTGAGGGGGGTATCATAGGTACCCCCATGGGCACCCCCCGCCCCCAACACCAGACACGCATGCCTTTCCATGGCAGCAATGCCGCCATGGAAAGGCGAATCTCCGCAGGCATCATATTATGGAGGGTGTTGTCTTGCAGACACCGCCACCATATTGTGACCCTTTTCCGCAAGGTCGACGAGTCAACTGGCGGAAAAATGGCTGACGGTCTTTCCGTTCCCCGCGGACTCCCCCAGCCATAGTAATATGGAGGGGTGATCAATCAGGCATGGATGGCGGCAGATGGCCCCCCCAAGCCAGCGGTGGCTACTGCCAGCCGGGGGGTGATCCGCCCGCTAGCCTAAAGGGCCTAGTTTGAAACAAAGTAACAAGACCAGAACACACATGTTTAAAAGAATGAGCCAGGCCTTGTGTATAAAACACATTGAAAATGCGATGAATCTACTCCCTAAAATGTAGTGCGAGATTTGTGTTTAAAAGTGTTTGAATCTCAGACGCAGCACTAGCCACTTGGAGCGTGTAGGTTTTATGTGCGGAAATCAATGCAACTTCTTGTTGCGTTAAAAGCGCCTTTAATCTGCTCAGCTTGTTGAAATCTGCCTTCAAAGTTGTAATTGAAGGCCACACTGGACTATCCAGCAGCCCATGCGGGGTGGAAAAAGCACATTATTGCAACAAATTATTCGCTGGGAAACTATTACAATGTAAGAAATGCCAGCCTACAAACCGCTGCATTTTTGGTTATTTAAAATAAGATAGCTACCATTAGCAAGCAGTATGAACAAGAGAATTATGGCTGGAACTGGTTTACCTTTTAAAACACATGCAAGATTCGGAGCTGAAAGATTACAAGGCCCATGCAACTGTATGTTTTTACATACCAAGGAGTGTCCCACAGTGGAATCACAAACCTCCCCGGTTAGGTAAACCTCGATGTTGTCCTAAAACATCCATAAGCGAAAGGCGGAAACTGCAGTACATGAAAAAAAGCACCTCCAAGAGGTTCAAAACGGCCCACACAGTAATGTTTCATGCAGGATGTAAATTGAAATAGTGAAAACGGTAAACCTATAACCCCTTGGATTAACCAAACCGCAGAATCTGATTTCGCTACAGAAAAGGGTAAAGGGTCTATTTTTTCAATGTGCAAAAGATTATAAGTTGCATCTTTCATGGACATAAATTGCTGTTTGTCTGTCAAATTAAACCGGGAAAATAAAGCGGTAATGTTAAAAAAATCCCAATGCCTTAATGGTCCATGCAAATTGCAAATTTGACCATGATATAACAGAGAAACATCTTCTTGCACAATATCAATAACAGAGTAAACAATATTTTCTAATGCGGGAAGACAGTGTATTAATGCTGTTGTCGACAACAGCTAAAACATTTTCCAAGTTTGCCTGGTCTATTTCCCGTAAACGTGATGCTGCTTCTATTTGTGACAGTTTCCAAATGTAATTGTACACAGCATATATCCAACTCTTTGTTCTAGGAGCTCTCGGTCCTAAGACGAAGTCGGCCAAATTAATATTATTGGACAGCAAGGATAAATGTTGTTTAACAGACAACAGTGTTGAGTGCTGTAACCATTGTTGACACAGTTTACCAACAGAGTAGTTTGTGAAAGTATGTGAAACAGAAAATCTAGTGTCTGGCCTGTCGTGTTGATAACCTAAACTAGAGTTAAGAAAACAGAGTTGGCAGGCATTTGAAGTATTAGGCCAGATTAACCAACCTAGGGGAGCATTGGCAGATTCATTAAATGCATAATTTTTTAATAAACTCTGTAAATCTTCAATGGTATAACTTGTGTGTGAGCGCCAATTATTATATTCAGCTAAAGTCGGAATGGCTGGGGCATTCATTTGTTTAGTAGTCACCAAACCAAAACATATGGTTTGGCAAATAGTATTATTCAAAAACAGCATTTGAGTGGGAATGAGGCACGCACTATGTAGGGCCTCGGAGCCTCGCACCTGCCAGTCTTTAGAATCCAAAATTGATTGTAAATCAACGGTTTCCTTCCAATGTTCATAACCCTTTATGGCCAGATTATGGTGAAAAGAAGAAGAATATATTAATTTACTATGTGTCAACATGAGTTTCTGAGAGGAGGGGCTATTCATTTTGAAATAGAAAGATTTAGGATTCGATGGGCTAAATTCTGTAAAGCAGGTAAACTTTTTCTTTAATGTTTTCGAGCTGCCCTTTATTGGCGTACGGCAATGCTCCCACTGAGTCTAATTTAGGATAGGACATAATGTACTAGTCTTGTGTATGAAATGATGCTGATGATGTTGATAACAGAATAGGTCAGCATAATTAGCAAAATTCATATACATTTCTTTAACATTAAAAGCAGCATATTTGAAATCTGAAAACAAAGCTTGAATCACATGCACATCCCAATCATTTGAACGAATGTCTTGTGTAAACACATCACCCATAGACACTCTAAAGACATACGGTATGTTAATCAGCTCTGTCGTACCGTGAATTTGGAAACCCACTTTATCCCAAAGGATATCATCTGAAACAGGAAACATTGAAATGTTAACAAGAGTCTGGTCACGCTTCATGAAGAGTGAAGATTAATGTTGAGTCAAAATTCCAACTACAAGCTTGCAGCAGAGCATTCAGGCAAGTAGTGACCATTTATGTGTTGAAAAAATACACTTAAAAACCCAATGGACATAAAAAGAAAATTAAAAATGGTGTCAACCAAATATATGTCCATGGAGGATCCAAATAGGTCTTTTTAAACCAAGATAAAAAAAATGGAAAATTATGTCGGGTCACCTGATGATGTGAACGATGCGTCAAATGAAAATCTGCCACGGTGTAAAGAAGTATCCGGCAAATCATTCACATAGTCATTTGTGGGATATGTGTGTTCAACATCTGTCGTATCTGTTGATACACACGGGATGGTAGGAGGCTCAGTAACAGTGACCATCTCGGTGACAGTGTCATTTGGAAAATTAGAAGATGTTATAGTCTCTCGAGTTCTTGAAATTGTGGGACAGGAAACAGCAGGTGTCACACTATTCAGAATCGCCAGATGTTATAACTTGACATTGTCGACTGAGATATATCTGTTGTCTTTCCGACCGGGTAGAGGAGGTAAGATTACTGTTCGAGTTCCCTTCAGGCCAAGCACTGGAACCGGTGCATGATAAGAGGGACCAAATTCTTTTTTATTCTCAACCTTTTCTCGGACCAGATCTCCAACTTTAGGAAGCGAACTGACCACTGGATTCTGTAGCGCTGCTTCGCAGAATGACTATCTACGTCAAAGGTTGCGGCAGCCACCGCAACGGCTAGACCATCAAGGTCTGGCACAAACATTTTAATGTCAAAGAACATTTCGTATGGGGGCCGCCCACCCAGAGGTCTTCTAGGGAGATTATTAAGTGCACGTTTAATGGGCTAACCAGCTCCTGTCAGTACCTAAGACTCTAGCTGTCAAGGATTGCTTCAAGTCATGGTTCGTTCACTCCACAATTGAGTTGCCCTCAACCCTCTATGGAGACGAAAATTGCACCAGCACCCCCAAAGACCGCATAGCAGCCTTGTGCACCTTAGATTCTAATGCTGGACCTTGGTCAGAATGAAAAGAGCCACAGGCAAAAATCCCTATGAAGACACACAAATTCCCGATGACAGTTAGAGTGTCAGCACTGCGTTGTGGCCACATTCAAAGAAATATGGTGCACAAATCCACTGCAACTAAAATGTATATATATGCAAAATCTGAAGAGAAAGGACCGCAGTGATTAAGGTACACACAAGCAAAAGGCCGATTAGCAATGCCAAGCGGTCTTTGTGGAGGACGTGTTACCACAGATGGCTTAATATGGTGACAAATGTCACAAGAAAGCACATAATTGCTGGTCTGTTTATATAAACCATGCCACCAGTACCACTGCTGCAAAATAGAGGCAGTAGCAGGCACTCCAGCATGTGCCGAGGCCATGCCTTCGTGTGGTGCTTTAATTAAAGTGTGTCTGCAGTCCGCGTTGGGAATCAGCCGATCTCCAACGTCTGGTATTCTAGCAAAAGAAACTTATTCGGGAGTTAACTGATTACATTATTACGAGGGGAAACCCTGCATGTAAATAAGGCCCTCCTTTGTTGCAGCTATCGCTGCCAAAATGTCATTATCAATCTTCGTCATGGATCTAGTAACGACTGCTACAGAACATGTGGCTACTGCAGATTTGGCTGCCTATGAGGACACTCCGCCACTTGGGTGGTCTGATGAGAATTTCTCATCCACCGATTATTCTCTTTGGTTAGCCTCTTGTTTTGATCTCTCAGTTTGCCTACAACTCTGTCTCAGGACACACTACAAAATTTCATTTCATGACCCAGGTATTCCGTTTTGTAGTATATAGTTTGGAATAATAGGCCTTTGGAATATCGGGGTCGGTAAATATAGGCCTTTTTGACCATCCTTACATTGTATTTTTTGATAAAATCTGTGTAGCCAGACCCAAAAGGGGATAGCTATATAACACTAGATTTTGATCCAATAGTTGGCCCGGCCAGAGGTGCTCTCAAAA
Organism: Lissotriton vulgaris; assembly: GCF_964263255.1. Lineage (NCBI taxonomy): Eukaryota > Metazoa > Chordata > Amphibia > Caudata > Salamandridae > Lissotriton > Lissotriton vulgaris. The sequence goes on from NC_141694.1 coordinate 473,759,497, forward strand.
ACAGTGGTGCTGATGATGTGCAGTGCAAGGTAAATGTGATAACTAAAAATGACTAAAAGGACAAAACATATGTTTATTCAAGATTGTTCAGATGTCAAGATTAAAAACAACCAGATAGTGTAAAAAATTGACTATCATTTGGCAATAGGTGGGAGGTCAACATGTTTCAGCCGAAGGGTGGCAATGACCGGCTTTCGTCAGGACCTACAAAGAGTGTGGGCTGATGGGATTTGTTTCTGAGCTATGGTGCCACTCAAATCGTGAGTGTCTGCTGTTCTTGTCCTCTTGTATTTTTGTATTAAGTTTGATAAATTGACCTGTAATCCCTGTTGTGTTATGTTCTGTACTTGACTGGGGTTGTGGAGATTACATGGTCGGTAAAAATTATCCCCTAGACCCTCTGTTATAAAATTGTGTTTTCTTAAGTAGATATCATCAACATACGAATATGCATATGAGTCTATGCTGTCTAACAAAGAGACAAAAAGTGCAGCGAATATTCTGGGGCTATTTTTGTAGTCCATTGGCAAACGCCGGTATTTTTTCTGTATTCCACCTGTTGGTAAATGCAGTCCATGGGCTGCATTCAGGGGTCGGATTATGGCAGAAACCATTTGAACTATCAAGTGTCATTTTATATTTTTTACACTATGCTGTCCACCAAGGCAGAACTATGGGTATTCTGTATCACAAAGGTCCGGCAATGGGAGTTCAAACCTGGTAATCAAAAACTATGCGGTACGACCCATCCAGTTTGGATACAGTAAAGAGCAGATTATTCATTGGTGATATAGACGTCTCAATCACTCCTTGATATTCAAACTGCGTGAGAATGTCAGTGACAGGACCTTTAGCTTCCCATCTAATAGGATATTGGGGTTGCGGTTGAGGCATCGACCGTAAAGAAATACTATGTGGTGGTGAATCTTAATCACAGTCAACCTGATTGCAGTAAACAGTCGGAGCAAGGGCCAAAGGCCACTCACCAAGGCGTCTCCATGTTCTTTGGGAACGTAACATGAAAAACTAGGAAGTATCACGTCCTCTTTGTGAGCCGCAGACAGAACAAAAGGTGGGGGCTAGTCCGCCTCCACTAGCAAAATGTCATAGGAAGCGGTCAGATTCTCCCAAAATATCCCAGTAATTACACGCTTAATGTCTCCCTCTATACAAAAAACTCTTTCGTACAGCCAATCCGTGGGGGACTACCCATGTGTCGGCTGTCTCCACAGTAATGAATGTTTCAGTTGCTGTCACCTCCAGACAGGGACGCAGTGCCTCCTGCACTATTGTAACTTCCACTGCACTGTCTAGCAGGGCTGTCACCCAAGTATAATTCAGTAGTCGTGTTCTCACTTTCTGAGGCATATCTTGCTGTTAAAACGGCAACTTATTTCTTTTGAAAAGGGGTGCGGAAACGTAGTTGCTCTTCCTGCTTCCCCTTGGAGTCAAATTGACGAGGTTGTTCACGGCCCCCTGGAACCTGTTAACTCTTGCCATGATCCTGGTGATCCCCAACACTAGCTTGTGAGCTGGATGTGTCCTGTGAAGAATGAGGAGAATGCTGATCAGGGATTTGAAGTCTATCAGGAGTCTTAATTTTCGCACGATCTCAGAAAGTCATAAGTACGCTCAGAAATTCATGTGTCGGGGAAAAAGCATGTGAACCTTGTTTCTGTTGTTGTTGCACCTTTTTCTTATTTTTCCAGTTATTTTTAGAAAGACTGGGCTTCCATTTGTATCAGATGGAACCTTAGGCTGTGATTGAGCCTGTGTTTGTGGTTGAGTAAAAGGTTTGTTCCCCAAAGTATTGTGGCCAATGGTTTTATAAGCCTTTGCAATCATTTTTTGTAATTCACGTGGTTTGTCCACCTCAGGGTCTGCTGCCAAGGCGTTAACGACATGAAAGCTCACAGGATGGCCCTTGACATTGGCAAGAATCATATCAGCCACCACGTTGAACACTCCCACCAGACGCATCCCTAATTCCACTGCCGCTCCAGCACTGTGTTCAACCAGAACACGCTTTATCATGGAGGGGAGGACAGTCATAGATGGTGTGCCAAAACACTTCCAGTATACAGCTGCAAACACCTTTCCCCAGGTGTTACAATCAGATAACTCGGGAAGCAAATCTTGAGGCAAACTAATAGTTAAAATTTGGTGTTTCTCTATAGGAGAGGTATTCGGAAAAACAGCCTCAAGCTGTCCAAATTTTTCTGCAAGCCAATAGGGTAGTTCATCCTTATTTGTCGGATGCTTGCCTATTACTGAATTAACCATAACGGGACTGATAGTCACACCACCAGTCCCCGCAGGTTGCGCAAAGAACCCCAGGTGGCGCTGCCTGAAAAGCACGGGAAATGAACTGTATAACAGTTCTATGAACACGAATTAAGGAAGTATGCAACACCCGCAACTGATCAAGATTAGAGTGAATTAGCTCTCGTGAGTTCAGTGCCTACCCAGCTAACACCAGCCATTAGGCTCCTTCAATTGATAAAAGGACCTAAACAGGCAGGTGCAAATGAGTGAGGAAGGGCGCCATTAAACCAAATTCGGTGTTAGCAAGCCGATAGCGGAACCTCTAGGGTCTGATATGGACGCTATGTGACCGCAAAAGGAGAGGCAGCATACTCATGAAACAGATTATCATCCGCTTTAACTGCAAAAATTAAATCCACCCCTGCATCAGGGACCCCAAAATAACCAGACCATGTTGGTGGAGCCATGTTGCGGGGATTCTGCACATACACAGAACTATGCATAGGAAAACAGGACCTCAGTGAAAAGGTGGTGTACCAACCTACCACATCCATACCCAAAATCCCTTACTGGCTAGCTCTAGTGTCTCATTCGTTCTCCGTCTACAGCGAAGCTACCACTGATTAGACAACACAGAACACCTAACTCTTTCTTGGGAATCGTGAGAGCCAGACACTCATTCGCTTAGCCACTTATACTTGTCCACAATGAAAGTAATCAGAGACGCAGACTAGGTTAAAATGTGTATTTCAACTAACACGCTCTGTGGTGCAGTACACAAACCAATACTAGCAGCAGAATGCATAAACACAATATTGTCAGCAGTGTTACAATTCCATAGAATACAAACCTAACCACCCTCCTGTGACAAGAGATAGTTTATTATAAAACAGAAGACCTCTGGGCTTTGTCAGCAGACCCCATACCTCAAGCCTAGATGCTAGAGTTGGGGACTTTGGTCTTGTCTGGTTAGGGGGTGGGGTCCTCCGGTCGTCTCGGGGCGTCCCATGACTTTGGGTTGCTATGTTTGTTCTATGGTCTGGGGGCACCTATGGCGCTCTTTTCTGTTGGCCCGGTTCAGGCCCCAGTCAGCTCCTACAGTTCCCACAACTCTTTCCTGTAGGGGCGGTGGGCCTCAGGAAAGTTCGCTTTGGCAGCTCTTGGTGAGACAGGTCCCCACCTCTTAGTGTTTTCGCAGGTGTGCCGCTCTGTCCACGTGGGTCAGACCAACTCCTCACTTGTCCAAATCCAGCCTCAGGCCACCCCCTCTGCCCACCTCAAAATCCGATCAGGTTCCCTCAAGCTATTAGGTGAGCTGTGGTAATCCTCAGGAGCGACCAAGAGTGATGGCAGGGGGCTGGCTATGTCCGGGACGTCTGTGTTCACAAGTTTGCACCCAGGTGCAGGAGAGGCCGCAGGGACACACCTAAGGCAGTGACAGATGTATGGTGCCTACAGGGCCAGTGATGGCTATGGCCACTCTGGGGTTCGACATGGCCCCTCCCGGTCGCACGTTTACTGGTGCTCCTTCGCTGCTCCTTTTTTGCCCCTCACTGGAATCTTTCTTTGCACCTGCGGGCCGCACTCGGATTGTGATCGCTTCTCGGGACCGGGCGGGTCCCGTGCCGCCCCTTGGGACCCAGACCCTCAGGTTCTCTTGGCCGATCTTGACTCTCTCCAGGCGGCTGCCATTTGTAGTCATGCAATCCCTGCATCGCCTCCTTTTTGTTGCGTCGCTTCACTGTCTGCTGGTGCCTCGGCTACTGGGGAGCACAATGCTTGCTCTCCGGTTCGTTTTAGGGCCCTCCATATGGTAGATTGATGCTGCTTGTTAGGAACTCACTAAGAGCTGTAGAGAACTGCGTCTGCCATTGTGGCTTACGAAGCCATGCACCCTATGGTCACCATGTTAGTGGACCTCTCAGCCTGGTTAAGTAAGAGTGGGACAAACCTTCCAAGAAACCCCTTCAGGATGTTGTTAGCAACTTGCTAGCCGTCCGGAGCCAGGTGGCTAAGTTCTGGAAGAAAGCTTCTGAAACCTTGGAGGTTAGCCAGGAGGTTATGAAACAGTCGTATGAGCAGATGGCTCCCAAAGTAGAATTTCAAACTGGGCAGAGAGTGTTGGTAATGGAACCTTTGGAACCCAGGGCCTTCCAAGAGAATTGAGCTAGGTCTTATGAGATAGTTGAGAGGAAAGGGGCAGCCACCTACCTGGTGATCCCCCTGACACTCCTTAAAGGTTATCCATATCAACCATCTCAAACCACACTATGAGAGGTCTGAGGTCACCATGTTTCTGATGACAGGTGATGGGGAGAGGGAGAGTGATCCTCTCCCTGACCACCAGCCATCAAAAGAGAAACACAGTTCAGTGAATGCTGTCAACCTCTCCTCTACCCTGACCTCAGAACAGCTGAAGGACTGTCACCAGTTATTGTTACAGTTTGCCTCTCTTTTTTTCTCACTCCTGTGCTTACACTTCTATGTTCCCAATGTTATTGACACTGGAGAGAGCCCTCCTGTGAAAACCAAAATATACAGGCTGACTGATAAAGTAAGGGCCAGCATCAAGGAAGAGGTATCCAAGATGTTGGAGCTAGTGGTGATTTAACACTCCAGTGCCTCTGGACCAGTGCTTTTGCTTGCTCTCCTAATCACGGTTTGATTTGCATCTCCCTAATTGGCATATTTATTGTACTTATACCCTCTTTTAGAAAGATAAGCATATACCAGGGCCTGTAAATTAAACGCCCTGCAGCACTTATTAGGCCACCCCCGAATGTAGCACATTAAAACACACCCAAGGTTTACCGCTGCAGCCTGAATACAATGTTAAACTACCATGTTGACTTGGCAATTAAACCCCCTTACCAAGCCTTCAACTCCCTGTTAATAGATATGTCACCCCTAAGGTAGGACCTAGGTAGCTCATATGTCAGGGTTCAGTGCTTTTAAAAGGTTGGACATGTACTTGTACGTTTTGCATGAACTGGTAGTGAAAAACTAAAAAAGAAATTTTAATTTAAGTAAGACAGACACCTCCTATAGGATAATTTTGTGGATTCCTTATTACATTTATTAAGCTGTAATTCTTAACTGAGAGCAGGTAGATATGACATGATTGGTACCTATGAAATAACAGTAAAAAAAAAACTCTTTAATGATAATGTTGGATTTTTCATTACAATTTTGAAAATAGATCACACTTTCAGTAAATTGGTATTTTCCTGCCCTTAGCCCTTTCTGCCTGCAGCCTGTCTTGTGTCACATGACTGGGTGTGCCTGACAGACTTTGTAAATACCTCACAGTTAGTCATACAATTGGGGGATTATGTGATCCCAATGGGCCATCTGCTGGTAGGATGGGGTGGTGAATCTGAGCACAGCCCAATTTACGACTGAAAAGCCTATGTTCTGCCTTCACACAAAGTGCCAGGCATCCCTTCATCACTGAAGCCAGCTTGTAGCCAGAGCAGAGGAGTCGTGAAATTCAATGCACTTTAAACAACCTTTCCAAAAGCTTCTCCCACCTTCCAGACGAATGGCAACAGGGTATAAAAGAGGAGATTCAGACCCACTCTTCAGTTCACTACTGAACCTTCTGAAGGACGCTCAAATAACTGCCTGCTGCTGTGAACCTCTATGCAAGTTGCCAGACTGCTGCTGTATGTAAAAGGACTGCTTTTCTTCCTGGCGCGTTCCATGAAGCCTTATGAGCCAGCCCTGCTGTGTAGCCCTACATCTTCCCCTACACCCAGGACTGCCAGTTTTGCTCCAATGACTAGTTTGGATGCCACCTGTTCAGAGCCACAGGGACATAAAAGGCTCCCACCATCTTGAACCGGCACCTGGATCCAGCCTGAGTGAGTCCTTATCCCCAAGAGGTGTCCCATCTGTCCTGGACTCTTGATTGTGGGTGTAAACATTCCCAGATGTCCAAAAACCAGGACTGAGGACTTAGATAAATTATGGACCAAAAGTGCTATGACAACCAGGGGGAGATCTGGACTAACCTAACCTGCTCACCTATCCGTCTGAGGTACATCACCAGTCAGATTGATTTTTTGGCTTCTCCTGCTACGTTCTTCTACACAGCAGCAAATCCTTTTGAGTGGTCCTTCACCAAAGAGGTATCTGACATTGTGGAACTGTCTTTGGCTAAAGCCTTCTTCCTCATCTCACTGGAGATTTTCAACTTCCATTTCAGCGACTAAGTACAAATAGAGAAATCTTCACCATGGCTCTGACTCAAAGACGCCTGATTGTTATAGTCCCAAGTTAGGCCCATGTAACAAAGCAACTTATTTCTTACATTGGCCTCACAAATAACATTTTCAACTGTGACATTTTGCACATATTTGCGTGTGCAACAATGTTGGATTAAATTCCCTGAAACTAAACTTATTTATACACCTATCTTCGCAGAACATTATAACTATGCCCTGAACATCAAGTACAAGGTCTCTTTTCACACTATGTGCAAAGGTCTTCTCTATCTTTATCCATGGGTCGACAGGGCTATCCACAGATCCATAACATCATTAATCTATACGCTCATCGCAAGGCTGATTTCTATTATAAAAGTTGAGCATCCCAATAGATTAGCAGAGGAGGCACTTCCGCCGACACTGAAGGTCCTTGCTATGCTAAGAAATCACCACCCAGTGGTCTGACATCTCATGGGGGGTGTACAGCTTGTGACTAAGTCAGGGTCCTTCATTCTCTCCCACCAGGTAATGGGGTTGGATCGTCTCTTGGGGGGATTCTTGGCTCTAATCCCACACACACTCTGGGTACACTTAGAGTAGGGTTCACATAGTAGGAGTACACTCAATGACTGCCTTGTTTTAAATGTCTGCACATATAAAAAACATTATAGCAGTCTATCAACTATTCCCACTGTTGGTGCTTGTAATCAATTTTATCTGCTTCTGTCTATTAATCATTGCAGCACATCTATTCTATATAAGAATGACGTTGGTTCAATAAATATATTGAAAACGTCCCACTGTGTATTTTCTTTATCTTTGTCTGGGAATAAGTAAGCATGAGTGACTGAGCGAAAGATTCTGCACTGTTTCCAGGATCCCTGAGGCATCAGGGTTGTCATTTTCAGTGGTTGCTAGAAACCATTCACTCCATTGGTAGGTTGGGGGGCTTATGGTGACACTGTGAGCTAGCTGGTCGATAGGCCAGCATAACCTGCTGTGGTGCCCAGAAACAGTCTTGACACCAAGACACTAGTTTATATTGTCCAAACAATGTGCAGATCCTACGGATTTGTTAGAACTGCATGACATGACAATGACAGTCCCTCCTGGAATACCTTCTGCAGCCTTGCCCTATTGAACATTACCTTCTTAAACACTTTTTCTGAGAATTTCTTCTAAGTCTGAAGGGAAGCGTTGATCGGGCCTAATTCACTTTTTGTATCCAAACCACGCTCCACCGCGGTCAGCCATAACTTATGACTTTGACCAGTTCTTGTGCGACTAGATGTCCGTGGTTGGCGCTTTGATCATTTAGGCCTTAGTTTTTACTATAAACTTTAGGAATTCATAACTTAAGTACTAGTGACTCGATTTTATGGTTGTGGTGCCAAATAAATGATGACAATTTACTAAATGTTGCTAAATTTATTTAAGATTTTTTTGTGTTGTTTTCACTTTACTACTGTTTGTGTGCTGCATAAATACTTTACACATTGCCTCTAAGTCTGTCTGCTTTAGGTGTCAAGATACTTAGGTTAATTTAGGGACTTTTCTTTCACTCACCCTGCAAGGGATTGTGCCTGTTGCTTGACCAGGGCTCACACCCTAGTCAACCAACAAACACATTTGCAAGTATTACTATTGTTGGACTTAGCCCTCTCTGAATGGTCATCCCCAAACATTTTGCCTTCACGTCTCCTGTTTTCTGGATTACATTTTTGTTGGCATTAGGATGCTGTACACTTTGTCACTGCTAACCAGTACAGACATGCTTGTGCTTTCTCCCTAAAACATGGTAACATTGGCCTACATCACAACAAATAATATCTGGGGGTCAAAAAGGAAAGAGAGTTTGACAGTAGGGACCACTATACCAAATGCATGCAAGACAGTATCAGTGAGAGATCATAGTTAGTACATGGTCAAGTCGAGACTCAAGAGCACAAGGAGAAAAATGTATTGTTCCCATCAGAAGCCACACTGTACCGCCCTTGTTGTCATCATGTGGGATCTCCTTACCCAGGAGACAAGACGGCCAGTAAACATTACCGTGACCGAAAAGTGATGTGAGGGCAGAGCAGAGGGGTATGGTAGTGGCTAATGACAAAAAGCAGTGTATGGTGGTTGGAGTGAAAAAGTGAAGGGTAATACTAAAATTAGGTGAATGGGTGGAAAAAAGAAAATTTTATTAGTATCCCCCAAACCCTAAGATTAAAAGGCAGGTGTGGGTGCAGGTTTTAAATAATAACCGCACTTAATAGTGGTCGACATGTTTCAGCATTTCATAAGATTTTCTTAATGCATTCCTCAGGACCTATAAAAGATACACTACTGCTTTGTAAAGAATAAATAAATTATAAAGATATCACCTGGACATCCAGGCGTGCTCAACCGTATACTGTCAATGCATAATGGTAAGGGATCCAACATGTAAAACAAACAAACAAACAAACGAAGAAACAAATAGAGCACGTAATGTTATTCACATCGTTTCTGTTTGTGTTCATAATAGCAATGCAATATGTTCAATCATACTTGGTCATTATTTCAAGTATCCACTCACCCTTATGTGTAGGTTGAGGAGCTTCACCCCACCTGGCTGCAGCGCAGGTAAAAGGAGCACCGCTCTGTGAATAATCACATAATGTTTATATAGCGGCTAGTGATCTGACACTAAACGAAAAGTTAATATTAAAGTATACTTCGAGATGAGAGGTGGACTAAACCTCTTATAAAGTCAATTGGTAACCAGGCTGGGCGTGAACGCCGTAATCTGTCAAAACCCGAGACCGATGACCACCCAGTAGGGACAAGTTATGCATGAAAGCCGATCCGTGTCGATTGTATTAAGATTAAAAACCGCCCACGAGATGCGCTTCATGTTTTTAGTGGCGGAGTGGCCTCTAGCGGCGTATCCGCGCAGCGAGAGAAAGCACCAAGACACGCGTTGTGCGTTCGCTCACCTTTCCGTCGGCGTCTCCAGGCAGTCTTCAGTACTGCTCGGGGGGGCGCCGACCGCGGAATGAGGTAGTGTTTTGTATGCTTCAGCTCTACAAACAGAACGTGATGCGAGCAGTCACGTGACGGCGGGAATGCTGGGAGATGTAGTTCGCCGCCCAGTTCAGCCTTTATTGACATAGAAAATGCTCTGTTTCAAGATTGTGCCATGGTGTGTCTCTGAAGGAGATCAATCCACGGCATCACAAAGGCATGATGATAATGTGGTGTACGTACATTGATGTGCGGTGACTTACAGATAAATCTTAATAGGCTATGCATAAAATTATTACACAGAGCGCACTCGGAGGGACATAATGCACATGACCATTCAGAGGGACATCCAGGGTATGGGCTCATTAAGGCCCTCTTTGTCACTGTTAAGGCGGTATACCCATTTTTGTTCAATCCTGAACAGAAAACGGCTAGTGTCCGCACACGAGTCAGGAATATGCGGTTGCTCTAGTACTGTCCAATAAAATTCTTCAGGACCGTGGCCCTTCTCCAGAAAATGTGCGGTCAGTCTGGTGGCTTGTTTGCGGCACCGCACTGTGCTTTTATGTTCCTGGATGCGTGTGCGTACCTTTCTAGTTGTCATACCGACATACCGTAGTTCGCAAGGACATTTGATCAGATATATCAAGTTACTACTGTTGCAATTCGTAAACTTGTTTTGTGTCCATGGGCGATTAGTGCCAATGTCAACCTCAGTAGATTTATGAGTTTGGGGACAGACAGTCCAATTTCCGCATGGGTGGTGTCCAACCACAGCTGGTAGATCCCACAGCGTACCCACTTGTCTCCCTTCTTGACTGCGTGGGCGTGTGTGGACCAGTTGATCTTTCAAGTTCGGTCCTCTTTTGTATGCAAACATGGGCTGGGGAATGTCATCACCTCCAGTCTTAAGGATGGACCAGTGTTTCTTGATGATTTTTTTTTTTTTTTTTTGCAGCTGGTTTGATCGGCTGTTAAAGGTGTTAACAAAGGCAATCCGATCTGTTTTTTCTTTTGGAGGGTTAATTTCAAGTAGGGCATCCCTATGGTTGTTTGAGGCCCTCTTTTTAGATTTGCGGATGATTTTTTTGGGGTATCGTTTCTCCTTTAGTTGTTCCTCCAGATTCTTGGAGTGTGTTTCAAAAGATTCCTTTCTGGAGCAGTTTCTCTGTACCCTGAGGAACTGGCCAAAAGGTAGATTGTCCCTCAAGGCCCGTGGGTGACAGCTATCATATCGCAACAATGCGTTCTTGGCCATGGGTTTGCGATATAGCTCAGATTCGATGCCGGTAGGGGTCGCGTGCAACCTCAAATCAAGGAAAGCCAGAGACGTTCTACTGTGCTCGATGGTGAACTTTAGATATTGATTCTTGCTGTTCAGCCAACCATGAAATGATATTAGGTCTTCTTCCGTGCCACGCCACACCACCAAGATGTCATCAATATAGCGTTTCCACACATATATTGATGCTAAGTATGGGTTGGTGATGGTAAGGACACTCTGTTGTTCAAAATGGTGCACGTACAAGTTCGCCAGGCTCGGCGCGAAAACACTGCCCATGCTGGTCCCGGACGTTTGCAGGTAGAATGTATCCTCAAAGCGGAAATAATTTTCCTTCATAGCAATTTCTGCTAGATGCATAATGAAGGGTATGGGTGTCATCGATTGATGGTTGTTCTGCTCCAAAAGTGTGCCCACTACTTCTAAGGTCTCAGTTTGAGGGATCGATGTGTATAAAGACTCAACATCAAATGATACAAGGATGTCAGTTTCGATGTTGTATTGTATCGTGGGAAGGAGTCTTAAGACATCTTTAGTGTCTTGGAGAAAGGTAGGCATTGCTTTGACCATCGGGTTGAGGAAATGGTCCACAAAAGTTGAAAGGGGTTCTAATACCGACCCAATGCCAGAGATAATGGGCCTACCTGGTGGTGGCCTTAGTGGCTTGTGTACTTTGGGTAGGCAATAAAAGTATGGAATTGTAGGATGTTTTGTAACCAAATATTGTCCTTCCTGTGAAGTTATCCATCCCTCACTCGTAGCTTCCTCTACTAAGGCTCTTATTCTGGTTTGTAGACCCTCAGTTGGATCTGATCTCAACGGTAAGTAGGATTTGCGGTCGCTAAGTTGCCGCAGGCATTCGTTTCTATACACTGCAGTGTCTAGGACCACGGTAGCTCCGCCCATTGGCCTACACCTGATTGGCACATTTAATTTACTTATGATCCACTAGTATACAATATTGCATGTGCCCAGGGCCTGTAAATTAAATGCTACTAGTGGACGCAAGCACTCATTGGGCCACCCATTGAAGTAGCACTTTAAAACTTGTACCTGCCCTGCAATTGTAGCCTGTTATACAGTTGTAACCTGCCAATTCAACCTGGCAAAAGAATCCTTTTGCCAGGCCTAAACCTCCAACTGGATAACTATGGGTTTCTTATTTATATTTATTAATAGCTAACTTTTGATTGAGAGTAGGTAGAAAGATCATGTTTGGACTCAAGGGAATTGTAATTTAAATTCTTATTCAATGGTAAACTACAATTCTGAAAATAGCACTTTTAGAAATGTTGAATTTTCTTGACCTATTCATTTGGTGCCTGCTGCCAATGTCCTGAGTCATATGACTGTGAATGGCTCGGCTGTTGGGTACACCTGCCAGACAGTGGGGCAATGGGGACTGGATGTAGGCAGGATGGGTCATCCTCTAAGGGTTGCTGGGGCGGAGCTCTTCCCTGCCTCACTTACATTTCAAAGGGGCTTGCCTCCTGCACACAAAGGAACCTGAAACTAGTCTTTTGTTACCCCAAACTTCTCTGAGCCTTGGCAGTGGAACAGAAGAACTTTCCAGAGCTAGATATGGGGGGTAGACCAGGATGATCTCCCACTTCCAAAGCGGCCATCAGGTATAAATATTGCACCCTTATAACAAATCTTCAGTATACTACTGGGCCCATGGAAGAATTCAGAAGGAATGCTTGGGCCCTCAAAGCCTACCCTGCGGCTACCAGAGGACTGCCTTGCTGTTTGAAGGCCTGCCTTGCTGCTTGTAGAACTGGGCCATCTCCTTCAAGCCAGGACCACCAGAAGTGACTCCCGGGATAGTTGAAAGGCTTGTAGAATGAGCCAAAAAGACATAATAAGCTTCAGAGATCTTGGACCCTGCACTTGGCCTCTGGTGGAGTGAATCCTAAACCCCAGGTGGTGCCCCCCCCCCAGATACTGGACACTTGAAAGTGTATTAGAGGTGCTGTTCCTTCCTAAACCTAAAAGATGGGACCTGGAAGAAATTTCACCAAATATTGCAAGAGGAACCAACAGAAGATCGTGACCTAACTGCCAGCCAATCCACCTAAGGTGCACCGCCAATTGTCCTGACTTTGCCATAGCTCCTTCTACATTCTTTTCCGCAGTACCAAATCTTGTTCAGCGGGACCTGTTGGTGAAAGTATACACCCTTGAGAAGGCCTCATCTGCAACAGCCTGCAGCTTCATCCCGCTAGGGGTTTTTGACTTCCAAAAAAGTGGCAAAGTTTGGCTATGTGACACATCCTCAATGTAGGTCCTCGCAAAGCTCCGCAACCAGGATTTGAGGTACTCTTGTTCAGCGGCCCTAACTGAGTCCCTGTAGCTGGCCCATGCTCCATCATGATTGGCCTGAACTTGCACCTTTGTCCTGGTCTGGTGCAACAAGATTGTTACGGTCTGATTCCTCTTTTTTCTTACTTGTCCTGTGTGCTTGGTATCCCGCTGCAGTGTGGCGATTGTGTGTTTCTCCCCTTCATTTGGGCTTCTCTAGGGGGTCTTTCTTTTAGTTCCATTACGCGTGCTGCATTTCTTTTTGTTTTTTAGCGCAGCCATGGTTGGGTTAGAAGGCGGTTCAGGGAGTATTTTAGGGCTGCCTCCCTGTTCCTCCTTGCTTGGGTTCGCTTCCGGTTCTTGCCCCGGAAGGATTCTGGATTGCTGACGCTGCTGGCGGCGCTCCTGCAGAGCTGTTTGGATTTCTTCTTTGGCATGCCACCGGCTGGAAAACTATGAGTCCCCCTCCTTATTTTGGGGGATTTTGGACTTGGGTCTTCTTCCGTTGGACTGTCATGGGTGTGAGGTGCTTCTTAACCTCGTTGCCTGAAACCTTTTGTTTTTTCCCAGTACATTGGAGGATCATACTTAAAAATGACTTCCTCCTCACGTTTGAATTTATTTAAATGAGCAAAGGTGGAGTTTTTTCACAATAGTTTTTTTCCCCATTCCCAATTTTTACACAGCATTTCACTTTTGAACCTTCCTTAGTCAGTATTTGTTTTGGGATTCTCCTTGTTTCCTCCTTTTAACACATCATTAAGGAGACTTGTTACTTCCTGGATTTTTGTGGCGGCCAGTCCTTTACAGAAGGGGGTGAGCAAGGGTCCATTTCGGTCGTTATGTGTTGTGCATTTTATTGCCTTGCTCTTTGGCGGTATTCTTACTAATGTTTGCCTTCTTTCTTTCTGCTATAACAACAAAGGGTATGGCTCGTGAGCAGTAAGGCTGAACACTCTTAAACCAACAACCAAAACAAAAATGCCAATACTGCTAATTATTCTAATTCAAAAGATGCGCAGACCAACCATCAGATCATCCTTAAGCTCATTAGTAGCTTTTATTTAAATATCCAAAATATTTTTTTAGATTTTTCAATGTGAACAATACATGAACACTGTACAAAAAAATTACTGTACAAAAAATGAACACACCAAGATAAATTCTACTTATATTCAACAATTCTCACCATACCACTTATTCTAATGTAAATGTGGGATACTTGTAAAGCGCACTGTTACTCTACCCGAGTGTCCTGGCGCTATAGACCGCTGGGGAACCTGTCCTGGTTTTCCCTGTGAGATGGTTCCTTACTGGGTATCTCCAGGGTGAAACCAGGCATCCCCGGCGTCTGTGGGGGGCCGTTGTGGAGATGAGGTAAGCTTAATGCCCAGAGTTGCCGAGTGTGTTCCCTGGTTCTCGCACTGAGGCGAGAATTATCAAGTCCGTTGACCCTGGTCCAAGACCCTGCCGCGTCAGGAATTGAATCCTGGTCCCGGGCCATTCTCTGCTTACAGGTCTGCCGCCTCAAACCAGTGAGCCACACCACTCCACTTATTCTACACCCATACCATCCACACTCTTCAAGAAAATAATATTACACAAACATATTACTAAATCTGATACCAAACAATATTGCAAGTAATTACAAATCTTTTTTGAAAAAGTATCCTATACAATTTTTTATAAGTTTCTAAATTTGATGTACCAGTCTCATTAAATGGATCCAATACATATCTAATGTACATGCAATTTACAAAAAGCAAATGTTTGGTAATTCCACGGTCTACGCGTTTCAAACCCACTTTGTTCTAGGGGTTCGATCTGTGCACTTGAACTGCCATGTCTCTGTTGAAAAGTCAGATCTTGAGCTACTTTCTGAAGTCTGCCAGGGAAGGGGCTATTCGGAGGTGGAGGGGCAGGTTCCAGGTCTCTGCAGCAATTTACGAGAAGTAGCGGCCCCCGCTGTGGCTGCATCGAATATGAGGGGTGTTTGCAGAACAAGTGATTCGGAGCGCAGGTGTCTAGTGGGCAGATGGAAGTTTTGTCGGGTTGATGTAGGAGGGTCCGTCGCCATGAAGAAATTTGTAGGCATGTGTGAGGATCTTGTGCATGCATCTCTTCTAGAGTAGGATTTGCGGTCGCTAAGTTGCCGCAGGCATTCGTTTCTATACACTGCAGTGTCTAGGACCACGGTAGCTCCGCCCATTGGCCTACACCTGATTGGCACATTTAATTTACTTATGATCCACTAGTATACAATATTGCATGTGCCCAGGGCCTGTAAATTAAATGCTACTAGTGGACGCAAGCACTCATTGGGCCACCCATTGAAGTAGCACTTTAAAACTTGTACCTGCCCTGCAATTGTAGCCTGTTATACAGTTGTAACCTGCCAATTCAACCTGGCAAAAGAATCCTTTTGCCAGGCCTAAACCTCCAACTGGATAACTATGGGTTTCTTATTTATATTTATTAATAGCTAACTTTTGATTGAGAGTAGGTAGAAAGATCATGTTTGGACTCAAGGGAATTGTAATTTAAATTCTTATTCAATGGTAAACTACAATTCTGAAAATAGCACTTTTAGAAATGTTGAATTTTCTTGACCTATTCATTTGGTGCCTGCTGCCAATGTCCTGAGTCATATGACTGTGAATGGCTCGGCTGTTGGGTACACCTGCCAGACAGTGGGGCAATGGGGACTGGATGTAGGCAGGATGGGTCATCCTCTAAGGGTTGCTGGGGCGGAGCTCTTCCCTGCCTCACTTACATTTCAAAGGGGCTTGCCTCCTGCACACAAAGGAACCTGAAACTAGTCTTTTGTTACCCCAAACTTCTCTGAGCCTTGGCAGTGGAACAGAAGAACTTTCCAGAGCTAGATATGGGGGGTAGACCAGGATGATCTCCCACTTCCAAAGCGGCCATCAGGTATAAATATTGCACCCTTATAACAAATCTTCAGTATACTACTGGGCCCATGGAAGAATTCAGAAGGAATGCTTGGGCCCTCAAAGCCTACCCTGCGGCTACCAGAGGACTGCCTTGCTGTTTGAAGGCCTGCCTTGCTGCTTGTAGAACTGGGCCATCTCCTTCAAGCCAGGACCACCAGAAGTGACTCCCGGGATAGTTGAAAGGCTTGTAGAATGAGCCAAAAAGACATAATAAGCTTCAGAGATCTTGGACCCTGCACTTGGCCTCTGGTGGAGTGAATCCTAAACCCCAGGTGGTGCCCCCCCCCCAGATACTGGACACTTGAAAGTGTATTAGAGGTGCTGTTCCTTCCTAAACCTAAAAGATGGGACCTGGAAGAAATTTCACCAAATATTGCAAGAGGAACCAACAGAAGATCGTGACCTAACTGCCAGCCAATCCACCTAAGGTGCACCGCCAATTGTCCTGACTTTGCCATAGCTCCTTCTACATTCTTTTCCGCAGTACCAAATCTTGTTCAGCGGGACCTGTTGGTGAAAGTATACACCCTTGAGAAGGCCTCATCTGCAACAGCCTGCAGCTTCATCCCGCTAGGGGTTTTTGACTTCCAAAAAAGTGGCAAAGTTTGGCTATGTGACACATCCTCAATGTAGGTCCTCGCAAAGCTCCGCAACCAGGATTTGAGGTACTCTTGTTCAGCGGCCCTAACTGAGTCCCTGTAGCTGGCCCATGCTCCATCATGATTGGCCTGAACTTGCACCTTTGTCCTGGTCTGGTGCAACAAGATTGTTACGGTCTGATTCCTCTTTTTTCTTACTTGTCCTGTGTGCTTGGTATCCCGCTGCAGTGTGGCGATTGTGTGTTTCTCCCCTTCATTTGGGCTTCTCTAGGGGGTCTTTCTTTTAGTTCCATTACGCGTGCTGCATTTCTTTTTGTTTTTTAGCGCAGCCATGGTTGGGTTAGAAGGCGGTTCAGGGAGTATTTTAGGGCTGCCTCCCTGTTCCTCCTTGCTTGGGTTCGCTTCCGGTTCTTGCCCCGGAAGGATTCTGGATTGCTGACGCTGCTGGCGGCGCTCCTGCAGAGCTGTTTGGATTTCTTCTTTGGCATGCCACCGGCTGGAAAACTATGAGTCCCCCTCCTTATTTTGGGGGATTTTGGACTTGGGTCTTCTTCCGTTGGACTGTCATGGGTGTGAGGTGCTTCTTAACCTCGTTGCCTGAAACCTTTTGTTTTTTCCCAGTACATTGGAGGATCATACTTAAAAATGACTTCCTCCTCACGTTTGAATTTATTTAAATGAGCAAAGGTGGAGTTTTTTCACAATAGTTTTTTTCCCCATTCCCAATTTTTACACAGCATTTCACTTTTGAACCTTCCTTAGTCAGTATTTGTTTTGGGATTCTCCTTGTTTCCTCCTTTTAACACATCATTAAGGAGACTTGTTACTTCCTGGATTTTTGTGGCGGCCAGTCCTTTACATAAGGGGGTGAGCAAGGGTCCATTTCGGTCGTTATGTGTTGTGCATTTTATTGCCTTGCTCTTTGGCGGTATTCTTACTAATGTTTGCCTTCTTTCTTTCTGCTATAACAACAAAGGGTATGGCTCGTGAGCAGTAAGGCTGAACACTCTTAAACCAACAACCAAAACAAAAATGCCAATACTGCTAATTATTCTAATTCAAAAGATGCGCAGACCAACCATCAGATCATCCTTAAGCTCATTAGTAGCTTTTATTTAAATATCCAAAATATTTTTTTAGATTTTTCAATGTGAACAATACATGAACACTGT
The DNA here is from genome assembly GCF_964263255.1 of Lissotriton vulgaris. NCBI lineage: Eukaryota > Metazoa > Chordata > Amphibia > Caudata > Salamandridae > Lissotriton > Lissotriton vulgaris. Next base: position 473,777,272 of record NC_141694.1, read on the forward strand.
ACAAAAAAATTACTGTACAAAAAATGAACACACCAAGATAAATTCTACTTATATTCAACAATTCTCACCATACCACTTATTCTAATGTAAATGTGGGATACTTGTAAAGCGCACTGTTACTCTACCCGAGTGTCCTGGCGCTATAGACCGCTGGGGAACCTGTCCTGGTTTTCCCTGTGAGATGGTTCCTTACTGGGTATCTCCAGGGTGAAACCAGGCATCCCCGGCGTCTGTGGGGGGCCGTTGTGGAGATGAGGTAAGCTTAATGCCCAGAGTTGCCGAGTGTGTTCCCTGGTTCTCGCACTGAGGCGAGAATTATCAAGTCCGTTGACCCTGGTCCAAGACCCTGCCGCGTCAGGAATTGAATCCTGGTCCCGGGCCATTCTCTGCTTACAGGTCTGCCGCCTCAAACCAGTGAGCCACACCACTCCACTTATTCTACACCCATACCATCCACACTCTTCAAGAAAATAATATTACACAAACATATTACTAAATCTGATACCAAACAATATTGCAAGTAATTACAAATCTTTTTTGAAAAAGTATCCTATACAATTTTTTATAAGTTTCTAAATTTGATGTACCAGTCTCATTAAATGGATCCAATACATATCTAATGTACATGCAATTTACAAAAAGCAAATGTTTGGTAATTCCACGGTCTACGCGTTTCAAACCCACTTTGTTCTAGGGGTTCGATCTGTGCACTTGAACTGCCATGTCTCTGTTGAAAAGTCAGATCTTGAGCTACTTTCTGAAGTCTGCCAGGGAAGGGGCTATTCGGAGGTGGAGGGGCAGGTTCCAGGTCTCTGCAGCAATTTACGAGAAGTAGCGGCCCCCGCTGTGGCTGCATCGAATATGAGGGGTGTTTGCAGAACAAGTGATTCGGAGCGCAGGTGTCTAGTGGGCAGATGGAAGTTTTGTCGGGTTGATGTAGGAGGGTCCGTCGCCATGAAGAACTTTGTAGGCATGTGTGAGGATCTTGTGCATGCATCTCTTCTAGATGGGGAGCCAGTGGAGATTTCTGAGGTGTGAAGTGATTTAGGTCATTTTAGGAAGTTCCAGGATGAGTCTGGCTGCAGTGTTCAGTATGACCTGGAGTCTTCTAAGGAGATGTGAGGGGATGCCAGCGTAGAGAGCGTTGCCATAGTCGCAGTGGCTGGTGATGAGGACATGAGCTACATGCTGGTGTTGATTGGGATCCCTCTGAAGATTCTGTAGAGCATTCGAAGGGCGTGGAAGCAGGAGGAGGCAACTGCATTGATTTGTCGTTTCATGGTGAGTTAGCTGTCGGGGATGATGTTGATGTTGCAAGCATGGTTGGTTGGTGTGGGAGAATGTCCGAGCTCTGCTGGTCAACAGCTTTGCTTCCATGCAGAGATGTACTTCCCAAACATTAGTACTAGACACCAAATGCTTCATTCACCATCATCTACCCAAGTGCAGTGTCTGATGTTGATGTCCAAATGACTACAAACTAATAGGTACTGTCATCATAGGCTACAAGTAGATTTGCATGTCATTGTATTCCAAGTGAAACTTCACATTCTAACTTATCAATCACAATAGATGAAGCACAACCTCCTGTAACAACTTTACAGTCATCACTTGCTCAGGCTTTGTAATCAGCTGCCCAGGTCACATCATGCTGTACCTTTCGTCAACAGCATTGGATAAAGCTAAGTAAATAAATAATAGGCCTATGTATGACCCTGTAAGATACTTTACAAGGGTGTATGCAGAACAGTAACCTTGCCCAATTACAGCCTCTAATGTCAAGTTATTGTCACACACTACTCTGGCCCAAACTAAAATGGCCACATTCAGGCACGTAGTCCCAGTTATAGCTGCATATTTCCTAGTTCACTATTATAACCTCAGGCACAGCCTTTCATGGGCAGTTATAAGTCAAGATGTTACCTCATATGCTGATTTGCAATTTTAAATGACGGATAGAACCTAATATGTCCATGTGTACAGTCATGTGTAGATATATAAATACATTTACAGACAGGCATGTCCACACTTAATCCTATATACCTATCCATGCCTACATATTCTAGGTGCAAAGCATATGGGCACAGAAGTGCCCTCTTACATTGATGTGATTATGCACTTGGGACCATATTTACAACTTCAGTGGTGCAGGGCAGTACAGCAAGTAAGCTTGATGTGCTGTCCTACGTCACAGGGAAAGGGTAGGAATATGCTGTGTTGATCCAATATGGGCATTCCCATAGGATATGGGCATTCCTGTCCTTATCCTTCCCTCTGGTGCTGTTTTGACAGTCTAGCAGCACACAGCACACAAGAGGAAAGAATGAGCAGAAATAAACTTTCTCCTTGTTCTGCTTTCCTTGGGAAGGTGTATCTTTTTGGCGCATTCCCAGGTTATCAAGGTCTTGTAAATCTTGGAATGCATCAACAACCATGGGAGTTGTGTTGAAACATCCATGCAAATCCCATGGAATGGCTACCCAGGGTAGAGTAATGCAAAGCAGCGATTTGCTCTGTATTACGTTAATCCATATTTTTGAAGTCACTTAAACTGGCTTTGTGTGGCTTCAAAAATATGACTTTTGGTTTGTTGGACCATGTTGCCGGGTGCAAAAGCGATGCAAACCAGGTCATAAATATGGCTCTTAGTGCTGAAGAATTGCCTGTTTTGTTAGTAAAGTAAAGTGGGTATGAGAGAAGCACAATAGTGTAACTCCTTTCCCATGCAGTTTCCGATTCTCCCAACTCCCTATATGATATGCAGTAGGACACTACCCCTAACTCCCCATCCTTGGTGCCATGTACTTTGTTTTGAAATGGAGGCTGTGGTAAAATCTCGTAAGGACTGATGTCTTGAGCATGCACTTTTCAAAGCAGATGGTGTATTTAGTGAGGTTTTCTCCCTCTGTGAGATCTTGGTAATATATCAGAAGGCTGAAAACCCCTCTTTGAGAGCAAGATACGGTCAATACAGCGATGGGTAAAGCCACTTAAATGCCGAAAGAACACATGGCTCTTAAAGAGACGTGTCTCCTCTCTGTGCCATCCGCATCCGGATATAGGGATAGAAATTGGAGTCAATGCGACCACCAGAGACCCGAAATAAATCTGCCCTATTGTTGAGTTGCAGCAATACGCCCCTCCCTGCAAATAAAATATCTTGAAGGTCACATCAAAAGACGGCATAAGATCACAAACTAACACTTTTTAAGGAGCACTGCGAGAAAAGTGATTAGTCTTACCAACTAATTATTTTTCTTTTAGTGCTATTATTCATCACTACTTAATGCAACTTAAGCTGACAAGCATGACATCTTAAGCAACAAAATTATATCTGATAAAGCTTAGAACAGTATAATGGCTATTTAGCCTAAGCATCACGTGGGTTTCATATATTGCATGTTCCCGAATCACCTCGTAGCGTGATACACACACATACAAAAAGTTGGACAATCGCCACATGGTCACAATAGTCGTAGGGGGTCTCCCACTTACATGTCATGGATACAGCGAGTGAGTCCATAAATGGATCACTTGTATGACATGAAATTAAGCAATAAATAGCCCACCTGTACGTCGTGGCATGTATCGCGATAGTGAATAGATGAGTTCGTGGAAGATGGAGGCCACCTGCTGTCACATGGACGATAGACAGTGGCAGCTATACATCCCTCCCAGAGGTGACAGTGTTGGAGGCGAGACCAGAGAACTGTTCCCAACTCACACATATGCACGCTTCTCATACCGATTGTGGGTCCAGTTCACCTATATAATATAGCGATTGTATTGATGCGAAGCATTACTGTGGTTTGTTGTGACATGAAGTCACATCTTTATATTAACCACGGCGGGTAACAGCAAGCATACATTTGTGATAGCAGTGTTCGTTTTGCGTTTTAACAATTCTCTATCACTTGTGTTACTTATTTTAAATCCCGAATCCTTTATGAATGTGCACTGAGTGGCCCTGCTGTACTAGCGTCAACGGGACCTTTATGTTACATTCAGCATGGTTTTCCCCTGTTTCTGCATGGATCTATAATGTTACCGTGTTTGAAACTGTTGGTTAACATTGAAGGTAACTAACAATACATGAAACCGAAATGTGGTTATTTTGTATTTAATTTTCTCTCATAAAACATAATGACCAAGTTTCAGTCTTCCAGGAACTATCAAAATCGATATAATCAGTTACACAAAATTCCAATTAGAAGCACTCCAAGTCAGTAACGTTAACATCGATACTATATGAATGAGCATTGTCGGCATCTGGTCCTATGTAAGGTGAAATAAATCATCCTCGTATTTGCATATCGAGGCACATCAGGATTTAGCCCTCTTTGTGCAGCGAGTCATTGACATGCATAAACTGTACGTCTGATGTTTGTAGGGATGGGTTAAGAGAAAGTGTGACTCACTATTCCACCGATACTAGTAAAGGGGAAATATTTGCTAATGTTAATTTTCAATATGCCCATCTTAGTTACAAATAATTTTTAAAGCGCCTTCGTTTTCAATGTTGTTTACAAATAGGAAGCAATGATCTAGTATATTTTGATATGTGGAAGCACTAAATAGAAGCAGCGAAAAGCGCTTGGGAACCGAGATTAATGCCACTTGAATTCATGCACTGTGTAAGATTTAACATCCCCTAAAGCAAAAGCATCGGATTTCTACAGCTGTAGTAGGCGAGATTTGTTTGTGAAAAAATAATCCACTTTTAATTCCCCCACAGTGGACTTCATGGAGACCAGTTTGAAAGTGAAAGTTTATCAAACGAGTACAAAAGTGCAAGTAAAAGATAGTAGACGAGAGTCAAAATGCCGTGCCATTTATTTCAAAGTGGAAAACAAAGATAACGAAGTCAATGGATATCCGACTTCGTGCAATTATACTGGATTAAAACTGTGCTTTACATTTCTGTAAGAATGGCCTTCACAATTTTTTTAACATGCTATCAGAGTCATTAGCACATATGTGTATTAGTTCATAAGAGGTAGTCCCAGGATATATGTTGTAAAATATTAGGGGCCTCAATTATGACTACTGGCACTTTTGCGCCGCCGGAACGACAATTATTTGACGTTCGGGTGGCACAATGTGTCACTGGAAATTTATAAGGCCACATAAAGCCACGCTACGTTCCATGGGTGTTTTCGGGGGCATTCCCAGCAACATCCGTGGCTTTTTGACACTGTCCCATATTTACAAGAAATCGTAAGTCTGAGGCAGCACCAAAAACGTACGCCTTCCTTGGGGAGGCGTAAGGGAGACACAACAAGGTGAAATATCCTCATTTCTCCTCGTTTTTCCTCTTTGCATGTCTGCTTCATTCTTCAAGGTTTCCCTTTCTGCACATAAATATTCATACTGTAATGCATGCATCCTTACACTATGGAGCAAAGGTGCCTACTTTGGAGCCCAGCAGCCCATTGTGCACCAACCCAGGGGAAAAGGACAGATATGTGTGGTATCTAATATATAGGATGCATTCCTGCCCTTTTCTTTTGCCGTAAGGCAGCGCAGTAGCAAGGCTTGCTGCACTGCCCTACAGCAAAAGAAAACATAAATGAGGCCCTAGGTTGTTAGTTAAGAAAGGTGACTACTCAACTTAAACACTAAACACAATCATTGTTAGGGGAACAACTAGTGTCACCAAATTTACCTAAACTCAACCCCCTGGTAGCAATGGCACAGAGCAGACAGGCTTAACTTAGAAGTACTGTGTAAAATATTTATTACGCAGTACCAAAACCATAATAAAGTTTAACCCCTTCACTGCGGGGGCTATTCCGCCGCAGTGCTAAGGGGGTGGGGCGGCCACGCGGCGGGCGCATGCTGGTGTCACCAGCTGTGGTTGCGCTGTTGCTGTGCTCATGACGGAGCGGGTCCGGCACGGCCCCGCCCGCTCAATAGAACGTTCACCGCGGCTGATGATGGAGTGGTTCCGTCACCAGCAGGGGAGGGGTTAAACACAACACAATATGTAAAAATCACCCTCACTAAAAGATGCATTTTAACATTCTGAGTTCAGGCATACTAAACTTTATTTTCTCACCTTGTTCCCAGGGGTACTTGCGTTTATAAGGTGTTATAAACAAACTCCACTTTCTATCCCATGGGAACAAGTAACGTTGCAATAGTGAAAAACAAAATTGGCAGTATTTCACTAACAGGACATGCCACACACACCAGGGCATGTCCTACCTTTCACATACACTGCACACTGCCCACAGGGGAACATTGGGCCTACCGTAGGGGAAACTAACATGTAAGAAAAGGGAATGTTATGGCATGACAAGTGGGTAAACTTGCCAATTCGACATGGCAGGACTAGACTGCACACAAGCCCTTGCAATGGCAGGCAATAGTTACATTTACAGGTTGCTTATGTGGGTGGCACAATCAGTGCTGCAGCCCACTAGCAACATTTGATTTACAGGGCCTGGGCACACTGAGTGCACTGAACTAGGGATTGACTAGTACATCAAATCAGCCAATCATGGAAACACCAATCTATAAGTTACAAAGGGAGCACTTGCACTTTGGAACTGAACAGCAGTGACAAAGTGCCCAAAGCATCTAGACCTGCAAAAACTAATTCCAACATGCAGAAAAAAAACCAGGAGCCAAAGACAAAAATACAGGGGAGACCCATGCCAATGGCGCCTGTTCTAACACACAGTGTTCTCATGAATTATTTCATTAAACATGCATAGTGCCAGAGACACTCCCATGTATTGGTACTGCGTGATGACCTTCAACTACCACGGTTTTAATTGGCTTTAGGTGTTTTACATCATTTTTCCTGTTTGAGCCTTTTTCCTTCAAGATTTCTTTCTTATCTCCTTGTAGCAGCAGAGGGGGTGCTTTCACCGAGTAGAACAGCCTTGCCAGGAACAGAACCTGCGGGATGTGCATTTGAAAGCATAAGAGAAAGAGAGGTGTGGAATGTACTTCTCGGTCAGACAGCTGTGATCAAATGTGCATTATGTTGTACATTGGGAGATGAAGTGTCTAGTTCTACAGACAGTGGTGGTCAAATGTGCATTGTGTTGTACATTGACAAGTATTATGAAGTTTTTACTATTCTTGGACATGCCCTCATGCCATCTTGAATTCTGACGCTGTATAGCTTGAGCTGTTGCACATATAGTCAGGACCCCAGATCACTCAAGTTGTTTAGGCCATCCACGTTCGAGGTTGTTTTCTGTACTTTTGGAGATTGTTTTCTACTTTCTCAAGCTTCATTAAGATAAAGGACTGGAACATATGAGAGCGCAGAAGGATGTGTGAGAACTCTATTGCCTTTGGCATGCTTGAATGGAGAGTGGCCAGCTCTAGTAAGTTTCCTTTCGATTGCTGTCTGATGCTAGAAGGATAGTGAAGATCCAAGTGCGTCAAGAGCTGATTTAAGAACGCTGTGCGCCGGCATAAGATTGGTTTGCAGTTGAAAGAAATTGTGTCCAAAGAGGAAGTCTTGGCCAAACCAACATTTTTTCGCCTTCAACTTTGTGTTTCAAATACACAGCAAGAAGCAAATTTGAGCTTCACGAAAATTTCTCATTTACAGCAAATCTGGTTTCTGTCAGAAATCATTTCTATCTGCGGACACTTTTCTACACCGATTAAGGGTTCATCGTCACATTATAATTAACATAGTCCTGAAGATGGTTTTCAAAATTGAATAAGAAGACCGAAACGTCGACCATCAAGTCCATCTCTACAGTCTCAATTAATTTTGTATTTGATCCTCACTAATATTTAATAGGAGTGTTTGGTTTTCAATAATTTTGATTGGACTTGTACTATTCAAATGTTCAATATCAAAAGTAGACTAGGACACTTGTAACTACGTTACACAAAGTGGTATAGAAAACCCTCATAAACGCTATGATTTTTCGTAAGTGCGGTGTATCTTAGTTCTCCGCCCCTCATAGACGTTAGTGGCAATTGTCATCGGGTGATCTATTCATGCTACATGCCAGCCTCAAGCCTGAGGACCACTCTGGAGCAGCGTAGCAGTGTCCAGAGATGAATTTAGGTATCACCACTTTGAAGGTTGAGTTATATTAAAAGACAAGTCATCACCCATATACTATTTTATTCCAGAGGGTGTGATTTGTTATTAAAATTATATCGGGTATACTATCAGATCAAGTAACTGGATCTCGGTATATCACTTTAAACATACAGTCAACATGTTTCAGCTCCGTATTACCCAGCCGGGTCTGTGGAGCATTCGTCAGGACAAAACAGAAAGTAAAATATACTCACACCTCTTGTGTAGTATGGCAGTGGATTTTGTTATACCCACCGTATTATGAATACAAGGTTTAATTTACCGGTAATAGAAATCACAAATCAGTTCATGATATTGTTATGTGTGTTTACCTAGGCATGTATGTATTTTGACCACAGCAAATTTTGCGACACTGTTATTTTGTATATCATTTCTGAAGCATATTCATTACAGTTTAGGCATTCATTAGGGAAACAATTGGCGAATCACATTCAGGAATCCAAACAGTGAGGAGAGAGAGGCACATTTTTATGTTAAACAGTAAGCATTGATAACCCTAATTTGTTATGCTTTTCTGGTGGCAGGACTTTCGTTAGTCAACAGTTAAGGGTATTTAGGTTCTATTTGACAATGCGGTGAAAGTGGAAGACCGCCTGGTTAACTCGTAATTGTGAGAGACACATTGTTGTATAACTATTGGCATTAATGACCTTCATTATTATGGCAACAGGTCTATCGTTAGTCTTTAGGTAAAGGTATCTATATTATATTAGGCATTGTGACATACGTGTGGAAACCCGCCTAAAATACTCGCAATTGAATGCGTGATCCAGGTACCTTCACTTCGTATCAAAACTAAAGTATTACCTTAGTTTTCGCGATATCGTGTCGCGTCAGGGGTTTAAGACCAATTGGTCTCAGGCTGAAGTAGGAAAGAAAAGGGGTATTTTTATATTTAGCTCACAATCCGAGGACCGACTAGAGTTATAGATCAGCCTCGAAGTTCTCTTACCCGCAATGTGGAGTGTCTCCGGCGTCTGGTGCTGGCGCTGCCCCCGGACACGGAAAAGCGCCAGTTTCCTGTTTTTCTACACTGCAGACCTCATAGTAATAGAAAACGGACCACACACGATGTTGCTTTTCTTAAGTAATATGGAAAGCATAATTATTTGTGTTCGTTACAACATTTAGCATATTCAGGAATATGGCTTTAGGATATCTTGTTCTTTTCTAAATTTTACAAGGGCATATATATAGGTAAAGAAATAAAGCCATATTTTCGTTTATTCCACTGTATGTAACTTTGTGGTAAAAGGGAACTGCATATGGTTAGAGTTAACTTGATCAATACAGAAAGCAGTCTTTCGTGTTCTGTGTTGGAGCTTATATTAAGAGTCAATCAGTGGGTTATGTGTTTCTCATACATCATGTACATAACCTTCATTGATAAATAACATGTATCTCCAGGGTAATTCTCAATTATAAAGAATTTTCATGTCAATTCATAAGATGTAAAGGTAAAGTATACATACATTTATGCAAAATGATGCCATGGGACAGTATCGTTGAGTCCAGTAAGATGAGTTTTAAGACGATTGACCCATCTTTGTTCGCTTTCATATAGGACTTTTTCAGCATTTCCAGTCTTATCTTTCAACATTTCAATGACAGGTTATTTCATTTTTTCTACTGTGTGGCCTGATTCAACAAAATGGGTACAGAGTTTTGTGTTGTTTTTCTTCAATCTGATATTGCTTTTGTGTTCTCCAATTCTTAATTTTACCTTTCTGCAGGTCATTCCTATATACTTTTTTCCGCAGGGACATGTGATCATGTAAATTACATGAGATGAGTTACAATTTGTGTGTTGTCTCTGGGTCCAAAGTAGTGTCTCTGTTAACTGCAGTGTTTTGGTCGTGGTTGTAGAGTTACAGGCTAAGCAAGTTCCACACGGATAGTGTCCTGTGATGATTGTCATATCCATATTCCTTTGTCGTCCACTCGGTATTTGTCTTTGTGGACGTGGGTGGACCAATAAATCCTTTAAGTTAAGTCTCATGTGGGGAACTGACTACACACATATTCCTCCTCCCTAATCTTGATTGACATACTATTCAAATGTTCATCAGGAGATTTCTCCATTCCTTTGTTCATTTGTCTTAATGATTGAATGTTTTTGATCTGTACCCTTTATTTTATGTACAAAGATATAAAGAATATTTTTTTGGATATGAAATCTTACCCGTGTTGGTATTAGTTCTTTTAAATTTTACACGTTTGTCAGTGAATTAATAATTTGTTAAATAGTTGTAGTTCTTATAATTAATCATACAGACTCCAAATCACGTTGCAGGTACTTGTGTTTTTTCTGCATTTGCCCGAACCCGCAAGGGTACATTGGGTCATCCACCTCCTTTTCATATATGGAACATATGAGAGCGCAGAAGGATGTGTGAGAACTCTATTGCCTTTGGCAGGCTTGAATGGAGAGTGAAAAAACTTGTAGTGGTGCAGCACACCTGGATTATTGAGCAAGTTCAGGACAGGTAATCGTAAAACCAAAAGTTCAAACTTTTTTGGGCACCTCAGGATGTTGTCCCTTCTGGCTGGTGAGGGACTTGAAGTGAAGACTAGTATCAGGAGAGTGTAGGGGATTCCTACACAGAATCCTGTGGTGCTCCTGCGGAGGATAGTGACCTCTGTGTTCAAATTTTTTTTATCAGCAAGTTCAAAAGACCAAGAAAGTTCATCAGAATATTCTTTAATCCAAAGTTCATATATTGTTGTTCATATAGACTCGGGTAATGTTCAACAGATATTCAACATGTTATTCGCCACAAAAACGATTCATAATGCCAAAATCCAAATGCATTTCGGGACGGGGGTCCCTTCGTCAGGGAAATAACGTTACTCTGTGAAAGAAGCCAAACACTGTGTCAGGGGGCGGACATTGTCTACTAAAACGAAAAGAGAAAACAAAAGATGGCATAGGAACCTCACCGTTATATGAGTGGTTATAAGAAAAAAGACCGTGAGTGACAAAAACGTGCTGCAATGTGTTACGGGAATAATCGGGTAACAAGAGGTACACCACAAGTACTTGCACGAATTAGCAATCAGGAAATGTGAGTACGAAGAAATAAAGTAAAAGGTCATTAAACAGCACACAATGGAATTAAAACAAACAAGCTTCCCAGACATGGTGCTTACCGGAATCTTCAGTATCTTATACTCGAAGACCACATACTAGCGGGACAACATCAGTAAGCGTGACGGTGGTGTGTTTATGAAAGACGAACCGAGTGTGCGTGCAATACGTAACATAGAAAGAGGACTTCAAACACGGGAGCAAAAGTTGCTGTGAAATAAAGCGTACCAAAAGACCGTGGCTACCTACTTAACAAAAAACGATATGTGAAAATGAACGAATGTGTAAAGGTAACAGCAGGTCAAATTAATAATAAAATAAACAATGAATGTAGTTATTCATATACATCAAGTGTCAGCCATCTTGGATAGGGAGAAAAAAAGCGAATACAACCAAAAATAGGGAGAAATACTGCAGAAGATATGACAGAAGCAAATTATGTATCAATTGTTCAAAAATAGTAAACAGAGCTGTGGGCTATAAGTGGGAACAATAATGAGAGATTTTGAAAAAAGTAAGGCGGAAGAGATAAAACAGGTGAGGAAAGTGAAATAAGTGGGAATAAGAACAATAAAGTAAAGGATGTAAGTAAAGGTGATCTTGAAGGTAGAAAAGGATGGTAGAAAAGGATAAAAATAAAAAAGATAAGATAGAAAAGGATGAAAGTAAATGATGGGTAGAAGAATCATGTTAAACAGATAAGAGGCATGTTTTTAAAGGAAACAACTGTATTCAATCCGATCATTGAGTCCTTTCGGTTGGCATGATTCCAACAACTTTATCCAAAATAGTTCACGCTGCAGTACTTTTTTCAGGTTGTCAATGCCAGGTCTCGTAGGGACAACCTCTAGAACAAGGAACCTCAGCTGGCTGATGTTATGTTGAGGTGAGATGAAATGTGCAGCTAAAGGAGATTTTAGGTTCTTGTTCCTGATTGTGCTCTTATGTTCCGTTAAACGGACTTTGAGTTTCCTTTCGGTTTTACCGACATAAGGTAAGCCACAAGGGCACTTCAATAGGTACACCAAATTCATAGAGTCACATGTAGCATTTGTTCTTAATTTGATTTGTTTACCAGACCGGGGATGGTTGATGAAATTTCCCCTGATTATATTATTGCAGTGACTGCAGTTGTGACAAGGTTTAGTTCCAGTATACGCACAGTTTGATGGCTTAGGTTTGAGTTCCAACATGTTTTTGAGATTCTTAGCTCTTTGGTAAGCAAACAGTGGAGTGCAGTTGAAGATTCCTTGGAAATCCGGTTCAGATTGTATCATCTGCCAATTACTGAGAATGATATTTTTATCGCAAGGCTTCTAGAAGAGTATTTGGACACAAATACAGGTCTGATCGGTTTATTTGTTCTCGTGTTTGGAACCAGAAGGTCATTTCTGTTTTTCAAAGAAATTCGGTCACTGGCGACCTGCAAAGTGTCTTCAGGGTATTGTCTGTCTCGCTATTTCTTCAGGATGATCTTTTCAGTGTGCGCATATTCATCCGGTTCAGAACAAATCCTTTTGGCCCTCAGTAATTGAGAAAAAGGTAGATGCTTTTTCAATGGGGTTGGGTGACAGCTGGTGTATAGGAGAGCATTGTTTCGGTCAGTGGCTTTTACGTACAGTGACGTTTTTAAACAGACATTGTCAAGGGTGACTAAAATGTCCAAAAATGGTAAACTCACAGGGTTAACGCTGTGAGTAAATTGAATGTGATCATCAACTCCATTAATATACTAAATGAATTGAGATATTTCCTCAGGGGTACTGCCCAAATCAAAAAAATGTCATCTATATATCTCCAATATGTGGCGATTTTGTCACGCCACTGAGTGTTTTCCAAAATGTGGTCAATCTCGAGGTGGTGCATGAACAAATTTGCGTAGTTTGGGGCTGCACAATTGCCCATTGAAGTACCCACTAATTGGAGGTAAAAGTCGTTGTTCCAAGTGAAATAGCTGTGGTATAGCATGAACTGCATAAGTCAAGTAGCAGCACTTTCAAATCATCATTCATGGAATTTTGGAGTGAGAAGGATTCCATTGCTTCAATGCCCCAGTTGTGAGGTATTGATGTATATAGTGCGCAAACGACAATGGTAATCAGAGTGTACTGGATATTTGGTGTTAAACTCACTTTTTTCAGTTGGTTTAGAAAATCGGTAGAGTCACGTATATATGTGGACATGCCCCTCACAATGGGCTGAAGGTACATATCAACAAACTTCCCAGTTGGTTCATGGATGGAGTTCCTGGTGGACACAATCGGTCTAAATGGCGGTTGCTGCAGATTTTTATGGATTTTGGGCAGCATGTGAATGCTTGGACACTTCGGGTAGGGGTGGATCAGATATTTCAAATCTTTTTGTTTGACGGTGCCAATTCCATGGCCTTTTCTAGGATGGTTTTCAAAATCTTGGAGAAAGTTTCGGTTGGGTCAGACAACAGTTTCATGTAGATATCCTTGTTGCTTACATGTGCAGTAACACTTGTTTGATAGAACTCCTGGTCCAGAACGACCAGCGCTCCACCTTTGTCCGCTTTACAACAGGTGATTTTCTTGTTGATCGTGATTTCTTTGAGAGCTCTGTAATCTCTAGTTTTGAAGTTGTTGGACTTTGAAGGAGGTTTCTTAAAACTTTCTTTCAGGGCGTTGAGAGTTATCGTTTCATAAGAATACAAAATCTTATGACTCACTGGAGCCATAAAGGAGCTCTGGCTTCTAAGGTCTTTACAAGCATGTTGGACAGGAGGACCTGGTGGAGGATTCACGTTGGTAAAAAAGTGGCGTAAACGAAGGTTACGCATAAATTTGAATAAATAAATTTCCATTGTCCGCTTTACAACAGGTGATTTTCTTGTTGTTCGTGATTTCTTTGAGAGCTCTGTAATCTCTAGTTTTGAAGTTGTTGGACTTTGAAGGAGGTTTCTTAAAACTTTCTTTCAGGGCGTTGAGAGTTATCGTTTCATAAGAATCCAAAATCTTATGACTCACTGGAGCCATAAAGGAGCTCTGGCTTCTAAGGTCTTTACAAGCATGTTGGACAGGAGGACCTGTTGGAGGATTCACGTTGGTAAAAAAGTGGCATAAACGAAGGTTACGCATGAATTTGAATAAACAAATTTCCATCTCAAGTTCGTTGGTGTGGTAGGAGGGGACAAAAGATATCCCTTTTTGTAACACATTCATCTGGTTGGTGGTCAATGAAGTTTGTGAGATGTTGATAACTAAGTTCTTTTGCTCCTGGTTGCTTGGGCTATGGATGTTGTTGGTACTGCGGCCGCGGCTTCTGCCCCTCCTGGTTCTACGGTGACTGTTGGACCTTTCTCTAAAAAAGGAACCGCGGAAGTTGTAGCGATGTTTTGAGTAATGTTTGATCCCCTGTCTCTTGGGGGGTCATCCTTCGGGGTCTGCCCTGTGGTTGACCACGTCTTTGGGCTGTTGATCCATCCGAAGAACTGCCTTCATCAGAAGACGGATTGGTGAAGGGTCTTTGCTGTCTCCGTTGGGCGTAGACCTCCGCCCAACTATAGACCTCCCCCAATTTGTAGTCCATAATGTCTCTTTTATACTTTCTTATTTTTCTATCATTAATTTCTTTGGTATACTTGTCCAACCGAATGTTAATGTCCTCAAGGGCTTTGTCTAGTTCCTCCGTGTTCATGTTTTTCTCCAAGTTTTGTTGCATCTGGCCTTTCTCTCTCTCAAGATCATTGATTACTTTCGAAGGTTCTTCTACAATTAGGAGGATAAGGTCCAGCGAACAACGGTTCAAGATGGCATACCAGCGGTCCGTGAACTTCGGGTTGTTCCTACAGAGAGTAGGCTTTAGGGCTATACGGAGGCCTCTGGGTATGCGTTGATCTTTGTGATATCTGATTAATGTTCCTGCATGTAACCGTTGGTTAATGATTCTTTTGGATGTATATAAAAGTTGTCTTAACATGCTTGGATTCGAAAAGGTACTTATAGAGGTTGGGTCCACCTCCTTAACTAGTGAGTAGATTCGTTTGGTTTCATCTAGATCGAATCCGAAGGTATCAGCGCGATTCGCCGTGATGCTTGATATTTCTTTGTAGGACATGTTTGTTGGGGTGCTCACACCTGGTAGCCAGAAAATTTGTAATGAAAAAACCTGTAGTGGTGTAGCACACCTGGATTATTGAGCAAGTTCAGGACAGGTAATCGTAAAACCAAAAGTTCGAACTTTTTTGGGCACCTCAGGATGTTGTCCCTTCTGGCCGGTGAGGGACTTGAAGTGAAGACTAGTATCAGGAGAGTGTAGGGGATTCCTACACAGAATCCTGTGGTGCTCCTGCGGAGGATAGTGACCTCTGTGTTCAAGTTTTTTTATCAGCAAGTTCAAAAGACCAAGAAAGTTCATCAGAATATTCTTTAATCCAAAGTTCATATATTGTTTTTCATATAGACTCGGGTAATGTTCAACAGATATTCAACATGTTATTCACCACAAAAACGATTCATAATGCCAAAATCCCAATGCATTTCGGGACGGGGTCCCTTCGTCAGGGGAATAACATTACTCTGTGAAAGAAGCCAAACACTGTGTCAGGGGCGGACATTGTCTACTAAAACGAAAAGAGAAAACAAAAGATGGCATAGGAACCTCACTGTTATATGAGTGGTTATAAGAAAAAAGACAGTGAGTGACAAAACATGCTGCAAACAGAGTCAAGAATGGTCGGGTGACAAGAGGTACACCGCAAAAAAGAAACGTGAGTGACAAAAACGTGCTGCAATGTGATACGGGAATAATCGGGTAACAAGAGGTACACCACAAGTACTTGCATGAATTAGCAATCAGGAAATGTGAGTACAAAGAAATAAAGTAAAGGGTCATTGAACAGCACACAATGGAATTAAAACAAACAAGCTTCCCAGACATGGTGCTAACCGGAATCTTCAGTATCTTATACTCGAAGACCACATACTAGCAGGACAACATCAGTAAGCGTGACGGTGGTGTGTTTATGAAAGACGAACCAAGTGTGCGTGCAATACGTAACATAGAAAGAGGACTTCAAACACGGGTGCAAAAGTTGCTGTGAAATAAAGCGTACAAAAAGACCATGGCTACCTACTTAACAAAAAACGATATGTGAAAATGAACGAATGTGTAAAGGTAACAGCAGGTCAAATTAATAATAAAATAAACAATGAATGTAGTTATTCATATACATCAAGTGTCAGCCATCTTGGATAGGGAGAAAAAAAGCGAATACAACCAAAAATAGGGAGAAATACTGCCGAAGATATGACAGAAGCAAATTATGTATCAATTGTTCAAAAATAGTAAACAGAGCTGTGGGCTATAAGTGGGAACAATAATGAGAGATTTTGAGAAAAGTAAGGCGGAAGAGATAAAACAGGTGAGGAAAGTGAAATAAGTGGGAATAAGAACAATAAAGTAAAGGATGTAAGTAAAGGTGATCTTGAAGGTAGAAAAGGATGGTAGAAAAGGATAAAAATAAAAAAGATAAGATAGAAAAGGATGAAAGTAAATGATGGGTAGAAGAATCATGTTAAACAGATAAGCGGCATGTTTTTAAAGGAAACAACTGTATTCAATCCGATCATTGAGTCCTTTCGGTTGGCATGATTCCAACAACTTTATCCAAAATAGTTCACGCTGCAGTAGTTTTTTCCGGTTGTCAACGCCAGGTCTCGTAGGGACAACCTCTAGAACAAGGAACCTCAGCTGGCTGATGTTATGTTGAGATGAGATGAAATGTGCAGCTAAAAGAGATTTTAGGTTCTTGTTCCTGATTGTGCTCTTATGTTCCGTTAAACGGACTTTGAGTTTCCTTTCGGTTTTACCGACATAAGGTAAGCCACAAGGGCACTTCAATAAGTACACCAAATTCATAGAGTCACATGTAGCATTTGTTCTTAATTTGATTTGTTTACCAGACCGGGGATGGTTGATGAAATTTCCCCTGATTATATTATTGCAGTGACTGCAGTTGTGACAAGGTTTAGTTCCAGAAAACGCACAGTTTGATGGCTTAGGTTTGAGTTCAAACATGTTTTTGAGATTCTTAGCTCTTTGGTAAGCAAACAGTGGAGTGCAGTTGAAGATTCCTTGGAAATCCGGTTCAAATTGTATCATCTGCCAATTACTGAGAATGATATTTTTTATCGCAAGGCTTCTAGAAGAGTATTTGGACACAAATACAGGTCTGATCGGTTTATTTGTTCTCGTGTTTGGGACCAGAAGGTCATTTCTGTTTTTCAAAGAAATTCGGTCACTGGCGACCTGCAAAGTTTCTTCAGGGTATTGTCTGTCTCGGTATTTCTTCAGGATTATCTTTTCAGTGTGCGCATATTCATCCGGTTCAGAACAAATCCTTTTGGCCCTCAGTAATTGAGAAAAAGGTAGAGGCTTTTTCAATGGGGTAGGGTGACAGATGGTGTATAGGAGAGCGTTGTTTCGGTCAGTGGCTTTTACGTTCAGTGACGTTTTTAAACAGACATTGTCAAGGGTGACTAAAATGTCTTGTTAAGCCCTGGGGACACCATCCCCTAATGACTTTTTTTAAAAGGGTAAGGAGGCCACATAACCCCCAGCCTTACTGGCCTTCAGATCCCCATCACTCTGGGCCATTTCTTTTTTAAATCAAAGGAGAAGGGGGGCATGTGGCCACCCTCTCCAAACCGTATTAGGCCCTGGGAACCCCATTCTCTAGAGAAGGCTTTTACTAAAATGAAGGGGGAGGGGGCTGGTGGTCCATGATGTCATGAGTGATGTAAAATGTGAGATCAGAAGCAGTGCATTGCAGGGGGTGAGTTAAAGTTAGCTCAGCTAACTATAACTGCTGAATTTCTCTGGTTGTGTACGATTGAAATGACAGCCTAACTATAACTTCCCTGAAACCTTTGTTTATTTCAGTGAATTTCTAAGGTTTTTTAAGTGCTAATTCCTAACTATAACATCCCTGTAACTTTTCTTTTGAGTGAATTTCTATGGTTTTTAAAGTAGTAGTGACGTTTGCAGAGTGGTGGAGAAAAAGGGCAGGCCTCTGATCAGCTCTCAGGAATTCAGCTGGGTAGAACTTCCAGGAGATACCAGGAGGGTTTCTTGATCCCCAAGATCCCTCAGGAGTAAAGTCCATTCATCTTCCAACCAGTAGTGCACCAGGAGCCGCATTTGCAGAGTGGTGGAGAAGGGGGTATGGTCTCAGAAGACCTCTTAGCAATCCCGCTGTGTGGAATATACTAGAGGTAACAGGAGGAGTATTTGACCCCCAAGGACGTCCTTGGGAGCCAACTACCCCTGCTCTTACCTCCAGTAAGTCGCACACACTGGGCACACTACAAAAGAAACTCCACACAAGGTTTCTCTAAGTTTCTCTAAGACTTTAGAGAGATAAGGAAGCTGGGAGATGGGTCTGTAATTCTCAGGATTGAGAATATCGGAACCCACTATCATTTGATCACATCACTGAAATTGTATTGCAGTAGTATTTCACACTCAAGAGGTCCTGATGAAAGCACTAGGTTAATTTCTACCTGCTCGTGCTGAAACATGTCGACCTATTCTTGTAAATGGACGGTGTCTGTTGAAACCCGTCCTGTCTTTTGCACTGTTTTTTATGTTTGTTCGGATCAGACAAGAATAAAATTATAGTCTGTTTTCACTTCAATTTTAGATTCACATCACTTTTTCTTGCACTGCACTTTCTTCCCATACACTCTTTTCATCATACTTGCTCACGTCTGTAGTGATAAAAACTTTGAAAAACATTCCTTGGGCTCCTCCATCATTAGGGTGGAGTAGTAGCCCTAGAAGGCAGACCCAGATGATGAAGCATGTCACCGGGATCAGTGAGTGATGGGAATCCGTACAAATTTTGCATATTTTTGGCTAATCAGTCTATGTAGTCGTACGGTCATTCTTTGTCTTTATAATTGCTGACTGCAGGATATTCTTTGTATTTTCTGATGTTAGTTTGGGGCTGTATATCCTTTTGAGTCGTTAAACTTAGGCCTCTGACCCTCCTTCCATTTTTGATGTGCTTTGGGATTATATACATGACAGGACCAATCAGGCCACTGTCAGAACCATCACCCAGCACAAGTAGCAAATGTAAAACACCACCAGTAACTACTGGCACAATAATGACCTCAGCAATATATCACATTAGCATTAGGCATAGAACCCATTGTGCATAAATAACAAACATAAACACATTATGCACAAATCACAAGCATAAACACATTATGCAACCGTGTCGAGCCTTGCACTCTACCAATTTCTCCCAAAATGACCCCATTTGGGGCGCAAATGCTCTGTGTCCAAATTGTCAGAGCACACTCTAGAGCCTTCCAGGTGGCCACCTGGCTGCAAAAGCAGTGTGTTTAAATGTAAATGTAAATGTACATGTATTTATATAGCGCAAATCACTGACCGAGGTTGGTATCTAAGCGCTTGCTTAGGGAACCCGTCCTGGTATTCCCCTGTGAGATAACCCCGGCAGGGTATCCACAAGGTGAAAGCCAGGCATCCCGCCACGAGGGGCCGTTGTGGAGATTAAGCAAGCTATTGCCCAGAGTCGCAGAGTGTGAACCCGTGAGTCGAGAAGGCACCGGAGCGAGAATTATCGAGTCCGTGGAATTTTTTAGCCCAAAACCCGCCAAGGCGGGGAATTGAACCCTGGTCCAGGGCCGATCTCAGCTTCCGGGTCTGCCGCCTCTAACCCCTGAGCCACACTTTAATGCACCGGGGGGTGTATCTCACCCCTCCCTTATCTTGACAAGGAACATGTCCCCATTGTTGCAGCTGCCTGCTCTCTCACGGTGCAGCTGATGCACTAACAGTGCCTTTGAAGCCCCACTCGGGGACTTAGGGATCCAAAACTGGCCCAACTAGAAATCAGCACTGGCACTCTTTATGCCAGGGAAGCCCCACTCTGGGCTATTGAACAAACATTGCCCCTAGTGATGTAGCTGCCCGCTCTCCTGCGGGGCAGCTGAAGGAAGCTGGCAACAACCGCATGCACTTTAAGCTCCACTCACCGGGACTCTTCACTCGCGGAGGAAGTTTCTCTGCACTGGGAGCCCTTGTGGCTCCGGTCCATCTCCTTCTCTCGGCCTCACTCACCGGGCCTCAGTATGGAGCCTGCGAGGCTCGATTGAACTCCTTCTGGGTGGCTCAATACTGCTGGGTAGGCTCCCGCCCTCAGTCAGGCTTCCGCCGCCTGTCTTCCTGCCCTGGTGACTTCCTCTTCCTGGGTATGGCCAGAGTCAGGCGGCTTGCCTGACTTCTGGGTCTCCAATCCCGGCGGCGATTTCCCGGAGGTTCTTCTCTCCTTCAAGCAGCATCAATGCGGGATAGGCTCCTGCCGTTAAACATACAAATGCAGGGGGTGGCTCCCACTCTTCACAAATGTGAGGTGGGCTCTAGCCTTGAACAAAGACACAATTGCGGATTGGGCACCCATCAAAAGCGGAGCACCAAAAAATGCAGGGTGGGCTCCCATTCCAACTGCCACCCAAAACGCGGGGTAGGCTCCCGCTTCTCTCCCCAGCAGCACAGGGAAGTCTCCATGCGAGGATTCCCCGGTGCAACACCACAGCCCAGTGCTGCAAAAGCCCCAGCACTCCTCCTGTCCTGGAACCAACAAAATAAGGGTGCAGCGCTCAAGAGGCGCTGGGACCCCAAAGTTCAAGGGGAAAAGCCTGGGCCCAGGCAGGCAAGCTCACAGGCCCCTCCAGCAGGAAGGCAGTACCTTGTGGTGGTTCCTCCTGAGGCCCAGCGGCAGCAATTCCCCCCAAGTCACAAGGAACCACAGTTCATGGGGTCACAGACGAAGTATATATACATTTCTTCTTTGTTCTGCCCTGGCACAGAGCTTGGGGGAACTAGTCTCAACTGGTTCTGGAAATTGTTGGAGCACTCTGTGTACAGTGCTCACACCCTCCTTTGTCAGATGAGGGCTCAATCCTTAGACACACCACAGGGTGGCGGAGCCAGCATTCACCTAGGCAGGCACAGACCTATTCAGGGTCAGGGGACTACTCCTCCCACTCCCACTACTCCAAATGCAGATCTTCCATTCAGCCTAGCGCTACCTCACCCTGCCCTCCATGGAGCCATACACACCTCACCAGCCCCTGTCACTCCAGAGCCAGACATGCAATACACATCAGGCAGGCAGACAGAAAGCACACAGAAATGGCAACTTCTAAAAGTGGCATTTCTAAAATAGTGATAATAAATTTGTGCACACCATTATGCAGCATTTATTATAACTATTCCAACCGTACCAAACCTGACCACGCTGCTTCTCTCATATCAGGAATTACCACTGAAACACTTATCAGGGAATCCCCAATGCATTCCTAAGAGAGGTCAGCTCACAGCAGTGGGAAACAAAAATGGCTGTTTGTCACAACCAGGACATGTCCACACTTTAGGTACATGCCCTACCTTTTACCTACAATGCACCCTGCCCATAGGGCTAGCTGAGGCCTACTATAGAGGTGAGTGAGTGCAGTAAAAGGGGGGGCACAGACACACACACTTTAGGTATCACGTCACAGCGGCAGTAACACTGCAAGCTCAGACCCTGCAATGGCAGGGGCCTGAGTCAGGTTTGAAAGTAACCCTGGGCGGAGTTCGAGGAGTTGCACTACGTGGAGCTATGCAAAGTGCGAAAGAATCTCGATCACACTACGTGGAGCTCCGCAAGCGGCAGACTATGGTAGAAAAATGGAGTTTGCGGTGATTGGACAGTGCCGGATCCTTGTCCACACTGTGCAATCATTGTGAACAGCACCCTGCACAGCGCAAGCTTACCTTTTCTGCCACTCGAGTAGATTTTTACTTGAGCAGCAGCTTTCTCAATGGAACGGGCAATTTCTCAACGCGAGCGGTCGCTAGCATCCATGACCACTTGCAATGAGAAACCTAAACCCCCCCTCCCCGCATTGAGAAATCTCGCCGGGAGGTTTATTTTCCATGCTCGCGCTCGCCAACTTGATGTTGGTGATCATGATAAGGAAAAATCTCTACGGGAGGTGAATGTTCCTCGCTCGCGGTTGATAGAGTGTGCAGGAGAACGAACTCAATTTTATCATACTCACCGGGGCCCATAAAACATTCACACTTTGACCTAGAGGTCCTGCATTTCTATTTACTTACAGTCTATCAGTACTTTGAGTCCTTTTAGGACTCTTACCTGTAAACAATGACTTACCAATCCTTGTTATCTTTGCTATAAGTCCTAGGGATCGATTAGGTAGTTAAAATAAACAGGCATTATTTAAAAACAGTTCTACTTTTCCTTTCCTGTAATGACCACACACTCGAGGAAAGTTTTAAATGCTTTATCTATGCAAGTTTAAGTGAGTCTTCATCCAAATTACAGAGACCATACATTTCATAAGTGAACATTTTATTAATAAGAAATAAAGTTTGCAATAAATCACAGTAACACCTTTAGACATTGGTACCTGGGAAGGGTGATAAAGGAAAATAGCAAAAGGACATACCACATGGATTTATATTTACCTAGAATGGTGCAAGGACCAATCCTGGCCACCGGCTGGGGCAAAAGACAAGGCTCCCAACTAATCAGGTGCCCACGGGACAAGATAGCTGCAGATCAGGACAGGTGACCTCAGCTAAGTGCAACGCCAGCGTCACACCCCTCTCTCTAGGCCAATTAGTACCCCGGCTGGGTAATCGATATTTTCCCCCAAACACCTTGTTTATTCCGACAGAGTGCTACTCCAGCACCTCTGCTCTCGATCTCCTATAGTGTGCGTTGCGTCAGTGACAGGTCAGCTATTCGGACAAGTTGGACAATTTCTTTATCTAAGCCTACCTTAGTTATACCATTTCCAGGGCAATGTACCACACCTAAATGTTGCAAATCTATGTGTTCCTCTTCAGTGATTGGTCAGAAAGATGAGGAGAGGTCATCACACCATACTAAGATGAGATCATTGTTCATTAGGCTGTATTGATCAAGTTCCCGCCCATAACTTTATGTTCTCATGGCTTTATTCCGCCCATCATTATTATTTCATTTTATTATACAATGTTGTAAAATGTTTCAATTTGTCCTCCTTTTCCCAGGTCATGGGCTGAGGTTCCCAAGCGCATCAGGGGTAAGACAGTCCTTGGCACAGTTTCAATGCCACAGCTCAACGTCTTTCAGTTCTACCAGCACATGCGCTGTGTATAATGGCGTTTCAAGTCACCCCTCAGGCCCAAATACGAGCGATTAACAAAGTCAAAGAGAAACATTTTAGAATACAAAAATAAATGAATACACTGTATACCACTTATCTCTACTCTAACCCCATTACTTTATTTGAACTTTTGCATTAATAGTTGAGCATAACGAACAAGCTTAGTTCAAGCAGCAGCATAAGGATTAGCATGTGAGATTTAAAGCGGCCATTTCTGGCACTAGTGAGCAGAAGCAAGAAGTTCCCACCAAAAGCAGAGGTATCACGCCATGTAGATGTGGCAGACGCATGCGCAGTAACTTTCCCGCGTTTTCAGCGGCCATCTTAGGACACTAGGGTTACTGTTCGTAAAAGCACATACGCTAGCTTCCCCAGCTTACTACATATGTTGTGTAATGCAAATATTAATGGACAAAACATGTTGATTAATATGTTATATGTTATTTCGAGAGGGTTGAATACAAGCAAGTTTCTGTACGAGTGAAACCTTGCTCCATTAATCCCCTCTTTGATGATATTTTATATCATCACAAATTAAGGAACCAGATGCCAACAGTAGCATTCTCCTAGTTCAATTTCTTCAATTACTTTGGGAGTTCCTTTTTCACTTTCATTCTGGCAAACTTTCATTCTCCTATATATATCCCCTTTTAGCTCTTCCATTTGAATTTCATCTAATTTTCTTTTCTTCTTTTTCTCATTCGCCGTATACCTTTTTCTATTTCTGCAGTATTTGCACCAAACCATCCTCACCAAAATTATTAGTGATATCCCCATTATTGGCATCAGTACTTTACCTACATTACTTCTACCTACATTAGAAATCCAACTAACAACAGAGTAGAAACCATCAGTTAGTCTCTTCCATGCACTATCAACCTCCAGCGGTTTCAATTTGTCTTCCAAATTAGTAATATTTCTTACATACTTTCCAATTTCAACACTTTTATCAGGTATGTAAGTTGCGCCTTCAACATTCTACACACTCTGCCCTCTTTTGCTAATACTATATAAAGAGCAAGTCGATTTTGTAAATCCATTGATCTGATAGCAACCAATTCGGTATTGATCAACAAAATTCCTCCAGCAGTGTCAGTCGATAAGCGATCCACCACTGTAGACAATTTACAGATTCTTTGAGTGTTCTGAATTACTCCCACTGAAGGTATCAATGCACTAAATATATCACCTACAATTTGTGCAAAACTAGCTCTTTTATATCGTGTTAGTTCATTTTCGTAAAGTTCATTTTCGTGGTCATTGCTTCCAGTGAATCCTTTTACATGGTATACCTTTGGGAATACTATTCCGAAATAGCAACTCCCATACCAATGATCAGGCAGCTTAACACCTTGGCTGCTAAGGCAATTCCCATCCTGTGCTGGAAATCGTCATTCTCTATTATTTATGACGAGCTCAGCTCGTCATCAGCACAGCTCCAGTGTGCCTCATGACGAGCTGAGCTCGTCATGAGCAGGGAAGGGGTTAAAGTAAGCTTTGTTCCCACAAATATAATAGATTCCAGGAAATACTGGATCAGTTCCCCCTTTTAGTCACCAACCCCCAATTATAAGGAAATTGTGTTCACATTCACTGGTACTGATGAATACATTGTTATACTCTGTTTTCTTTCTAAGGAGACAGATTTTCCCTTTCTTTTCAAAGTCTAAAGACATAACAGCATGAGTTTTGCCAGTTGCCATAAATTCCTCCCTTTCAGCCCATTTGGGTATCTGGGGTTTCGTTTCAGTGGCCTTTTTATGGAAATCCTGTCTCCTAAATTTAAAAATATATTTTCCTCTTCGTGTAATTTACATGTTAAATTGTCTTTGTGTGCATTAGCTATATCTATTGTCTCTATTGTTAGAAAATATTCACCCATGAATTGTGAGTCTTTACTACTAAGGACAGGATTAATTCTTCTACGGATAGGGATATCAGAGAAAATGACGTATTTGTTAGAATAATAATACTGTAACTTTCCAGTTCTATAAATCAAACTAGTTAATATGCTACAGGAAATACCATAGGTCAGGGGTAAATGGTGGTAAGTAACACCCTCAGCTTCTGAAGTTGGTAATTTCATACAGACATAACAGTCACTAATTTGCTTTGTCTCTTCATAGTGTACTAATAGATTAGCGAATACATTCACATCAGTTTTGTTTCTATTTCTAAAGTGATGTAATTCTATCTCATCTGGTGCTTCTAAATCTACTCTATCTTGTTTTGATGTGCTATCTTTCCGTGTGTACTAGTGTCATTCTGTTTAGCAGCCATTAAGTAAAGGTATTGCTATTGTCAGTCCTAGCCATACTATATGTACTATAAGCACACTACATATACATATCCTACAGTATGTCTTTATACAACTTCTTTTCGAGTTTCCAGTTACTCTTTTATCAGCCATTTTTGACTAAGGAGGCTTAACCCCTCTTTGAGAATTTTACACAGAATACACCTGTGATTTTATCCCAAGTTGGCCTCACTTCTTCAATAGATTGCTCTATAATCAATTCTTCATCACTTTCATCACTGATTTCAAAATTCTTGAAGTCCATTTAGGGCCTTTGAACCTATTGTTCAGCTTTTTCAGGCATGGACGTCTCCTTCTTTGATTGCTTGTAGACAGTTCAGTTGAACTGGTTACTTCGTCCACCTGTTCAGGTTCTTTATCTATTGTGACTAGGCGATAATTCAGTCTTTTAACAAAACCAGGCCATTTATCGCCTTTTCTGAGTCTTTTAGCTGGCACTGTGCTTTTTAATTCTTCGGATGGCCTTTTGTTTTCTTTAAGTTGTGGCACAGCTTCGTTTTCGTCAACTTCAGGTATCCTCGCTATCTGACCTTGTCCAGGGCTTATTATTGTTGACCGTTCTGCCTGGATGGATTCTTCTAGACTAATCTGAACCCTTTTGACTAATCCTGTCTGGTACTGCACAGGTCTTGCCGTTTCTTGATTGTCTTCTGCCTGTGCGTTTTGTCTAGTAACTGTCTGTCCCTCGTCAGACAGCGGGGTTCTTATAGGGGTTTCGTTGGTCTGAGTATATTGCTCTTTCCTTATCTGGTCCTCCTCATGATTACCATTAGCTTAGATTTCTGTAATCTGAGTACGCTATTCTGTTCCTATCTCATCTTCACTATCAGTCTGACTATCTAAATACGTTTGACTTCTTGTTCTTACTCTTATTTCAGGTATGTCAGCCACTGGGATCCATTCATCCTGACTGGTGCTCGGTTGTTCTTAATCAACTACTTCAGGATCAACTTCTTGAGAACCTTCAGCTGCACAGCCTTCAGCTCAACTTTGTCGGGTTCTGTTACTCTTTTAGTGTGGCTTGCGTGGATCCAGTTGGGGATTCCCTTGCATTTTACAGCTGTGGTGGTGACCAATATCACTTGATGTGGTTTTCCCTACCTTGGTGCTTGGCAAGATTCCCCGGAGTGATTTTGTATCACTACCCAATCTTCAGGGTTAAAATTATGTGTTGGAGTTGAATGTCTGGCTTCAGCGACTTCCCCAACCTGGTGTGAGATAGAACGTACTAGGCCAGCCAACTCTTTGCAGCACTCCAACACTAAATCATCAGATAAAGTTAACAGCTGATGTCCTGGCACACATGCTTGCCTCATTGCCCTTCCCATGAGTATTTCATGGAGACTCAGTCTTGTTTTCTTGTCTTCTTGTCTGGAATGCTTCTGAGTCTCATCAGGACAAGAGGTAAAGCATCAGGCCATTCTAATTGGGTAGATTCACACATCTTTCACAAACTTGCTTTAATTGTGCCATTCAATTGTTCTACCACTCCAGAACCCTCTGGGCAGTATGCACAGTGCAGCTTTTGCTCAATTTTGAATGCTTCACAGATTAGACCAATAATTTAATTATTAAAATGCTTACCTCGGTCTGACTCAATCGTTACTGGAAAACCGAACTGAGGAATAAGCTCTCTTAAAAAGAGTTTGGCTACAGTTAAACTGTCATTCCTATGGGTAGGGTATGCTTCCACCCATTTTGAAAATAGGCAGACAATGACCAAGACATACTTTAATCCTCGGCAAGCAGGTAACTGAATGAAATCAATTTGCAGTCTAAAAAAGGGGCCCACTGCTTTCCCAATTTTCCCCGGACAAACCACAGTTTTCTTACCAGGGTTCATTTGCTGACATGTTAAGCATCTTGGGCAAAGACTCTCTGCTGTGTTCCTGAACTTCACATTGAATCAATCCTGTCTGAACATTCGGACCATTGCATCTCTCCCTACGTGTGAGTCCCCATGGTACATCCTTAGCCATTTGTGCAAGCATAAAGTCAGGTAACACTGGTCTCCCATCCAGGTAAACTATCACAATCAAATAATTAGGACACTTGTTAAGTGCACTGCATACCTGTGAGGGTGTCAAGGTACTGGGGAGAGGAGGCGGGGGGTGCTTTTACTGATCAAAGAGCCAAGTCTTGAGGAGTCTTCAGAATGCAAGGGGGTCTTGGGTCTGCCGTAGGTTGGTGGGGAGGGTGTACCAGGTCTTGGCGGTGAGGTGGGAGAAGGATCTGCTGCCGGCGGTTGTTCCTCGGATGCAGGGGACTGTGGCGAGGGAGAGCCCGGCAGAGCGAAGCCTGCGGGTGGGGGTGTGGAAGCTGTTGATGCATGCTCTTCTTGTTATGGTAGGAATCCACTTGAAGATCCTGCGGAGCATACGGAGGGTGTTGAAGCTGGATGAGGAGACAGCGTTGACCTGCTTAGTCCTGGAGAGGGTGGATTTGAAGATGACCCCTTTGTTGTGTGCGTGGTCGGTGGGTGTCGGGGCTGTTCCCCTGTGAAGTCGGCCACCAGGAGTCATCCCAGGCTGAAGGGGTGGCGCCAAGTATAAGGACGTGTATTTTGGCTGAATTCAGCTTCAGTCGGCTGTTCTTCATCCATTCGGCGACAGCCTTCATTCCTTCGTGGAGGTTGGTTTTGGTGGTTTGAGGGTCTTTGGAGAGGGAGATGAACAGCTGGGTGTCGTCGGCGTAGGAAATGATGTTGAGGTTGTGCTGTCAGGCGACGTGGGTGAGGGGGGCCTTGTAGATGTTGAACAGCGTCGGGCTGAGGGAGGAGCCCTGGAGTACGCCGCAGATGATCTTGAGTCTTGCATGACACCCTATTTTCTGCCAGTCTTCCCTTTCTTTGGGGTCTGTTTCACCTTGTAAATCTTCGCTTCCTCCCATGTACTCACACCTCTCAATAGCATAAGTTGGCAGCTGTTTCCACATGCTTCGATTTTCTTATTTACTGCCATTTTATATCTGGCACAATGTTGGGCCACTTGGTCAGCATGTCGGTTACCAGCAGCGCACTTGACCACAGCCAATTCTTTTGGCAATTGAATTGCTTCAAGTAATCCTTTTACAAATTGTTCATTTTTAATACGGGTTCCTGAAGAAGTCATGAACTCCCTTGCATCCATAGCTGGCTAAAGTCATGCACTTCCCCGTAACCATACTGGCTATCAGTATAAATGGTTACTCTCCAATGTTTCCCATTTTTGTATGCTTTTATTAAAGCAATCAATTTGGCTACTTGTGCAGACTTGACTCCTGGTAAATAGGATTCTTCGACTATACCAGATAATGTGCACACAGCATAAGCAGCGCTTAGTCCTCCTTCATCTTGGCGCATACAAGAGCCATCTACAAACAGCTCATGTTCTGGGTCTTTTAATGGTTCTTCCTGTATGTCTGCGTGAGGTGTAGTACTGAATTCAGTTAAGTCGATACAATCATGCTCGACTTACTCATAGTGAGAATCTGGCACTAAGGTTGCTGGATTTAGAACAGTGCACCTCACTATTGTCACGTTTTCTGAACCAATGAAAATTCTTTCGTATTTAGTCATCTGACTAGCAGTTAAATGCTGAGTACGTGTTCTTGTTAGCAGAATCAAGACTGAATGTGGGACATTCACTGTTACAGGGTGTCCCATGATAATGGATTCACTTTGCTCAAGACTCATGCAAGTTGCAGCTACTGCTTTCAATCAACCTGGCAGTGCTGAGGCCACTGGGTCCAATGTGGCAGAAAAATACGCCACAGGACGTCGCATTAATCCA
Source organism: Lissotriton vulgaris (assembly GCF_964263255.1). Lineage (NCBI taxonomy): Eukaryota > Metazoa > Chordata > Amphibia > Caudata > Salamandridae > Lissotriton > Lissotriton vulgaris. The sequence continues at coordinate 473,806,745 of NC_141694.1, forward strand.
TGGGTCTGAGTTAGAACTGAGAGAGCACAATTGTCTCTTGTATCACAAAATAATGCAAAATCTTTTGAACAATCAGGCATCCCTAATGCTGGAGCTTCACACAGATGGTTAAGCAGTTTTAGGAAAGCTGCCATACTTTCATAGTCCCATCGAACTGGATCTTTTGCTAATTTCTTTGTCATTTCAATCAATGTTTTTTCCAGCACTGCAAATCCCAAAATCCACTGCCTGCTGTAACCTACAACTCCGAGAACCAATCTGATCTCTTTCTGAGTATGGAGTAGCTTCATGTTCTGAATTATTTTGATTCTTTCGGATGTCACTCTTCTGACATTCTTTCTATCTGGTGACCCAGATACTTGACTGAAGTTGTACAGTATTGCAATTTTTCTGGAGACACTTTATGTCCACCTTTTCGCTAAATGGCAGATTTACAGGGCTAGAATCACACACTACGAATTTGTGCATTTCTCTAAAATTGCCTATACAGACTTCCATTGGTTCTGTGACAGGGATCCTAATTTGTTTATTAGAAACGCCCACTACTTGGATCGCTTCTCCCGAGAGGGGTAGGTTTGGGATGTCTGCTGTTCTCACAGTAGAACGGGTAGCACCAGTGTCCAACATAAAAGTAACATCATTTCCCTCCACTTTTCCTTCAATGCAAGGACCTGACTGATCTACCGCTAAGGATGCGCCATGTGCGCAACCCTCTCCCTCCCCCTCTCAGGCACTGTCAGTAGGACTGGTCCTCGAAAAATGTGTCCTGTAAAAGAAACTGTGGTGTTACCGTATTTTTCTATCACTTCCCTCCCGAAATCCGGTGTCCACACTGTATTTGGGTTGACTGACAAAATCTGGTTTAGGGGCTTGAGATAACTGATACTGTATTACCTGTTGCGGCTGTCTCGTTGACACCTCATTCTACGTCTGTGGATTTAAATTCTGATTTTGGACATTATTGTTCTGTATTAATTTACACTGCTTCCTCCAATGCCCCAATTTACCGCACCCATAACAAGGAAACTTTTTCTTTACCTTTTCTTTACTCATTTTCCCCCTGGGTTTGCCCCTACTTCCTTTACCTTGCCCATCCCCTCTTTTCTGATTATTTGCTTGCTAACTTAACTGAAGTTCCTGTTGTTCTGCCATTTTTACTTGAGCCCACATTACTTTTCCTTCAAATTTCTTTAGTTTATTATCAATTTCATCCTCACAGTATTTTGCATACTTGAGAATTTCGTCAACAGGTTTTGCTTCCAACACAGTTTATGTTCTTTAATCGTCTGGGATATTTCTGGTTTTAGTCCAGAAACAAAACAATAAATAAAATGTGTCATGTCCTCATTATCAATGTTTTTTAGACCACTGTACTGTTTAAACACCTACAATAGACATTCATATTATGCATGTACAGATTAATCTTTATTTTGAGTGGTTCTGTCTATTTTAGTCCAATAATTTTTTTGGGGAGGAATCTTTCTCTTCAAGTAAGTTATCACCTGATTATATTTTTTTATTACATCTTCTGATGGGGCTCCTGTTTTAGGATCTCTAGGGTATTCATCATTTGGCCAATCTACTGTAATTTTACACTCGGTCCACAAGTCAGCTGGAACGACAATGTCAAATAAACCATCTAAATATTTTAACAGTACTTCCGGCACTTTCACAAATCTTTCAACCAGCCGGAACCATTCTACAGGTTTTTCTCTGAGCTTTGGGAAGTCATTAGTAAATGATAAAATATCTCGTCGGGACCATGGGACATGTAAATAACCTCCTCCTGGCACTTCTCTCATGGAGCACAATCTTTTGACCTTTCCTGCTCCTTTTAGGAAATACTCAGATGTGGTTTTATTTGCCTGTGCCTCTTCATTTTTCTTTGTCCATCTAGCTTTCCATTTGTCTAAATCGCCCTATTTTTGCAACGACAACAATTCCTTTATCTGCAATTTTCGTCCTGACACATTCATGTATTTCCAAATCTTTGTCAGAAAATTCAGCTCTATATGGTTTCTGTAATACCATGATTTGCCAATGTTTATCCCCATTTCAGAAGCCAAATTCATTAACTTTTCATGGTACATTTTAGTATTTCGAGTAGAACTTCTGCATATAAACAACAATTCATTTTCATCAAAAGAATTTAACCTTTCCAATCCCACATTTCCATCTATCATTTCTTCCAATTCTACCCTTAATTTGAATATGTCCAATATTTTAGGCTGTGATTTTGGCTTCTCTATATCTCTGGTCCACCGATATAATTCTTCTGGGCTTACTACAGTAGCACTTCTCCCTCCTGAGGATGTCTCAATCTGTACTTCTTTTGAACATCAGGGAGCAATTTTTCTGATTAGTCACTTACTGGTTCTCGGTATGGGAAAATCCACCAAGGAAATTACGGATTCACACTGACTTGCTTGATCATCGACTATTAGATTTTCCTTCCGAGGCTGTACTATGGGTGTAGCTAGAACGGGAGTCTTAGGACTGGGTTGCTTGTCCCCATATAAAGGAACTACCGGACCTATTGTTACTGATATTGTCAGGGCTTCGGGACTCGTATTTAATTGAGCATTTTTCTGAATTAATTCACTAGGCTGTTTTTTTAAAACTTCTTTCTCCCTTTCTAGGAGTACTTTTTCCAATGAGGTTTCATGTATAATCTGCGGAACTAAAGGTGGTTGCAAGAATGGAGCACTTGGAGTAACTCTATGGGATACTTCTTGGTCTGGTGGCGGATTTTTCATTAACAAATCATCTAAATAATCATCATCTGAATCACAACTAGTCGTTACATTTTTCGTTTTATCTGTACTTTTACTTCCTGATGGTTCTTCTAGGGTCAATACAGGATACAATCCTTCTACCAATATGGACTGTCTCCATCTTTTCATTTGTTTATCTCGAGTATTCTTTGGAAATCTGGGATAAAATCTGCTAAGACCTCTACCGCCTAGAGATCTATCTATCTAAATAGCTTCTGACTCCAATTCCTCTAGGGCTTCATATTGGGTTAATCTTGGTCTGGGATCTAATTCATTCATGCGAGTTTGCAAATTGTGCAATACTCTACCATTAAATGTACCATGTTCTGGAAATGCTAATATGCCATCATTTTTGGTATATTGTATCCAGTTCTCTAACCACACACAAGTGTGGTAGCCCCTTTCTACCATCATGTATAATGCGGGCGTATTTGGTGGCAGAATAATAATCCCTTCTCTTGTTTTAATAGCTTTATCCTTTTTGAAATAATTCTTTATTTTCTTGAAAAACTACATTTTTCTCTTTCCTCCAAACATAGTATAGGGTCTTGCTATAATCTGCAGTTCTTTAGCAAATCCTAAATATTTTCTATCAGGACGATTTCCTATAAATTCTGGATCTAGATGCCACATAGACCGCTATTTTATTTTCTACGAAATTTCAGTTAATTCAATTATTTCACTTTATTTACTTTGCAGAAATATTTCTCCAATACCAGCGCGTCTCTTATTCTCAATGACCAATAAGGGTTTGACTTACAAGCAGCGTTAACCAATGATTGCGCGGCTGTTCTGTGGCGTGAATCTTACTCTCTGCACTCACCCCTCCTTTTCTACCAATTTTCTACCAATCCCAGCACGGCTCTCTATGACGTCAGTGCAAGACCCTCGACTGACTCCCTCCTTTGCAAGGTAATACGATAATTCAATTTCTTTTACAATTTAATCATTCATCTCATTAATTGACAACATGAAAACATTCGCTACTGTGCCTAATTGACCAAATAAAAAAAAAGATAATTTCTTTCACAACGAGTAAACCTAATTCCGCCTACTCTTCATGCACTGCGAGTAAAACAACCTGCCATTTACTCTTCACTTAAGCAAAAAGAACCTGCTACTCCTTCAGAATTACCCTTCCTAGGTGATATAAGACCAAAGTTTCACCAGCGAGCTCTTTGCTACCAATCACTCTCACTTTTATACTGGAAAGAAACCATAACTAGTGCTTCAAGTCTTACCTAACTTTCGGCACCGATTCCATCTAGGCAAGTAACATCACAGCAGTATGGCTTCTATTTACCAACCGCTTTCCTTATCCCAGGATATTCCAAAACAACATTAAACAATACAAGCGGATTCTTGTTAGTACATAAAATCAAGAATCTTTAATCGATACAAACTAACTACCTATTTTTAACTAAACACTAACCATACTACTGCTACCAGAAAAGTTTACTGATAGAGCACGCGGGACCACTAACTCAATGTTATCATACACACCTGGGCCCATAAAACATTCACACTTTGACCTAGTAGTCCTGCATTTCTATTTACTTACAGTCTATCAGTACTTTGAGTGCTTTTAGGATTTATACCTGTAAAGCACGATTTAGCAATCCTTGTCACCTTTGTTATAAGTCCTAGTGATCGAATAGGAGCTAGAATAAACAGGCATTATTTAAACAGTTTTACTTTTCCTTTCCTGTAAAAACCACAAACTTAGGGAAGTTTTAAATGCTTTATCTATGCAAGTTTAAGTGAGTCTTCATCCAAATTACAGAGACCATAAATTTCATAAGTAAAAATATGAACAATAATATATAAAGTTTGCAAGAAATCACAGTAACACCTTTAGACATTGGTACCTGGGAAGGGTGAGAAAGGAAAATAGCACAAGGACATAGCACATGGATTTATATTTACCTAGAATGGTGCAAGGACCAATCCTGGCCACGGGCTGGGTCAAAAGACAAGGCTCTTGATTAATCAGGTGCCACGCGACAAGACAGGTGCAGATCAGGACAGGTGACCTTAGCTAAGTGCAACGCCATCGTCATGCCCCTCTCTCCAGGCCAATTAGTTCCCCAACTGTGTAATTGATAATTTACCCCAAATCCTCAATTTTTCTGACAGAGTGCTCCGCCAGCACCCATGCTCTCGATCTCCTATAGTGTGTGTTGGGTCAGTGACAGGTCAGCTTTTCGGACAAGTCGAACAATTTCTCTATCTAATCCTACCTTAGCTATACCATTTCCAGGGCAATATACCACCCCAAAATGTTGTAATTCTATGTGTTCCCCTTCAGTGATTGGTCAGAAAGACGAGGAGAGGTCATCATACCATACTAAGATGAGCTCACTGTTCATTAGGCTGTATTAATCAAGTTCCCGAAACACAACTTTATTTTCTCATGACTTTATTCCACCCACCATTATTATTTTATTTTATTATGCAATGTTTTAAAATTTAACAAGTTGTCTTCCTTTTCCCAGGTCATGGGGTGAGGTTCCCAGGTGCATCACGGATAAAACAGTCCTTGGCACGGTTTCAATGCCACAACTTGAGGTCTTTCAGTTCTCCCGGCATATGCGCTATGTATGATGGCGTTACAAGTCACCCCTCAGGCACAAATACGAGCTATTAACAAAGTCAAAGAGAAAGATTTTAGAATACAAAAATAAATGAATACACTGTATACCACTTATCTCTACTCTAACCCCATTACTTTATTTGAACTTTTGCATTAATAGTTGAGCATAACGAACAAGCTTAGTTCAAGCAGCAGCATAAGGATTAGCATGTGAGATTTAAAGCGGCCATTTCTGGCACTAGTGAGCAGAAGCAAGAAGTTCCCACCAAAAGCAGAGGTATCACGCCATGTAGATGTGGCAGACGCATGCGCAGTAACTTTCCCGCGTTTTCGGCGGCCATCTTAGGACACTAGGGTTACTGTTCGTAAAAGCACATACGCTAGCTTCCCCAGCTTACTACATATGTTGTGTAATGCAAATATTAATGGACAAAACATGTTGATTAATATGTTATATGTTATTTCGAGAGGGTTGAATACAAGCAAGTTTCTGTACGAGTGAAACCTTGCTCCATTAATCCCCTCTTTGATGATATTTTATATCATCACAAATTAAGGAACCAGATGCCAACAGTAGCATTCTCCTAGTTCAATTTCTTCAATTACTTTGGGAGTTCCTTTTTCACTTTCATTTTGGCAAACTTTCATTCTCCTATATATATCCCCTTTTAGCTCTTCCATTTGAATTTCATCTAATTTTCTTTTCTTCTTTTTCTCATTCGCCGTATACCTTTTTCTATTTCTGCAGTATTTGCACCAAACCATCCTCACCAAAATTATTAGTGATATCCCCATTATTGGCATCAGTACTTTACCTACATTACTTCTACCTACATTAGAAATCCAACTAACAACAGAGTAGAAACCATCAGTTAGTCTCTTCCATGCACTATCAACCTCCAGCGGTTTCAATTTGTCTTCCAAATTAGTAATATTTCTTACATACTTTCCAATTTCAACACTTTTATCAGGTATGTAAGTTGCGCCTTCAACATTCTACACACTCTGCCCTCTTTTGCTAATACTATATAAAGAGCAAGTCGATTTTGTAAATCCATTGATCTGATAGCAACCAATTCGGTATTGATCAACAAAATTCCTCCAGCAGTGTCAGTCGATAAGCGATCCACCACTGTAGACAATTTACAGATTCTTTGAGTGTTCTGAATTACTCCCACTGAAGGTATCAATGCACTAAATATATCACCTACAATTTCTGCAAAACTAGCTCTTTTATATCGTGTTAGTTCATTTTCGTAAAGTTCATTTTCGTGGTCATTGCTTCCAGTGAATCCTTTTACATGGTATACCTTTGGGAATACTATTCCAAAATAGCAACTCCCATACCAATGATCAGGCAGCTTAACACCTTGGCTGCTAAGGCAATTCCCATCCTGTGCTGGAAATCGTCATTCTCTATTATTTATGAAGAGCTCAGCTCGTCATCAGCACAGCTCCAGTGTGCCTCATGACGAGCTGAGCTCGTCATGAGCAGGGAAGGGGTTAAAGTAAGCTTTGTTCCCACAAATATAATAGATTCCAGGAAATACTGGATCAGTTCCCCCTTTTAGTCACCAACCCCCAATTATAAGGAAATTGTGTTCACATTCACTGGTACTGATGAATACATTGTTATACTCTGTTTTCTTTCTAAGGAGACAGATTTTCCCTTTCTTTTCAAAGTCTAAAGACATAACAGCATGAGTTTTGCCAGTTGCCATAAAGTCCTCCCTTTCAGCCCATTTGGGTATCTGGGGTTTCGTTTCAGTGGCCTTTTTATGGAAATCCTGTCTCCTAAATTTAAAAATATATTTTCCTCTTCGTGTAATTTACATGTTAAATTGTCTTTGTGTGCATTAGCTATATCTATTGTCTCTATTGTTAGAAAATATTCACCCATGAATTGTGAGTCTTTACTACTAAGGACAGGATTAATTCTTCTACGGATAGGGATATCAGAGAAAATGACGTATTTGTTAGAATAATAATACTGTAACTTTCCAGTTCTATAAATCAAACTAGTTAATATGCTACAGGAAATACCATAGGTCAGGGGTAAATGGTGGTAAGTAACACCCTCAGCTTCTGAAGTTGGTAATTTCATACAGACATAACAGTCACTAATTTGCTTTGTCTCTTCATAGTGTACTAATAGATTAGCGAATACATTCACATCAGTTTTGTTTCTATTTCTAAAGTGATGTAATTCTATCTCATCTGGTGCTTCTAAATCTACTCTATCTTGTTTTGATGTGCTATCTTTCCGTGTGTACTAGTGTCATTCTGTTTAGCAGCCATTAAGTAAAGGTATTGCTATTGTCAGTCCTAGCCATACTATATGTACTATAAGCACACTACATATACATATCCTACAGTATGTCTTTATACAACTTCTTTTCGAGTTTCCAGTTACTCTTTTATCAGCCATTTTTGACTAAGGAGGCTTAACCCCTCTTTGAGAATTTTACACAGAATACACCTGTGATTTTATCCCAAGTTGGCCTCACTTCTTCAATAGATTGCTCTATAATCAATTCTTCATCACTTTCATCACTGATTTCAAAATTCTTGAAGTCCATTTAGGGCCTTTGAACCTATTGTTCAGCTTTTTCAGGCATGGACGTCTCCTTCTTTGATTGCTTGTAGACAGTTCAGTTGAACTGGTTACTTCGTCCACCTGTTCAGGTTCTTTATCTATTGTGACTAGGCGATAATTCAGTCTTTTAACAAAACCAGGCCATTTATCGCCTTTTCTGAGTCTTTTAGCTGGCACTGTGCTTTCTAATTCTTCGGATGGCCTTTTGTTTTCTTTAAGTTGTGGCACAGCTTCGTTTTCGTCAACTTCAGGTATCCTCGCTATCTGACCTTGTCCAGGGCTTATTATTGTTGACCGTTCTGCCTGGATGGATTCTTCTAGACTAATCTGAACCCTTTTGACTAATCCTGTCTGGTACTGCACAGGTCTTGCCGTTTCTTGATTGTCTTCTGCCTGTGCGTTTTGTCTAGTAACTGTCTGTCCCTCGTCAGACAGCGGGGTTCTTATAGGGGTTTCGTTGGTCTGAGTATATTGCTCTTTCCTTATCTGGTCCTCCTCATGATTACCATTAGCTTAGATTTCTGTAATCTGAGTACGCTATTCTGTTCCTATCTCATCTTCACTATCAGTCTGACTATCTAAATACGTTTGACTTCTTGTTCTTACTCTTATTTCAGGTATGTCAGCCACTGGGATCCATTCATCCTGACTGGTGCTCGGTTGTTCTTAATCAACTACTTCAGGATCAACTTCTTGAGAACCTTCAGCTGCACAGCCTTCAGCTCAACTTTGTCGGGTTCTGTTACTCTTTTAGTGTGGCTTGCGTGGATCCAGTTGGGGATTCCCTTGCATTTTACAGCTGTGGTGGTGACCAATATCACTTGATGTGGTTTTCCCTACCTTGGTGCTAGGCAAGATTCCCCGGAGTGATTTTGTATCACTACCCAATCTACAGGGTTAAAATTATGTGTTGGAGTTGAATGTCTGGCTTCAGCGACTTCCCCAACCTGGTGTGAGATAGAACGTACTTGGCCAGCCAACTCTTTGCAGCACTCCAACACTAAATCATCAGATAAAGTTAACAGCTGATGTCCTGGCACACATGCTTGCCTCATTGCCCTTCCCATAAGTATTTCATGGAGACTCAGTCTTGTTTTCTTGTCTTCTTGTCTGGAATGCTTCTGAGTCTCATCAGGACAAGAGGTAAAGCATCAGGCCATTCTAATTGGGTAGATTCACACATCTTTCACAAACTTGCTTTAATTGTGCCATTCAATTGTTCTACCACTCCAGAACCCTCTGGGCAGTATGCACAGTGCAGCTTTTGCTCAATTTTGAATGCTTCACAGATTAGACCAATAATTTAATTATTAAAATGTTTCCCTCGGTCTGACTCAATCGTTACTGGAAAACCGAACTGAGGAATAAGCTCTCTTAAAAAGAGTTTGGCTACAGTTAAACTGTCATTCCTATGGGTAGGGTATGCTTCCACCCATTTTGAAAATAGGCAGACAATGACCAAGACATACTTTAATCCTCGGCAAGCAGGTAACTGAATGAAATCAATTTGCAGTCTAAAAAAGGGGCCCACTGCTTTCCCAATTTTCCCCGGACAAACCACAGTTTTCTTACCAGGGTTCATTTGCTGACATGTTAAGCATCTTGGGCAAAGACTCTCTGCTGTGTTCCTGAACTTCACATTGAATCAATCCTGCCTGAACATTCGGACCATTGCATCTCTCCCTACGTGTGAGTCCCCATGGTACATCCTTAGCCATTTGTGCAAGCATAAAGTCAGGTAACACTGGTCTCCCATCCAGGTAAACTATCACAATCAAATAATTAGGACACTTGTTAAGTGCACTGCATACCTGTGAGGGTGTCAAGGTACTGGGGAGAGGAGGCGGGGGGTGCTTTTACTGATCAAAGAGCCAAGTCTTGAGGAGTCTTCAGAATGCCAGTGGGTCTTGGGTCTGCCGTAGGTTGGTGGGGAGGGTGTACCAGGTCTTGGCGGTGAGGTGGGAGAAGGATCTGCTGCCGGCGGTTGTTCCTCGGATGCAGGGGACTGTGGCGAGGGAGAGCCCGGCAGAGCGAAGCCTGCGGGTGGGGGTGTGGAAGCTGTTGATGCATGCTCTTCTTGTTATGGTAGGAATCCACTTGAAGATCCTGCGGAGCATACGGAGGGTGTTGAAGCTGGATGAGGAGACAGCGTTGACCTGCTTAGTCCTGGAGAGGGTGGATTTGAAGATGACCCCTTTGTTGTGTGCGTGGTCGGTGGGTGTCGGGGCTGTTCCCCTGTGAAGTCGGCCACCAGGAGTCATCCCAGGCTGAAGGGGTGGCGCCAAGTATAAGGACGTGTATTTTGGCTGAATTCAGCTTCAGTCGGCTGTTCTTCATCCATTCGGCGACAGCCTTCATTCCTTCGTGGAGGTTGGTTTTGGTGGTTTGAGGGTCTTTGGAGAGGGAGATGAACAGCTGGGTGTCGTCGGCGTAGGAAATGATGTTGAGGTTGTGCTGTCAGGTGACGTGGGTGAGGGGTGCCTTGTAGATGTTGAACAGCGTCGGGCTGAGGGAGGAGCCCTGGAGTTCGCCGCAGATGATCTTGAGTCTTGCATGACACCCTATTTTCTGCCAGTCTTCCCTTTCTTTGGGCTCTGTTTCACCTTGTAAATCTTCGCTTCCTCCCATGTACTCACACCTCTCAATAGCATAAGTTGGCAGCTGTTTCCACATGCTTTGATTTTCTTATTTACTGCCATTTTATATCTGGCACAATGTTGGGCCACTTGGTCAGCATGTCGGTTACCAGCAGCGCACTTGATCACAGCCAATTCTTTTGGCAATTGAATTGCTTCAAGTAATCCTTTTACAAATTGTTCATTTTTAATACGGGTTCCTGAAGAAGTCATGAACTCCCTTGCATCCATAGCTGGCCAAAGTCATGCACTTCCCCGTAACCATACTGGCTATCAGTATAAATGGTTACTCTCCAATGTTTCCCATTTTTGTATGCTTTTATTAAAGCAATCAATTTGGCTACTTGTGCAGACTTGACTCCTGGTAAATAGGATTCTTCGACTATACCAGATAATGTGCAGACAGCATAAGCAGCGCTTAGTCCTCCTTCATCTTGGCGCATACAAGAGCCATCTACAAACAGCTCATGTTCTGGGTCTTTTAATGGTTCTTCCTGTATGTCTGCGTGAGGTGTAGTACTGAATTCAGTTAAGTCGATACAATCATGCTCGACTTACTCATAGTGAGAATCTGGCACTAAGGTTGCTGGATTTAGAACAGTGCACCTCACTATTGTCACGTTTTCTGAACCAATGAAAATTCTTTCGTATTTAGTCATCTGACTAGCAGTTAAATGCTGAGTACGTGTTCTTGTTAGCAGAATCAAGACTGAATGTGGGACATTCACTGTTACAGGGTGTCCCATGATAATGGATTCACTTTGCTCAAGACTCATGCAAGTTGCAGCTACTGCTTTCAATCAACCTGGCAGTGCTGAGGCCACTGGGTCCAATGTGGCAGAAAAATACGCCACAGGACGTCGCATTAATCCATGGGTCTGAGTTAGAACTGAGAGAGCACAATTGTCTCTTGTATCACAAAATAATGCAAAATCTTTTGAACAATCAGGCATCCCTAATGCTGGAGCTTCACACAGATGGTTAAGCAGTTTTAGGAAAGCTGCCATACTTTCATCGTCCCATCGAACTGGATCTTTTGCTAATTTCTTTGTCATTTCAATCAATGTTTTTTCCAGCACTGCAAATCCCAAAATCCACTGCCTGCTGTAACCTACAACTCCGAGAACCAATCTGATCTCTTTCTGAGTATGGAGTAGCTTCATGTTCTGAATTATTTTGATTCTTTCGGATGTCACTCTTCTGACATTCTTTCTATCTGGTGACCCAGATACTTGACTGAAGTTGTACAGTATTGCAATTTTTCTGGAGACACTTTATGTCCACCTTTTCGCTAAATGGCAGATTTACAGGGCTAGAATCACACACTACGAATTTGTGCATTTCTCTAAAATTGCCTATACAGACTTCCATTGGTTCTGTGACAGGGATCCTAATTTGTTTATTAGAAACGCCCACTACTTGGATCGCTTCTCCCGAGAGGGGTAGGTTTGGGATGTCTGCTGTTCTCACAGTAGAACGGGTAGCACCAGTGTCCAACATAAAAGTAACATCATTTCCCTCCACTTTTCCTTCAATGCAAGGACCTGACTGATCTACCGCTAAGGATGCGCCATGTGCGCAACCCTCTTCCTCCCCCTCTCAGGCACTGTCAGTAGGACTGGTCCTCGAAAAATGTGTCCTGTAAAAGAAACTGTGGTGTTACCGTATTTTTCTATCACTTCCCTCCCGAAATCCGGTGTCCACACTGTATTTGGGTTGACTGACAAAATCTGGTTTAGGGGCTTGAGATAACTGATACTGTATTACCTGTTGCGGCTGTCTCGTTGACACCTCATTCTACGTCTGTGGATTTAAATTCTGATTTTGGACATTATTGTTCTGTATTAATTTACACTGCTTCCTCCAATGCCCCAATTTACCGCACCCATAACAAGGAAACTTTTTCTTTACCTTTTCTTTACTCATTTTCCCCCTAGGTTTGCCCCTACTTCCTTTACCTTGCCCATCCCCTCTTTTCTGATTATTTGCTTGCTAACTTAACTGAAGTTCCTGTTGTTCTGCCATTTTTACTTGAGCCCACATTACTTTTCCTTCAAATTTCTTTAGTTTATTATCAATTTCATCCTCACAGTATTTTGCATACTTGAGAATTTCGTCAACAGGTTTTGCTTCCAACACAGTTTATGTTCTTTAATCGTCTGGGATATTTCTGGTTTTAGTCCAGAAACAAAACAATAAATAAAATGTGTCATGTCCTCATTATCAATGTTTTTTAGACCACTGTACTGTTTAAACACCTACAATAGACATTCATATTATGCATGTACAGATTAATCTTTATTTTGAGTGGTTCTGTCTATTTTAGTCCAATAATTTTTTTGGGGAGGAATCTTTCTCTTCAAGTAAGTTATCACCTGATTTTATTTTTTTATTACATCTTCTGATGGGGCTCCTGTTTTAGGATCTCTAGGGTATTCATCATTTGGCCAATCTACTGTAATTTTACACTCGGTCCACAAGTCAGCTGGAACGACAATGTCAAATAAACCATCTAAATATTTTAACAGTACTTCCGGCACTTTCACAAATCTTTCAACCTGCCGGAACCATTCTACAGGTTTTTCTCTGAGCTTTGGGAAGTCATTAGTAAATGATAAAATATCTCGTCGGGACCATGGGACATGTAAATAACCTCCTCCTGGCACTTCTCTCATGGGGCACAATCTTTTGACCTTTCCTGCTCCTTTTAGGAAATACTCAGATGAGGTTTTATTTGCCTGTGCCTCTTCATTTTTCTTTGTCCATCTAGCTTTCCATTTGTCTAAATCGCCCTATTTTTGCAACGACAACAATTCCTTTATCTGCAATTTTCGTCCTGACACATTCATGTATTTCCAAATCTTTGCCAGAAAATTCAGCTCTATATGGTTTCTGTAATACCATGATTTGCCAATGTTTATCCCCATTTCAGAAGCCAAATTCATTAACTTTTCATGGTACATTTTAGTATTTCGAGTAGAACTTCTGCATATAAACAACAATTCATTTTCATCAAAAGAATTTAACCTTTCCAATCCCACATTTCCATCTATCATTTCTTCCAATTCTACCCTTAATTTGAATATGTCCAATATTTTAGGCTGTGATTTTGGCTTCTCTATATCTCTGGTCCACCGATATAATTCTTCTGGGCTTACTACAGTAGCACTTCTCCCTCCTGAGGATGTCTCAATCTGTACTTCTTTTGAACATCAGGGAGCAATTTTTCTGATTAGTCACTTACTGGTTCTCGGTATGGGAAAATCCACCAAGGAAATTACGGATTCACACTGACTTGCTTGATCATCGACTATTAGATTTTCCTTCCGAGGCTGTACTATGGGTGTAGCTAGAACGGGAGTCTTAGGACTGGGTTGCTTGTCCCCATATAAAGGAACTACCGGACCTATTGTTACTGGTATTGTCAGGGCTTCGGGACTCGTATTTAAGTGAGCATTTTTCTGAATTAATTCACTAGGCTGTTTTTTTAAAACTTCTTTCTCCCTTTCTAGGAGTACTTTTTCCAATGAGGTTTCATGTATAATCTGCGGAACTAAAGGTGGTTGCAAAAATGGAGCACTTGGAGTAACTCTATGGGATACTTCTTGGTCTGGTGGCGGATTTTTCATTAACAAATCATCTAAATAATCATCATCTGAATCACAACTAGTCATTACATTTTTCGTTTTATCTGTACTTTTACTTCCTGATGGTTCTTCTAGGGTCAGTACAGGATACAATCCTTCTACCAATATGGACTGTCTCCATCTTTTCATTTGTTTATCTCGAGTATTCTTTGGAAATCTGGGATAAAATCTGCTAAGACCTCTATCGCCTAGAGATCTATCTATCTAAATAGCTTCTGACTCCAATTCCTCTAGGGCTTCATATTGGGTTAATCTTGGTCTGGGATCTAATTCATTCATGCGAGTTTGCAAATTGTGCAATACTCTACCATTAAATGTACCATGTTCTGGAAATGCTAATATGCCATCATTTTTGGTATATTGTATCCAGTTCTCTAACCACACACAAGTGTGGTAGCCCCTTTCTACCATCATGTATAATGCGGGCGTATTTGGTGGCGGAATAATAATCCCTTCTCTTGTTTTAATAGCTTTATCCTTTTTGAAATAATTCTTTATTTTCTTGAAAAACTACATTTTTCTCTTTCCTCCAAACATAGTATAGGGTCTTGCTATAATCTGCAGTTCTTTAGCAAATCCTAAATATTTTCTATCAGGACGATTTCCTATAAATGCTGGATCTAGATGCCACATAGACCGCTATTTTATTTTCTACGAAATTTCAGTTAATTCAATTATTTCACTTTATTTACTGTGCAGAAATATTTCTCCAATACCAGCGCGTCTCTTATTTTCAATGACCAATAAGGGTTTGACTTACAAGCAGCGTTAACCAATGATTGCGCGGCTGTTCTGTGACGTGAATCTTACTCTCTGCACTCACCCCTCCTTTTCTACCAATTTTCTACCAATCCCAGCACGGCTCTCTATGACGTCAGTGCAAGACCCTCGACTGACTCCCTCCTTTGCAAGGTAATACGATAATTCAATTTCTTTTACAATTTAATCATTCATCTCATTAATTGACAACATGAAAACATTCGCTACTGTGCCTAATTGACCAAATAAAAAAAAAGATAATTTCTTTCACAACGAGTAAACCTAATTCCGCCTACTCTTCATGCACTGCGAGTAAAACAACCTGCCGTTTACTCTTCACTTAAGCAAAAAGAACCTGCTACTCCTTCAGAATTACCCTTCCTAGGTGATATAAGACCAAAGTTTCACCAGCGAGCTCTTTGCTACCAATCACTCTCACTTTTATACTGGAAAGAAACCATAACTAGTGCTTCAAGTCTTACCTAACTTTCGGCACCGATTCCATCTAGGCAAGTAACATCACAGCAGTATGGCTTCTATTTACCAACCGCTTTCCTTATCCCAGGATATTCCAAAACAACATTAAACAATACAAGCGGATTCTTGTTAGTACATAAAATCAAGAATCTTTAATCGATACAAACTAACTACCTATTTTTAACTAAACACTAACCATACTACTGCTACCAGAAAAGTTTACTGATAGAGCACGCGGGACCACTAACTCAATGTTATCATACACACCTGGGCCCATAAAACATTCACACTTTGACCTAGTAGTCCTGCATTTCTATTTACTTACAGTCTATCAGTACTTTGAGTGCTTTTAGGATTTATACCTGTAAAGCACGATTTAGCAATCCTTGTCACCTTTGTTATAAGTCCTAGTGATCGAATAGGAGCTAGAATAAACAGGCATTATTTAAACAGTTTTACTTTTCCTTTCCTGTAAAAAACACAAACTTAGGGAAGTTTTAAATGCTTTATCTATGCAAGTTTAAGTGAGTCTTCATCCAAATTACAGAGACCATAAATTTCATAAGTAAAAATATGAACAATAATATATAAAGTTTGCAAGAAATCACAGTAACACCTTTAGACATTGGTACCTGGGAAGGGTGAGAAAGGAAAATAGCACAAGGACATAGCACATGGATTTATATTTACCTAGAATGGTGCAAGGACCAATCCTGGCCACGGGCTGGGTCAAAAGACAAGGCTCTTGATTAATCAGGTGCCACGCGACAAGACAGGTGCAGATCAGGACAGGTGACCTTAGCTAAGTTCAACGTCAGCGTCATGCCCCTCTCTCCAGGCCAATTAGTTCCCCGACTGGGTAATTGATAATTTACCCCAAATCCTCAATTTTTCTGACAGAGTGCTCCGCCAGCACCCATGCTCTCGATCTCCTATAGTGTGTGTTGGGTCAGTGACAGGTCAGCTTTTCGGACAAGTCGAACAATTTCTCTATCTAATCCTACCTTAGCTATACCATTTCCAGGGCAATATACCACCCCAAAATGTTGTAATTCTATGTGTTCCCCTTCAGTGATTGGTCAGAAAGACGAGGAGAGGTCATCATACCATACTAAGATGAGCTCACTGTTCATTAGGCTGTATTAATCAAGTTCCCGCCCACAACTTTATTTTCTCATGACTTTATTCCACCCACCATTATTATTTTATTTTATTATGCAATGTTTTAAAATTTAACAAGTTGTCTTCCTTTTCCCAGGTCATGGGGTGAGGTTCCCAGGTGCATCACGGATAAAACAGTCCTTGGCACGGTTTCAATGCCACAACTTGAGGTCTTTCAGTTCTCCCAGCATATGCGCTATGTATGATGGCGTTACAAGTCACCCCTCAGGCACAAATACGAGCTATTAACAAAGTCAAAGAGAAAGATTTTAGAATACAAAAATAAATGAATACACTGTATACCACTTATTTCTACTCTAACCCCATTACTTTATTTTAACTTTTGCATTAATCGTTAAGCAGAACGAACAAGCTTAGTACAAGCAGCAGCATAAGCATTAGCATGTGAGATTTAAAGCGGCCATTTCTGGCACTAGTATGCAGAAGCAAGAAGTTCCCATCAAAAGCAGAGAATTGTCACACCACGTAGATGTGGCGGACTCATGCCCAGTAACTTACACACGTTTTCAGTGGCCATATTAGGACACTCGAGTTACTTTTAGGAAAAGCACATACGCAAGCTTCCTCAGCTTACTAAATATGTCATGCAATGCAAATATTAATGGACAAAACATGTTGATTAATATGTAATATGTTATTTCGAGAGGGTTGAATACAAGCAAGTTTCTGTACGAGTAAAACCTTGCTCCATCACGCTCGCCAACTTGTTGTTGGTGAACGCAAGCGAGGAAAAAACTCTGCTCTCGTGCACGAAGCAGAGTTTTGGGGAATTCCGTGAGCTCCGCGTAATGCGGAGTTAGGGAAACTCTGCAAACTCCGTGAGCGGAGCAGAGTTCACTGCCCAGGGTTATTTCAAAGTCTACTTTGGTGGATGGCACAATCAGCGCTGCAAGCCCACCAGTAGCATTTAATTTAATGGCCCTGGGTATCTGAGATACCACTTTACAAGGGACAGGTAAATTAAGTATGCCAAACAGGTGTAGACCAATCTTACCATGTTTACCACAGAGACCACACAAACTTTACACTGGAAAGCAGTGCTAAAATGCCTAGAGTCCTAGAACCACCAACACCCTGTAAAAAAAAAGTCTAGGTGGAAGGCAAAAAGTTCAGGGATGACCCTGCAAAAAGGGCAAAGTCCAACACTAACAAATCCTCCTGTTATTTCCAGTAAGTTGAGCACAATGGGTATGATGAGAGGTGTTCGATTGCCACATCCCCTTTCTCCATTACTCTGCAAATATGCCTCCTGGCATACTACTAGTTGGGGGATGAAGTCCCCTTGGCTCTTCAGGATCGTTGAGGGCCAACTAGCTCTCGTGTCACCTCCAGTAAGACCAACAAAGATGCATTGCTGAGAAGTAATCATAGGCCACGCCCCCTTTCTCCACCACTCTGCAATTGCAGCTCCTGGGGCACTACTGCCTCAGAGATGAAATCCAATTTAGGCCTGAACCCCTCAGGAGGCAAGGAAGGGGACCACATCCCCCCACCAGCAGTGCACCAAGAGATGTGTTTGAGGAGTGGTGAAGAAAGGGGGGAATGGCCTCTGACCACCTCTCAGCATCCACTGTGTGGTCCTTACTGGAGATAACAGGAGGTCTTCTTAACCCCTAAGGACCCTTAGCAGCCAAGGGAACTTCATCCCCTTACCAGGAAAATGCCAGGAGGAGCATTTGCAGAGTAGTGAAGAAAAAGGGAGGGGTCTCTAGTAAGATGCTGCCTTTTTAAAAATATGTTTTTTTTCAGGAGGGGGGCAACATCCAGGACCATTTTGGGTCCCAGGGACCTGACAATTAATTGAAAAAACTGGAGCCCTTGGCTGTTAAGACCCCCTACCGGCCGATTTCACCCCAAGGATCGCATCCCCTGGGGCCCAGCCTTTATTTTTTTCCTTTTTTTTATTCAAAGGGAGGGGGGCCGAACAGCCTCCCTCCGGGCCATTTGCGGCCCGCCCTTTTTCCTTTCTTTTTTTTTTAAAAGGGAGGGGGCTGCGCTGCCCCTCTGCCAAGGCCGTTTTCAACCCTGGCCACCCCATCCCCTGGAGCCAGGACTTTATATATTGTTTTTAATAAAAAGGGGAGGTGGCCCTTTCAGAAGAAAAATGCACTTCAATCAGACCCACAAAATCAAACAAGTTTACCCAGAGGTCTGAATTTAAGCATCCTGGTTCCTTATCTGGTAGACCAAGCATTTGGTACACTCCTCTTGCTGTCACTACACTCCATGAGGGGGAAACTCTGTCATGTATATCCTGAGATGCATTTATTTACTGTAAGAGTATGGTTCCGTCCAGTCCATCTAATCCGCCAAGATTGTTTGCTTTTTGATCACCTGTTTTTTTACTTTTACCGTGGGGTAGCCTCATATCCTGTGATTCGCCAATGTACAGTGTAACCTGTCTGGAAAGAGCAATATTGTAAAGTCCAATGTCATATCTGGCAGCTTATGTGTCATCCAGGAATGTCATGTTTCTCTGGCTCAGCTCGGGATCAGAGGCCAGGACATTTGTCACCCTGCTGGGCTGGGCTGGGTTAATTACATTTCTCTTAGGCAGCAGGAATAAAGGTCATCCTCCACAAAGGAGTAATTAACCTTGATTAGGCCAGCTCCTAAGGATGAAGGGGTGGGGTGGACTGCTCTGCATCAATCAGCAAGCTGTAGTCCTGTTCTAGGAAGAGGGCTGGCCTGAGCCCACTAAACAAATGGAGGAACCCCAGACCCTGGAACCAAGCCAGGAGAGGGTGGTTCTCTGAAATTTTACTGGGAAAGACTCTGGCAGAAATGTCAGTAAGGGGTGGAACTGAGACCCCCAGAGCAAACATGGCAAATGACTCCTGTGTGACCCCCAACTCGAAGTATCCCAGAAGGCTGTGGAAAAAGTGGAAATAGGGGCAGAGAGGTGATGTGGCAACTCAGGATAGGCCAGAAGTGCATCCCTGCTGGAACCTCTCACCCCCACTTTAAACAGTCTTGTGTAGTGGGAGGGCTCTCTTGTATATGATTTGCTGCTGGACACTGGGATTGGGGGCTGATGACATGGACAATTAAAAGGAAGAAACCCGTGACTGTTCTCTGGACTACGGAGTCTGCCTCTGATTGACCATAGGACCCGTGGGCCACTCCCCTAGGACAAGTTGGGGGATAGTCTGGGCTTGTGGGCAAGGAGGAGAGAGACCCAGAGGAAGAGCCAAGAGAAAGACTGATACAGGGAGCCAGTGAAACCAGCTTCCTGCAAAGAAATTAACCTTTCAGGCCAGAAATCCTGGAGAAAGTGCCTTAGGTGGCCAGGGCTTGCCACCGGAAGCAAAACAAGACAAAGATGGTCAAAATCAGCATGAGTTCTGGCCATTTCAAATGCCATGACTTTTAAGCCTTTTCAGCGCCAGCAATGATGCGTGTGGGGCTCTGGTATTGTTTTATGCCTTGCCCCCAGGATAGGCCAGGGCTCGGGCTGCCCCCAAGAATCAAGGAGTAAATGGAAGCCTGTCATGCTTTCCATGACTATGTGAATGGGCTCGGCACCTTATTCCTGGGCCCTGACAAGTTACAAGGAAAAGAAGCATTGTCACACCCCCAGCAAATCAGGAGAAGAAGCCCAGGACCCCATCCCTGGGCTCGAAGAGGAAAGTGGAGAGGGGGGAGTGCCGCAACACTCCAACACATAACTGGCCCTCAACAATACCCTTGCTCATGTCTGGGGGGAACGGGAAGCAGGTACAGCCCATGCAGATAAAAGCGGTCGGGTGCGGTGTAGGGAATTCGATATACATCGACGAGAAAACCTAAATAAAACAAAAGAATATCATGGTTTTATTTTTTTAACTTATGTTTCCCTTGTCATTGTATGTCGAATCCCCCCACCACACCCTCCATCCCAAAGCTGTTACCTGCATGGGCTGTGCTTGGTAGGAGGTCCAGCCAACCAGTGCAGGAGTGGGGAGACCAGAATGTTTTTGCTGGCTCCCGCTGCAATACACCAGAATGCTGGCCGCTTGGAGAGCCGGTGGGGGAAGATGGGGGTGTTGTCCCCAATCTGTCACCCCAAACAAGTTAAGTGGATAGAGAGGTGCCCGGCTGGGATCGGGCAGCGCGAGTACAAGGAGTACGATGTTAGGCTACTTGGAGGAGAAAGATGCAGCTCTCCCCAACTCAGCGGAATAGCTAAAAAAATTAGAAAAAATACTTGTTCTTGGGTTTTTGGTGGCCCCCGGATAGGAAAGTATCAACCAAAAGAAGCACAAGGGCAGGGGGCACTGTAGAAGCAGTGTAGCTTCCCCCCAAAAGGATTTTTGGGGTGACAGATTGGGGACCACACCCCCAGCTTCCCCCGCATCAACCAACCCGGAGGAGGCCTCGCCATCGTCCACAGAAACACCATCCACATCACAACCAACTCAGACGACACCCTCACCGCCACCGAGCACCTTCACTTCCAGATACACATTGACCCCAAGACCACCCTCAGGGGCACTCTCGTCTCGGGACCACGCACGCAATTCAGTGAAGCCATCGCTGACCTGGTCAGTCAGCACGCCCTCACCTCCACAGACTACATCCTCCCAGGAGACCTCAACTTCCACCTGGAGAGCAACAAGGATTGCAACACCACCGCCCTACTGGACAACCTTGCCAACCTTGGACTCAAGCAACTGGTGAACACCCCAACCCACCGAGCCGGCCACACGCTCGACCCGGTCTTCTCCTCCAGCAAGCACATCACCTTCAGCCACTCCAACGGACTACACTGGACAGACCACAGCTGCGTCCACTTCAACTTCAGGGGAACCACGACCCACCAGCACCTGCAACAGGCTCCCCGCAGAAACTGGAGCAAGATCACCGCCGACCAGCTCACCATCGCCCTCAGCCAGAAGCCACCCACCATCACAACGGACTCCGACGAAGCAGCCCACAACCTCACTCAGTGGCTCCCCACCTGCACCGACAAACTCACACCTCTGAAGAACTCACCCAGCAGACCCGGCAGCCGGAAAGCCTCGTGGTTTACCAACGACCTCAAGAACTCCAAGAAAACCTGCCGCACCCTTGAGAAAGCCTGGCGCCACGACCAGACAACAGAAAACATGACAGCCCTCAAGGATGCCACCCGCAAACACCACCAGCTGATCTGCACCACCAAGAAGACAGCATTCAAAGAACGGCTGGACAACAACTCCCACAACAGCAAGGAACTCTTCAACATCGTCAAAGAGCTCTCCAACCCCAGCGCCTGCAACAACGACATCACACCCTCTCAAGACCTCTGCGACTCTCTCACCTCGTTCTTCCACCGCAAGATCGCGGACATACACAACAGCTTCGGCACTCCGACCACTAAGACCACGCTCCCTACCACCGAACCGACACCCACCACCACCCTATGCACATGGACCCCTGTCAGCACCGAAGATACCACCGGCTTGATGAACACCATCCACCGACTCCTGCCCACACCACGTCTACAACAAAGCCGCCTCCATCATCGCACCCCAACTCCGGCTCATCATCAACAGTTCCTTCCAATCTGCACCTTCCCGGAGAGCTGGAAACAGGCCGAAGTGAGCCTCCTCCTGAAGAAACCCACAGCAGACCCCACGGACCTCAAGAACTTCCACCCCATCTCACTCCTCTCCTTACCTGCCAAAGTCATCGAGAAGACCGTCAACAGACAACTCTCCGCCTTCCTCGAGACAAACGGATCCCTCGACCCCTCACAGTCCGGCTTCCGAGCAAACCACAGCACGGAGACTGCCCTCATCGCAGACACCAACGACATCAGGTCCCTGCTCGACAACGGAGAAACCGCTGCCCTCATCCTCCTGGACCTCTCAGCTGCCTTCGACACCGTATGCCACCACACCCTGATACAGCGCCTCAGCAACACCGGAATCCAAGGAGCGGCCCTGAAATGGATCATCTCGTTCCTCACTGGAAGAACCCAGAGAGTCCACCTCCCCCCGTTCTGCTACACAGCCTCCGAAGTCATCTGCGGCATTCCGCAAGGATCCTCGCTCAGCCCCACCCTCTTCAACGTCTACATGAGCCCTCTCGCAGCCATTGCGCGCCAGCACAACCTCAACATCATCTCCTACGCCGACGACACCCAGCTGATCTTCTCCCTCACCAACGATCCTGCCACCGCCAAAGCCAACCTCCAGGACGGAATGAAAGATGTTGCAGAATGGATGAAGACCAGCCGCCTGAAACTGAACTCAGACAAAATGGAAGTCCTCATCCTAGGACCATCTCCCTCTGCCTGGGACAACTCCTGGTGGCCCCCCGCCCTGGGCACCGCACCCAAACCTACAGACCACGCACGCAACCTGGGCTTCATCCTGGACTCCTCCCTCACTATGACCAAACAAGTAAACGCCGTCTCGTCTTCCTGCTTCAACACCCTGCGCATGCTTTGTAAGATCTTTCAGTGGATCCCCATCGAAACCAGGAAGACGGTCACCCAGGCCCTCGTCACCAGCCGCCTGGACTATGGGAACACCCTCTACGCGGGAACCACAGCCAAGCTCCAGAAGAGACTGCAGCGCAACCAGAACGCCTCAGCACGACTCATCCTCAACATCCCCCGCCGCAGCCACATCTCTACCCACCTGAAAGACCTGCACTGGCTCCCTGTCAACAAAAGGATCACGTTCCGAATCCTCACCCACGCACACAAGGCTCTCCACAACACGGGCCCGAAATACCTCAATGGCCGCCTCACTTTCTACACACCCACCCGCCAGCTCCGATCCGCCAGCCTCACCCTCGCATCCGTCCCGTGAGTCCAGAAATCCACCGTCGGAGGAAGATCCTTCTACCTGGTGGCCAAGACATGGAACTCCCTCCCCACTCACCTACGGATGACCCTGGACCATCTCTCCTTCAGAAAACAACTCAAGACCTGGCTGTTCGAGCAGTAGCGACCCCCCCCCCCCCAGTGCCTTGAGACCCTCACGGGTGAGTAGCGAGCTATACAAATCTTGTGATTGATTGATTGATTGATTGATTTTAAAAGTCCTCACTCAAAGTGTAGTGGGACTCTAAAGGCATAACCCCTAAAGGATTTGAAAGGATTTATAAACACTTTCTAGGCTTTAACTGTTGCTCTTGTTGCACCCTCTAAGGGCAGATACTATGGCTGCAGTGCTTTTGGCCTGAAGTAGTTTAATGTGAGGTTTCATGTTGGCAGCAACCTCTAGTGGTGAAAGATGGTGATTACACACTTGTGTAATTCTAAATGTAATGCACGTTAGAGGTTATTTTCAAAGTGCAATACTTGATGCTGAATGGAATTAAGAGGGTAGGCTTCACATGTTGAAAAAACAAATGTGAAACCCTTTAGGGGCTATATTTGAGTATATTTGTATTGCATTATTCATATTAAAAGTTATGCTGAATACACAAAATACTCTAACATGCATATAGATTATTCTTGAAAATCCTTTATTAAAATAATGATATTCAAAGTCACTCCTGACCAAAGCATTTATGTTTAATTTCCAGTATTAAATGCTCTCAATCATGGTTTCTTTTCATTATTACTGATATTCCTATGATGAAATGCTTGTTCAGATACTAATGTTGACAGCCACTTGTATTCAAATCTGCATGCTTTATTGCCAGTATTAATGGCGTCCACTCTAGGTTATGCTCAATTATTGCATTTGAATGCAAGTGAATGTTTTCACATGTGGTTTGTTTGATCTAGATATCCCTTTTGGAAGGATAGCAATGATTACAAAATGTCACAAGAAGTATTTCCATCAGCTTGTGTATATGTGTAAATTGCTGCATAGTATTGAGTTCTGTGTGGGTGTTTATAAATGTTATTTTCTCTTTTTCAAAAGAAAAAGCACAGACTCGACAATCATTTATTTAGTGTTAATATTGTGCATCTGTGAATGTTGATTACTAGCCCACACCACCTCTCTTCAGAAAGCCTTCAACTGCTCTACTTCACTACCCTATGAGCGTCAAGAGCAACAATAGGGAGTTTGGTTCATACTGGAGGACAAATGTAGACCAATTACTTGTGCAGGAAGCACAAATATTGAATCGTTTTCCAACAGTTACTGTAAGAAATTGGGATACTGGTTGGGAGGGGGGCTAAAACATTCTCAAGCAGCAACCACAATCCTCCCAGAGCGAAATCACAAGCAAACTCTAAATTAACCTGTGCTCAAACCTCAGTTTGCTTGGCACAGAACAGTCCGGCTTAACTCAGGGTCAACTTGTAAATTATTGTTGCGGGGATTCTGCACATACACAGAACTATGCACAGGAAAACAGTACCTCGTTGTATAGGGGTTGTACCTTCCTACCACCTTAGTACCCAAAATCACAAAACTGATGGGCGAATTTTGCAAATCTGGCGTTCGTGAATTTGCGTATTTGCGAACTCGCAATCCGCAAAATCCGTGAATTCTGGCGAATTTGCGGGGTTTTTTTGTGTTCGCAAGGGTTTCTGCCAGTTCACGAGGGTTTTGTACCAGTTCGCAATTGTCGGCTCGCAACGGTCGCGACTATGTTGTTTCTACGTCTGGTTCATCATCACAGGTTCCCAGCACCCTCTGTTTCACCACTGCCACCCTCTGTTTCACCCATGCCACCCTCTGGTACATCAATACCACCCTCTGGTTCATCATCACTGTAGATTATGGGGGGGGGAAGCAAGCACACCTGTCCTGCTTCAACTGACATGAATTAATTTGGGGTTGATTTATCAATGTGTCACTGTTTTAAAATTCCAGTCTGCCACCTGCTTCCTTATCTGTAATTTGCTTTCTGTTGAAGTGCAATTTTTTTTCTCCAGGATCTTTGTGGCCTACTTGTAGCTATTCTATGAGCCTGCTGTGAGAGTCAGAGCAGGGTCATACAATTGTTGCAACTAGCAACTGAACTCTGGAGGGGCCCCAGTCAGGAAGCACTACAGGGAATGGTTACTAATGATGAGTTTGAACTTTGGCACCTGCTGAGTGCTTTCAGTTATGCAAAACTCGTTTTTCTGCAATTTCGTGGGATTCGCAGGGCGCGAACGTGCGCGAGATCGAATTCGGAAGCCGCGAATTCGTGCGAATATGTGATTTGTTTTTTTGTGGCGTGTTATTTCGCAAGGTTTTGTGCGTTTTAGCGAGCCGTTAGTAGCGCAACGGCGCAAAGTTACCCTCACGGTCGTTCACGGGCACGGCCATCTTGTTTGCATGACGTTTTTCTGTTTCCGGGCGCGATGTGTAATCTCGCAAAGTGTACGGCTCGCTAGTACAATTTCGCGTGTGTTCGCAAGGAAAATCTCGCGCGAACTTATCCACGCAGTCGTGAACGGGCGCGGCCATCTTGTTTCTCATTCATTGCTATGGTTCTGGACATGCTTTTTCTATCCTCTCTGAATCTTCGCCATCCTTTGCTTGTTTGAAGTTTTTTTTTATCTATTTTACTTATTATCTATCCCTCTATTTTTCTAGCTCTATATTTTTGTGTTTTCTGCTACTTTTGGTTAATTTTAAACTACTTTTTTAAACTCTTTTCTTTTCTTCTTCCCTATTCTATTTCCTTTATTATTTAGCTTCCTTTCTGCCCAGACCATGGTAAAGGGAGCCGGGAAGCATCCCGAGAAGGGAAGCATCCCGAGAAGGGAAGGGTCCCGCACCCCGTGCCCGGCTCCCGTGCGGGCATTTGAGGGGGGAGCAGGTCGCACCCCGGGAGATCTTCAGCCCGGAGGAGGTGGCCGCACTATTTTATTATGTTCAGCGCCGCCTCCCCAGGACCATCATGGCAGGCGGCATGATCGCTCGCGGGTACGGGATCCAGGAGGGCCGGAAGCGGTGGGAGAAGGTGTCCTGGGCCATATACCAACACTCTTGGGTCCGGCGCACCTACAACCAGGCCACCCACCGTTGGACGGATCTCCTGGACCTGGAACGCGATCTGCTCGACCTGCTCGGCCTTGAGATCCCCAGGCTTGGTGAGTAGTAGTAGCTATTTCTTTACTACTCTGTTTTCTCCTGCTCTGTGTGTTATTATATTGCACATTTTTGTTTTTTACCAAGAGCATTAATGCTGCTGATTACATTGTAGGTAAATTATATTTCAAAATGTTCTGTGCATTTCAGGTGCACTGCTCTCCTTCTCAGTAGCGTTGCTACTATGCTTATTTGTTTTCCATTTTGTGTTCATTTCATTGGCCTGTGAAATTATGTATGAGTGTAGTTTAAAGAACTGCGTAATGCTAGACACTAAGGGTCAGATTTTTAATTACCGGCGCATCCCTGCAAAGTAGCAGGGATGCGCCAGTAATTGTGCGCCACGCCACCACCACCCATGGTGCGCCGTATTTACAATGTGGCGCACCATGGGCCCAAAACGTCACCAAAGAGTTACGCATCTGTGCCGTAAAGGCGGTGCATTGCTGGAGTTGCCTCGCAACAATGGCGCAGCTCCAGCAATGCTCTGGGGTGCCCTATCTCCCCAATGCTGCGTCAAGCCGTACGTCTGCTTCAAGCAGGCGCAGGGTTTGAGTCACGCATCATTGTCCTCAAAGTGACTGATTGAAATCTTGTAGATTTCCCTCAGCCACTTTTAGGATGTGTTCCTGCGCAGGAACGCCCTCCCTTATGCCGGAATGCCCCCTGATGGCGCAGGGCTTTACAACGTGATGCATCTCCCATATGCTTCACATTGTTGATATACGCCGCACCATGGCGCCTCTATTGTTCTGCCGCTGCGTCACAAAAGTCACGCAACAATGGAGCAGTAGAGCCGCAAGGGGCTTCTAAATCAGCCCCTACAGACTCAAGTCCAGTCCTTCCTTTGTACACATGGTGATAAGAAGAAATAGTGGTGGTGGATTGATAGTTTGAGTATTTTAATGACTGGTTAATGTAGTAGGAAACTTTTTAGTGTTGTCGCTGATCTGCAATCACGATGGACTTTGTCTGTCACTTCGCGTGCTGCGGACTGCTGCCTGCCAGTCCTAGGCGAACCTTTTTAGTATTTTGTTTAGTGAGTTACATAAGAACTTTCCAAGTCGACGGTCCGCAAATCAAGCAATACTAATAACGTAGTAGACCACATGAGATCGAACAATATATCCCGTGGAATAGTTGTCTATTTGCTATTTCACCAAAATATATTTGAAATGTTTGATTTGGTTGACAAATATCATCCATGTTTTCTGGTCTTTCTTTCTTTCATGTTGTACATCAGCTCCCCCCAGGGGCAAGAGGACACAGGAAGAGGAGGCTTCTGTTCAACAGGATGCAGGCCAGGATCGGGCAGGCGAGGGCTCCTTTGCTGGCCCGGTAAGTTTTAATTTTAATATAGAGTACCTATTTTTTCCTAGCGTTCTTCATTCGATTTTTTCTAAATCGTCTTTGATCTTCTTGTAGACTGTATCTAAATTCTTATCCTGCCTCGACTATGACTCCCTGTGGTATTACTAGATTATTCTTATTAGTCTGTCTGTGTAGCTAACTAAGATTGCACATTTGGCAATTCCATTGGACTCCCATTCTAGTCAGCAATAGCTCTATGCACTGAGTGCAGTCCTCTGGGATTGTCCATAATGTCTTTTCAAGTCTTCTAAATGTTTATGCTTTGACAATTGCCAACAATAAAAAGGTGAATGACCATCAAGAAAGAATAGGATACTACTTTACTTTTGGTTTGGATAGGAGGACAATCCATTCTACTAGGACAAATCTGCACAAACAGAACTATGGACACTAAATAATGCATTGCTTAGCTTATCAATTATAATAGGCGCTGTTAGACTTTCCACATACCTCAGTAATAACAGACTTTGTAATTGAACCCCCAATCTCCTTACTGACTAGATAGTGTGGCAGAGGCATTTAGCTCCCAAAGTCACCGATGATTGATCCCCAATGATGATTATCCAACGCAGGACAAGAGTACGGAGTCAGAGTCAAGAAGTGTCAGAGGCACGGACTCATGCTTGCAAAAATTGCAAAACCTTTAGCTCAGCCACCCTAGTCTGGAGGACCAAAAACCACAGAGTCTATTTAAGTTTAAAAGCTTTATTAAAAGTAAACACATTTATTAAAATCAAGTCTGTCATAAAACTAAACGTTTAACTGAAAATGGAAAAGTGCTTAGTGCTGACGATTAATTGAAAACATTTCTTGTGGTCGAGCCGAGCTCTCACCTGGTTTGAACTTGATCTTGCTCGTGTTCTTAGAAGTCAAGCTTCTGTCTTTTAGGAGAAAAAGTGGTGCGTGTTAAAAATAAAAAGCAAGCATTCATCAGTTGCGCCAAAAAGTGCAGCAAGACAACAGCCTTCCCTGGAAAAAGGGACATTTTTACTTTAGAGTAGACAGTCACAAATTATTACATTGTTTTCTGTTTTTTTCACATTTCTTTATTCCTAGACCAAATATTATATAGTAGTGAGTGGTGTATTCTAACATTCTTAAATGTACTTTGTCGGTGGAACATCTGGTGGCGGGGCCAGCGCAGAGGTGGTGGTGCTGGATGAGGGGAACACTTCTGGCGAGGATGCAGTGCAAGTGCCGGACGACACCAATGTGCCTGTGAGGGTTCACACGGTGGTGGCGGGCAGAGGTAAGCTATATATTCCTTACTTATTGAGATTGAAGACTGCAGAGTGTGCTATCTGGGGCTCTGGGAGGGGGAGGGGGAGGGGGAGGGGGAGGGGGTGCACCAGCAAGTGCAAGAAGCCTGCGCCCGCTATCTACACAGGTGTATTATAAATCAACCAGGTAGTAGCCTCCTCTAAATGTACTTCGACTTAGCTGTGAAGTTTTTGGCGAGAAGAATCCCAATCAGATCTGAGATGAACTTGATGGATGGGATGAACGAAAAGCGAAAGAAGGGTGTAAGTAAGCGTGGAAGGACGAGAAATTTAATGATGACTGGCAAAGAAGAATGATATGTGTTTGCTTGGTCCCCGAGGTGGCTGGGAAGGAAAGAATACGGTATGGTGCATGGCTGGGTGAATGATGAAGCAAGGTTGGGTGGAAGGAGAACAGCCTGGGTGGGTGAAACAGAAACTGTATTTGTGCATATACTTTGAATGGATGGATGCCTGGATCATGGTACTATCTGACTCTTAGATAGCATATGTGTATCTAGAGAGAGTAGACAGTCACTGGATGAACTAAGTGTTACTTTGAAGAGCATGTAACACCGCACCCGCACGTCCGTTCCAGTGTAGGAAAGGCAAGGAAAAGAAGTTCGCCATCATCCACAGGAACACCATCCGCATCACGAGCAACTCCGACGACACCCTCACAACTGCCGAACACCTGCACTTCCAGATCCACACCGACCCCAAGACCACCCTCAGAGGCACCCTCATCTACAGACCCCCGGGACCACGCACGCATTTCAGCGAAGACATCGCCGACTTCATCAGCCCGCACGCCCTCCCCTCCACTGACTACATGCTCCTCGGGGACCTCAACTTCCACCTGGAGAACAACAACGACCGCAACACCACCACCCTGCTGGACAACCTCGCCAACCTCGGTCTCAAGCAGCTGGTGACCACGCCCACCCACTACGCCGGACACACACTCGACGCCGTCTTCTCATCCTGCAAGGACATCGCCTTCAGCCACGCCACCGGACTCCATTGGACGGACCACAGCTGCGTCCACTTCAGCTTCAGAAGGACCACGATCCACCACCACCAGCAACAGGTTGCACGAAGAAGCTGGAGCAAGATCACGGCCGACCAACTCGCCGCATCTCTGAGCCAGCACCCTCCCACCAGCTCAGCGAACCCCAGCCAGGCCGCCGACAACCTCACGAAGTGGATCAGCATCTGCGCAGACGACCTCGCCCCGCTGAGGACCCCGTCCAGCAGACCCAGCAGCAAGAAGGCCCCATGGTTCTCCGACGAACTCAAGAGCTCCAAGAAGAACTGCCGAGCCCTCGAGAGAGCCTGGAGAAGAGACCCAACACCAGACAACATGACCACCCTCAAGCTCGCCACCCGGAAGCACCACCAACTGATCCGCGCCACCAAGAAAACAGCATTCAAGGAGCGGCTGGACAACAACGCACACAACAGCAAGGAACTCTTCAACATCGTGAAAGAGCTCTCCAACCCCAACGCCGGAAACAACGACATCACACCATCGCAAGACCTCTGCAACTCCCTCGCCTCCTACTTCCACAACAAGATCGCTGACATACACAACAGCTTCAGCACACAACCAATGCTCCCCACGACCGCACCAACGCCCCCCACCACCACCCTCAGTGCCTGGACCCCGATCGGCACCGAAGACACCATCCGCACGATGAACTCCATCCACTCCGATCGCCCATCGACCCCTGCCCTCACCACGTCTACAACAAGGCCGACGCTGTCATCGCACCCCACCTGCGAGACATCATCAACACCTCCTTCGACACCGCCACCTTCCCTGAGAGCTGGAAGCACGCCGAAATCAGCGCTCTATTGAAGAAACCAACAGCGGACCCCACCGAACTCAAAAACTACCGCCCCATCTCGCTCCTCCCGTTTCCAGCCAAAGTCACCGAGAAGACCGTCAACAAGCAACTGGCCGCCTTCCTCGAGACGAATGGATCCCTCGACCCATCTCAGTCGGGCTTCAGGGCCAACCACAGCACCGAGACCGCCCTCATTGCTGCCACCGATGACATCTGTACCCTGCTCGACAACGGAGAAACAGCGGCCCTCATCCTCCTTGACCTCTCCGCAGCATTTGACACTGTCTGCCACCGCACCCTAGTGCAGCGCCTCAGCAACGTCGGAATCCAAGAGAAGGCTCTGGAGTGGATCATCTCCTTCCTCGCTGGAAGGACACAGAGAGTCCGCCTACCCCTGTTCAGATCAGAAGCCACCGAAGTCATCTGCGGCATACCACAAGGATCATCGCTCAGCCCCACCCTCTTCAACGTCTACATGAGCCCCCTTGCGGCCATCGCACGCCAACACAACCTCAACATCATCTCCTACGCCGACGACACACAGCTGATCCTCTCCCTCACCAACGACCCCTCTACCGCCAGAACCAACCTTCACGAAGGGATGAAATACGTGGCCGAATGGATGACGACCAGCCGCCTGAAACTGAACTCAGACAAGACGGAAGTTCTCATCCTGGGCTCGTCGCACTCCGCCTGGGACAACTCCTGGTGGCCACCCGCCCTGGGCTCCGCACCCAAACCAACAGACCACGCACGCAACCTGGGCTTCATCCTGGACTCCTCCCTCTCCATGACCAGACAAGTCAACGCCGTCTCCTTGTCCTGCTTCAATATCCTGCGCATGCTACGTAAGATCTTCCGGTGGATCCCCACCGAGACCAGGAAGACGGTCACCCAGGCCCTCGTCACCAGCCGACAGGACTACGGCAACACCCTCTACGCCGGAACCACCACCAAGCTCCAGAAGAGACTCCAGCGAATCCAGAACGCCTCAGCCAGACTCATCCTCGACATCCCCCGACACAGCCACATCTCCGGACATCTGAGAGACCTGCACTGGCTCCCGGTCAACAAGAGAATCACCTTCTGTCTCCTCACCCACGCACACAAAGCCCTACACAGCCAAGGCCCGAGATACCTCAACAGTCGCATCAACTTCTACACTCCCACACGCCAGCTCCGATCAACCAGCCACGCCCTCACCGCCGTCCCCCACATCCGCAGAGCCACAACAGGAGGAAGGTCCTTCTCCTACCTGGCCGCCAAGACCTGGAACTCCCTCCCGACCCACCTCCGCCTGACCCAAGACCACCTCGCCTTCAGGAAGCAGCTCAAGACCTGGCTGTTCGAGCAGTAGCGGACCCCCCCCCCAAGCGCCTTGAGACCCTCCGGGTGAGTAGTGCGCTATATAAATGTTTTGATTGATTGATTGATTAAAGTTGTAATTTTGTCCAAATACTACCATGAATAGTAGCAGTAGTTTGTATTGCAACTGCAAGCACAGCATATATCCGGTTATTACGGTGGACACTCCCTACCTCTCTTAATAAGTTTAGTTTAGTAGTAGTACGTCATTCATGTGTGGGTGTATCACTGTTCACTCAATAAAAAGCAAAGCACCTAAAGTCATCCCATATGTAATCAAATATATCCCATGTGAAGTGATAGATAATCATATTATTTAGCTTCTTCATTTTCCTTTTCTAGTACTCATTTGCACTGTAGGGTGAAAGTTAAACTAATTAAGCAGTAGTTCTTTTAACAGAGTATTCTCAGTGCCACCCGTAATAGAAAAGTAAGAGCTTCACCACCTGCATGTACTGGACCGGTACAGTAACGCAAGTCTGTCTCACTCATCATGGTGTGCGTCTGTTTTTCTCGGGTGCAAGTTCACTGCGCTGGCATTATGCCGGCTTGCATAACATAACGTACCAATTTTCCTAAACAAGAGAGAAGAAGAAGAATAAGACTGGTGTACTGTCATAGTCGACTGTAATGGAAGTCCATGGTGCTCGTAGAATTTGTTCCTTAAACTCCCACTAATGTTAGAGCAAAGATGAAGAAGTGGGAGGTTAGATAGATACTGGCCTCAATAGTTATGTACTGTGCTTTCAAGTTGCTAGTTGTACTGTGACACAACTTTCTGCTCAATCATTTTGTGTTAATCTTAAGGAGCATTGGACTATGTCTTTCTTTCTTCATATAGTTGCTCCTTTCAAATCAACAACACCAACAAGGAAGGAGCGGGCTCGAATGGCCCGGCAACGGAGGCTAGAAGCCACTGTCGCCGAATATCGGCGGCTGGTGGCCCTGGAGGAGGAGGACACGCAGTCTACTGGTACAACATCCACTTGGACAGCTGCATCCTCCTCCGGGCCCCCACGGGCTGCCAGCCAGTGCAGTGCTCCAGCGGTACGGAGCCGGGCTACCAAAGCCAACCGCCACCGCCGAGCAGCAAAGACAGCAGCTGCCCCCCACAGGAGTTGCAAGGCACGCCAGCACCACTTATGCCTCAGAGTGTCCTACCTGGAGCAGGAGGTCCTAACTTATAAGACCTTGGTGGAGGGCCTCCGCTCCGACCATGCCACCCTCCGCAAGGAGTATGATGCCCTGGCAGATAAAGTGAACAGCAGCCTGCCGTAGTGTCCCTTGCCCCTTTTTTAGAGACTTTTGGGGGGTGGGAATTGGGAGTTGGGTTGTTTTTGGGACTTTTGAAGGACAATCGTTGGGGTTAGGGAGGGTCTTGCGGGAGATTATTTTGTTAGGGCTACACAAATATATTTTTTGAAACTTTATCTGAGCATACCTGTTTTTTACTGCTTTTGAGTCTGGTGGGTGGGGGTTTAACAGTAAGTTTGTTTTCCTGAAACTTAAGTCTGTGTCATTTTCTTCCATTAAGTGTAAATGGCTAAATGTTTTCAACACTAAGTGCCTCTCACAGAGTATGTGAATTCAAGAGTCCTAGGACTTTAGTAGTACTACCGTCAATCTCTCGTCTCTCCTAATACTCCATTATACTACCTCCCACCAAACGCTTATCTTACCTGTAATTTGTGTTTGAAATTAGGCTAGGCCCAGGACTGGCTCCACTGGAAATGGCGATTAAGGTTGGCAATCCTGGGCGGATGAAATGTCCTCATTGCGGTGGTACTAGTGGTGTGATACAGTGGCAGTTGCATGCCTATGGAAAAAAAGAAAATGAAACTTGGTTTGTCTCTTTACTGGAGCATTACAACGGTACGATAGAGAATATAGCAGGTGACAGTACACTAGAACAGTGCCGCAATGTAGCCTAACAAATGGTAAAGTATTGAAAGTATAACTAGTACTTGCGTTGAATTTCTTTGACATTGGCTACTACTACAAGAAATAGTACTGAAGCAGAGTAAGTCTAGAATATATCCTCGAATTCCTTCACCAGCCTGTTGCTATGACCTTATCCTCCCCAGCAAGTGTGTGGAATTATTGATGTCATTTAGTCACACATCAATCAAAACCACACAGCCCGGGGGAAGAGGGTTAGGGTTTGGAAAATGGATGGGAATGGGGGTTTCTTTTTGGGTTGGTTTTGTTGAGAGAAGAAAAAAAAAAGCACAGCATGGACAAACAATAATTGAAGATAAAGAAATCTTTGGGTACAAAGCTAACCATAAATCTTTTAAGTGACATAAAGGAAGTGCATGCACTACTGCATGCATTGTTACTGAAAAGTAAGTAGTACTTTCGAAAACCGTGAATGACAGAATGCGACAGTACAGGGCTGCAGCGTTTTCACTTGCCTATCTCTGCACTCAGAGAAACACTTCTTACATTAAATTAGGTTTAAAAAATAGCCGAAGTAAAACTTATAGAATGGCTGTAGGGATCAATTTAGAAGCAGAGAGAGATCCAAGAAATGCAGAGTCACACTCATAGAAGTTCACAGCAATAACATTACTTAAAAAAAATTACAAAAGAATGGATACTGTATCTGTATGTTGTTGTAGTTGTCCTGTTGAATTTGGTAAGTAAGTTGCACGCATCAAACCATTCCTCTTATTAGCGGCACTCCTCCATTCCAGCTGACACTCCGTCCATCAATGTTGGCGACCAGAAGACACCCTGTCCACTGCCTGCCTGGCGGATGCTGAATTGCGGCTCGCTAATGTGAAGCCTGACTTCATCCTTTTTTTCCATTGCACAGACTGAAACCCGGCCTGTAATTATTGATAGAAAAACAGGAAGTGATATTAGAACACCACTGACAAAAAAATATAAGGTATGTACGCTGTATAGTGCAAAAAGTCACACTTTGAGTTTCCTAATAGATAGTACAATATTTTTGAAAGTGCGTACTCTGTCTGAGTCTCCTTTTGAAGGATAAATAAGTATGGGCAAATTAATTTAGCGGATCTTTCCCCTCAAGCTAGTTGTACTGTAAACTGTGTTTTAGAACAAAATTAGACCTTCCCAGCAGGGCTCCCACACAGACCCTTACTAAAGCCAGTCGCGAAAATGTAGAAGACCCCCAATCAGATCTCAATAAACGAGGCCTAGTAGAAAAATGGTGAGAAAACGTACTTTGAAAGTAAAAGTAGGCCCAAATACCCCCTTACCCACCGTTGATTGTATTCAAACCACTTGCAAGCAAGCAAAAGTATCCATAACCAGCATCGCTCCAAGACTCGCTAAACCCCCACAAACAGCCCCCCACCCAAACACATGCAATACAAATACTGCTAACCCTAACGAGCCCTAAGTTAAGAATAGTGGAAAACGCTTTCTTTAACTATGCCAAATCCCCCCTTTCCGACCATGGATTTTCTTCAAATCACTTGCAACCAAAATTACACATTCCCACGAGTGCTCTAAGAAGGCCCCGGAACTCAGTTGCAAAAATCTAGAACACCCCGAAACACATGCAATCCTGCTGCTAGGGCTAACCCTAACGAACCCTAAGTTACAAAAAGTGCCAAAAGGCTTTTCGGCATGGTTTTTGTCCAAACCACTTCTATCCGGTATTAGAACTTCCCAGCAATGCCCCAAGACCCGCCAACCCACCCGCAAAAAAGCACAACACCCCCAAACAGCCAAAAAGGGAAATATCATACTTACAATATTTATCGGCCTTTGGTCCAAACGCGCTGTGCAGCTAGGATAATAATTCTCGTTTTCCACCACGGATATCCTGAAAAGGAAATGCAATCAAGATTAGACTGTCCCAGCAGTGCTCCCAGACCCCAAAACTCACTCACAAACACCCGGACCCCCCCCCCAAAGAGCACCCCAAAGGCAAGCAAGTCAGAAAAAACGCAAAAAATATTTTCATGGCAATTTCCAAAATCACTCCGCGCGCGCTATGCAGCTAGGCCCTAACTCCCCTCTGCCACCATGGATTTGCTTCAAACCTATTGCAATCAAAACTATCCATACCCAGCAGTGGTCCCAGACCCCGAAACCCACCCACAAACACCAGGAAGCCCCCCAAACAGGCCCCCGAAAACGCTACATTGAGCAAAATGTCAGAAATAGCAAAAAAAAATTCAGCATGGATTTTGTCCAAACCACTTCTATCCAGTATTAGACCTTCCCAGCAATGCCCCAAGACCCGTCAACCCACCCGCAAAAAAGCACAACACCCCCAAACAGCCAAAAAGGGAAATATCATACTTACAATATTTATCGGCCTTCGGTCCAAACGCGCTGTGCAGCTAGGTCATAACTCCCGTTTTCCACCACGGATTTCCTGAAAAGTAAATGCAATCAAGATTAGACTGTCCCAGCAGTGCTCCCAGACCCCAAAACTCACCCACAAACACCCGGAACCCCCCAAAGAGAACCTCAAAGGCAAGCAAGTCAGCAAAAACGCAAAAACATATTTGCCTCCGATTTGGTCCAAACCACTTTCATCCGGTATTAGAGCTTGCCAGCAATGGCCTCAAGACCCGCCAACTCACCCGCAAAGAAGTAGAACACCCCCACAAGTGCAGAGTCTTTCTTCATTGGGCGTAATCCAGACCTCTGCTTTGAGGGAAATAGGAGTCTGGAGGAGGAGGATAGAGGAGCATGCAGACTGCGGAACCTTCAAATCAATAAGCAAACAAGTGAAGACAGTTCTGCTGATGGGCTTGTTTTTGTGATTAGGTGCTTAAAGTTTTAAATATATTAACTGTGCAAAACAAAGAAAGACAGACACACAGGAATAAAAGTGAAAAAGGACGAAAAAGAAAGTTATTGATTCATTGGCTCATTTTCAGAGCTCGGTGTCAGGGAATAAAAATAAGAGTTTGTCCTCATACTCTGCAAATTCAGGCAGGAGTAGGTCAGTGTCACCTAACAGAGAAGAAATTCCCTCATTTACGTTGCTGTCCTCCTCGTCTTCATCAGGCGTGTGTTCTCGTACTTTGTAATCTGGTGGTATGAGGTGCTGATTCATCTTGATCATTGTCAACCTCTCCACATTTTTGGGCGAGAGGCGGCTCCGTTTGGAAGTTACAATGGCACCAGCAGCACTGAAAACACGTTCAGAAGACACGCTTGCGAGTGGGCAAGACAAGTAGTTTATAGCCAGGTTGGAGAGCTGTGCCCACAATTCTTTTTTCCCATGCCAATACGCCAATGGGTCAGCATTAACATAGACCTCTGTTGAGTCATTCAGATAGTCTAGCACCATCGACTGAAGGTTCTCCGAGGTTCCTCCACTTTGCTTACTATTTGCTGGGACCTTTCGAGAACCAAACCTAAGGAAAGTTAGCCAATCCTCTTCTTCACCCAATGTTACTGTTGTGTCTGGTGCAGATGATCCGGTTGCCGGTGTCTTTAATGGCTGAGAGGTCACTTGTGCCACAGCCACAGGTGCAGAAGTGGATTCTTTTGACTGGGGATGGCCTACTGATGCTGATGTACTGCCTTTTCCTTCAATTTGCTGCCGTTCTCTTTCAAACCTCATGGCTGACAAGGCTAGCCAACGTTTGTACTTTGTAACATCTTCATCATCAAAAGCAAAGAATGCTCGGCCTGTCAGCGCCTTTTTGTAGAGTGGATCCAGAATAGTAGCGCAAATGTAATGCTGTTCTGAGTGAATCATTTTAAGACGTTTATCGCCAAGTAGGCGCTCTAATAATTTCTCCGCCTAAACAAAAGCGTCTTTCTTTTCTTCATCTTTTTGAAACATAGAAGACACCGCATTCAGTTGGTGCTCCAGCATGCGAAACAATGGGATAGCTTTTCCCAAATTACAGTCCTCCCTGCTTACTGCACGCGTGAAGACCTCAAAAGGACGAAGCATGTCTGTCAGGCTTTTAACTAGCTTCCATTGCACCGCATCTAGCCTCAGGTCCTTCTGAGCTGTACCCAGTGTTAAGAAATAGTGATCGAGTACCGTATACTGCTCATACAGATGCTCAAGCATGTAGAAGGTTGAGTGCCAACGTGTTGGCACCTCCTGGATGAGTGTTTTCACTGGCATTTGACGTTCATGTAGCAGGCGCCTCAGATGCTTCCGGGCCTTAAAAGAATGGCTGAAATGCTCGCACATTCTTCGGCAGGTGGCCACTAACTCGCACACTGGACTGTCTACACTCAAGAATTTTTTGAAAACCAGGTTTATACAGTGCGCCAAACACGGCACTCTGAAATAGTTACCCAGTTCCATGGCCTTAACTACATTGGCGCCATTATCCGTGGAAACATAACCAATCTGGCGTTTTTTTGGGGACAGCCAGTGAAAGGCCTTTGTGTTAAACTCATTCAAAATGTTTTCTGCTGTATGACGTTTCTCCAAGCTAAACATGGCTAGTGTTGCATGTTTCCGAGCAGCTTTAAAAACTTGGTCCGGGTCAACACCTGCGTTTAGCTTTGCTTTAACCCCTGAAAAAGAGACCCAGTGTGCAGTGATGCACATGTAATCAGCACCTGCGCCAC
The DNA here is from genome assembly GCF_964263255.1 of Lissotriton vulgaris. Classification (NCBI taxonomy): domain Eukaryota; kingdom Metazoa; phylum Chordata; class Amphibia; order Caudata; family Salamandridae; genus Lissotriton; species Lissotriton vulgaris. The sequence continues at coordinate 473,845,750 of NC_141694.1, forward strand.
TGGTCCACATGTCTGTTGTCAGATGTATAGTGTGAACAGCACTCTTCTGCAAAGCTGCCCGAATCACCTCCAGCACATCTTCATGTAGTGCTGGAACCGCAACTCTGAGTATATAAAAAGGGTTTACCCAAACATAGTCACTGGGACCTGGGTTCAATAAGTACTTAGAGGGAGGGGACCCAGCTAGAATGTGACATGATATGCAAAATTTCGAGCAATGAATTACACAAATAATAAATGTGTTTTAATCACAACGGGACCAAGTATACTGAATCTATACGAGCAAATCAATATTACAATTGGTTGTACAGTGCCCCAGGGAGAATAAGGGTAGGGAAGGAGGTAGTGATAAGTGCTTTGGTGAGGATAAGGTGATAGACAAAGGTACGTGACAATAAAATCATGTGGTCATGGATACTGTATTGTCAAATTTTTACAGTGTATGGACCAAAGGTTCATCACACTTGAATCAATAAATCATACTCCACAGATAACAATGAATTAAACAAATGTTGGAGTGGAGTTGAAGACGCAGTAGGTGGTTGTCGACATTTCGACCCTCTGATGCAGGGATCAGTTGTGCCCTTGCTGTGGGGTCTTCATCAGGACAGATAAGGGGGGCGGACAACCTAATTCGGTATGTAAAATTAATAATTAGAATCAATATGTCGGGAAGTACCTCAACATAGTTAAACCAAAACTTGGCACACAATCGATTGAACAAGTTAAGGTAAATTCAAATTGAGTTATAAATTCTTGTTCGTTCGTTCATGGAGCTTAATTACAATAATGGATCTAATGGAGCCGTTCTACTAAATAAGTTCGCATTTGATGATTATCCCACTAATAAACATGTTTAGAGCTTAATTATTTGGGCTGCAGAGAGAGCCAGTCCCGTACTTAGGATTAAATCACAGTGGTAGGAACGGATGATGGAGAAGAGGGGCTGGGGGAAGAGGTGGATACAGCAATCCCCTTCGCATGATAATTTAAGGTGGTTAATTACCGTAAAAACGTAGTCAGATGGACTCAGTATAAGGCCACCATCTACTTGAATCCAGTGAGGAGGTTCGTGCCTAAAATATGTAAAAAGGGGCCTTTTTAATCACCGAGCACCGGCTTTGAAAATGAACATATGCAGTCAGGTAAATTTAAGGGAATAAACTTACCACGTGGAAAAATCCAATAATACCACAGGATGCAATTGGCGATGAGTGCGGTACAAGAATGTCCCTGTAGGTAAAGGGAGGGAGGGAGCCAGTCAGTAGAGGGTACATATGCCAATGGGCAAATAATCATGGGTCCATTACAGAAACTTAAAAAATCTGCTTACCCGGTAACAGGGGGAGACGCCCACGGGACCCGCAATGAATGAAAAGTCCGGACGACCTGTGAAAACGAATTAACGAATAATGATTCAAGGGGACTAGGGAGGGAGACCAAGTTAGAATGCACCAAGTGCGCAAGTGATCAGATCTGGGTGACTTACTAGGAATTGCCAAATGAATCGGACACAGGACGCCGAGGAACCTCGCAATGGCGAGCTGCAGTTCCTGTATTGCTATTTCACTATGGAAACCGTCCCACATGATGTGACAGAGGACATAGAAAAAAGACTCAAATCGCGAGTGACTACATATCATAGCGAGTGAAATTGTTTGAGCTGTTGTGAGAAAACATTCTCGCGCTTGATTTTACGAAGTTGGTTGAATGACCCATTATTATTTAATGTGAATAAAGTATTACATTAATTATTACCATTTAATGAATCGGTCCATATGAAGTAGAGCGGTGTGCTAGAAGAAAGGCTCTTGGTACATGTTATGTAGTAGTATATGGAAATTTATTGTGGAGGGAGATGTATCTTTGGAGATACACTTACAACATCGTTGGGTCTATGATTGTTAGTCCAGTGGAGAGTTTGATAACCACAATTACATTAACCAGTGTCCATTGCATACATAGATATGTTGGTGGCGTACCTCCCACACAGGGGTAAAGGCCAAGTCAAAAAGTGGAGAAAAACATTATATCCCATTTTTTACATCACAATCACTCTGGCGCACGTCTCACATGAGGGTGAAGGCCAGTTCTGGTCATGTTGGTAAGGATGTATGGTATGTGAGGATATATGGATGGCAGACCACCTTAAGTTTATGATAACGTAGCCAACTGTGAGAAGGAGCTGTCGTGTTCATTCAGGCCAGTTTCAATTGAGTCAAAAAAGAACATCCATTTTAATTCACGTGTATTCAAAATACTGGTGATGTTGCCACCCCGTGGGCCTAAGGTAGCTTTCTCTAATACCACCCATTTGAGGCTCTCCGGGGGATGTCCTGCGCTTTTAAAATGATCCACTCAGGGGGCCCCCTGTACCTCACATCTGATCCTGCTCATTTGCTGTAAAATTCTGGCCTTAACCTTTTGTTGTGTTTGTCCGATATAGATTTTATCACTTGGGCAAGTAATTGCGTAGATTACATTGACGGAGTTGCAGTTGCTGTGTTTTGAGCATGATTCTGCATTGACAATGTTCAAACTCCTTGGTTTGGATAGTGGTGTCACAAGCTTTGCACTGCCCACATCTAGAATGTCCGATCACTGGGGGTAGGTCCCACATAGAAGTAATAGTGGGCTCTGTCGGTGTTGGAAGGAATGATCGGACTACGAAGTCTTTAATACTTTTGGCCTTCTTGAAGGCATGAAGGGGATTCTCAGTCTGATTGATGTCATCTGCTATCAGTTGCCAGTGCTGGTGGATTATCTGCTTAATCTTGTTGCTTTTAGTGTTGAAGGTCGTTACACACACCATCCTGTTCTCTGGTTGTTTATTTTTGTCTTTAGGTACAAGTAACTCTTCTCTGGGGTAAAACCAGGCACGTTTGCGTGCTTTCTTCACTAGACGTCTTGGGTATCCACATTGTTGCAGACGGTTCGCAAGGTCCTTCGATTGTGTGAAGTAGTTGTCCTTGCTGGAGCAATTCCTGCGAATTCTAAGGAATTGCCCAAATGGTAAATTGTCACGAAGCGCCCTAGGGTGGTGACTGTTGTACTGCAATAGTGAATTTCTTTCCGCTGGCTTCCGGAAAAGTGTGGTAAGCAGTATCCCAGATTCCTCATATATGGTGATATCTAGAAAATCGATGGTATGATTATCCGACTGGATCGTGAATTTCAGATATGATGACTGTTGATTTAGCCATGTGAAAAAAGACATAAGTTCTTCCTGGTTCCCATTCCAGATAAGTAAAATGTTGTCAATGTAATGCATCCAGAGACCCACCTGTTCTCTGAATGGATTGACTTGGTTGAGAACCGTGTCTTCCTCAAAAGCTGCCATGTAGAGTATCGCCACATCCGGAGCAAAGGGTGCGCCCATGGCTACTCCTGATGTCTGCAGGTAGAATTTGTTTTTGAAAAAGAAAAAATTCTTGTTCATGGCTATTCTAAGTAATGCCACAATGAATTCAGATGGTATTAGTACTGGGGCCGGACGTTGTTGTAAGCAGCGTGATATCACCATGAGTGCTTCTTACTGGGGAATGCATGTATATAGTGAAACCACGTCACATGTTGCTAATCGTTGATGATGGGGGTCAAACGGTAGGTTCTCAATGATGTTGATTGTATGCATGGTGCCCCTTAGGTAGGATTGAGATGATTCCGCCAAGGGCTTCAAAAAGAAATCAATATATTTCCGCAATGGTTCGAGGATGGATCCACAACCGGAAACGATGGGACGTCCCGGTGGAGTGACCATACTTTTGTGTATTTTGGGTATGGTATAGATTGTTGCCAGCCGAGGGTGTTTTTGATTGAGGTAGTTGAACTCGTTCTCAGATAGGAAACCCTGATCACGCCCTGCCTGGGTCAGTTCGAGGATCTCCTGGGCAATGACTTTGGATGGATCCGAGCGTAACTGTTGATAGCTGGTATGATCTCCCAATTGTCGAAGAATTTCAGTTTCATAGGCAAGGGTGTTTTGGACAACAATGGCACCGGCCTTGTCTGCCGGTTTGATCACGAATTGAGTATTACAGGCTAAGGATTGTAATGCTTCCTTTTCCCGTTTGCTGGTGTTATATTTAGTGAACTTTCTGGCTTCCAACAATTGTTGTACATCTCTCCATACCACTGCCTCATAGGTTAGGATTTTGTGACTCATTGTACTGGCAAAGGGGACAAAGGTAGAAGGCGTTCTCAATCCTGTTGTTGATGGATTGGTTTGTTGGTCGGAGTTCCGGAAGAAGTATTTGAGCCGGATTTTCCGAAAGAATTTGAATAGTTCGGTCCGCACCACGAAATTGTCAGGTATGTGCGTGGGTACATACGACAATCCTTTACTCAATACTTTGAGTTCATCCTCGCTCAATGGTTGTTGGGATATATTCACAATCGGGCTGAGGGCTGTGGAGGTTTCAACCACCTGTAGGTTTTGTTGCGGGTTACTCTCTCCCCATGTTGTTCTGATTGGAAATGTACTTGTTTCTGGGGTTGGCCCCGTCCTCCATCCCAGTTGCTCGGGTTCTGTTGGGGGGTCCGTTGTTGACCTCTCTGCCAGTTGTTCCCTCAGCCTCGGGGTGGGCGCCATGACCCTTGACGTTGTCCTAAAAAAGGATTGAATTGGTAATGCTGGTATCCGTAGTCAGGATAATTGTAGGGATTGCTTGGGCCCGCATGGTCTTGTTCACCTTCGGAACTGTATGATGAGTCTGAGAAGGTTTGATAGTTCCGTCTGCCTCTGAACTGACCACGTCCTCGGTTGGAGAAACGACCCTGGTTGTCTTGATGAAAGTAATTCTCCTGTAGGTATGGGTAGGTTTTTTTCTTATCGTACAATCGTATGTCTCGGGCTAATTTCTTCAATTTACGATTTTGGGTGGTTAAGTCGAAATCTTTGAGAGTAGCCTCTGGATTGGTGAGTGTTGCCTTTGCGCTGGCGAAGTTGGCATCCGCCGCTATTTCTGCTTTGAGTGTCTTGATCTCCGCAGTGATGACTTGTATTTGTTCAGCGGCCGTCTCCACACCAAGGACCATCCAATGTCGAGAGCAATTGTTGGAAATGTGGCTGAATCCTTCTTTGAATTTTGGTACCTCAATGAATATGGCCGGTTCTGTCTTTATCTGGTCAGGAGATGGCCATGCCACCTGGTCCAAACCAGTTTCTTCTCCAGTCGTTCCAACCGTGATATTTTGTCTTTCAAACTGAAATCAATTGTTGGGATATTCGTTGAAAGAAAGATGTTATCAGGATTCTCTAATAGTTTATCTAAATAGTCTTCAGAGTAGGAGGGAAGTTCTCTTTCTACCATTGTGTGCTGAGAACAATTGAATTGAGCAGAAAAAAACTCGCAGACTAGTGTCTGCCCGAAGTAGAGTATATAAAAAGGGTTTACCCAAACATAGTCACTGGGACCTGGGTTCAATAAGTACTAAGAGGGAGGGGTCCCAGCTAGAATGTGACGTGATATGCAAAATTTCGAGCAATGAATCACACAAACAATAAATGGGTCCACATTGTTTTAATCACAACGGGACCAAGTATACTGAATATATACGAGCAAATCAATAATACAATTGGTTGTAGAGTGCCCCAGGGAGAATAAGGGTAGGGAAGGAGGTAGTGATAGGTGCTTTGGTGAGGATAAGGTGATAGACAAAGGTACGTGACAATAAAATCATGTGGTCATGGATACTGTATTGTCAAATTTTTACAGTGTAGTGGACCAAAGGTTCATCACATTTGAATCAATAAATCATACTCCACAGATAACAATGAATGAAACAAATGTTGGAGTGGAGTTGAAGACGCAGTAGGTGGTTGTCGACGTTTCGACCCTCTGATGCAGGGATCAGTTGTGCCCTTGCTGTGGGGTCTTCATCAGGACAGATAAGGGGCCGGACAACCTAATTCGGTATGTAAAATTAATAATTAGAATCAATATGTCAGGAAGTACCTCAACATAGTTAAACCAAAACTTGGCACACAATCGATTGAGCAAGTTAAGGTAAATTCAAATTGAGTTATAAATTCTTGTTCGTTCGTGCATGGAGCTTAATTACAATAATGGATCTAATGGAGCCGTTCTACTAAATAAGTTTGCATTTGATGATTGTCCCACTAATAAACATGTTTAGAGCTTAATTAATTGGGCTGCAGAGAGAGCCAGTCCTGTACTTAGGATTAAATCACTGTGGTAGGAACAGATGATGGAGAAGAGGGGCTGGGGGAATAGGTGGATACAGCAATCCCCTTCGCATGATATTTTAAGGTGGTTAATTACCGTAAAAACGTAGTCAGATGGACTCAGTATAAGGCCACCATCTACTTGAATCCAGTGAGGAGGTTCGTGCCTAAAATATGTAAAAAGGGGCCTTTTTAATCACCGAGCACCGGCTTTGAAAATGAACATATGCAGTCAGGCAAATTTAAGGGAATAAACTTACCACGTGGTAAAATCCAATAATACCACGGGATGCAATTGGCGATGAGTGCGGTACAAGAATGTCCCTGTAGGTAAAGGGAGGGAGGGAGCCAGTCAGTAGAGGGTACATATGCCAATGGACAAAAAATCATGGGTCCATTACAGAAACTTACAAAATCTGCTTACCCGGTAACAGGGGGAGACGCCCACGGGGCCCGCAATGAATGAAAAGTCCGGACGACCTGTGAAAACGAATTAACGAATAATGATTCAAGGGGACTAGGGAGGGAGACCAAGTTAGAATGCACCAAGTGCGCAAGTGATCAGATCTGGGTGATTTACTAGGAATTGCCGAATGAATCGGACACAGGACGCCGAGGAACCTCGCAATGGCGAGCTGCAGTTCCTGTATTGCTATTTCACTATGGAAACCATCTTACGTGATGTGACAGAGGACATAGAAAAAAGACTCAAATAGCGAGTGACTGCATATCATAGCGAGTGAAATTGTTTGAGCTGTTATGAGAAAAACATTCTCGCGCTCGATTTTACGAAGTTGGTTGAATGACTCATTATTATTTAATGTGAATTAAGTATTACATTAATTATTAACATTTAATGAATCTGTCCATATGAAGTAGAGCGGTGTGCTAGAAGAAAGGCTCTTGGTACATGTTATGTACTAGTATATGGAAATTGATTGTGGAGGGAGATGTATCTTTGGAGATACACTTACAACATCGGCGGAATCATCTCAATCCTACCTAAGGGACACCATGCATACAATCAACATCATTTGAACCTACCGTTTGACCCCCATCATCAACGATTAGCAACATGTGACGTGGTTTCACTATATACATGCATTCCCCAGCAAGAAGCACTCATGGTGATATCACGCTGCTTACAACAACGTCCGGCCCCAGTACTAGTACCATCTGAATTCATTGTGGCATTACTGAGAATAGCCATGACCAAGAATTTTTTCTTTTTCAAAAACAAATTCTATCTGCAGACATCAGGAGTAGCCATGGGCGCACCCTTTGCTCCGGATGTGGCAGCTTTTGAGGAAGACACGGTTCTCAACCAAGTCAATCCATTCAGAGACCAGGTGGGTCTCTGGATGTTTATATTGACAACATTTTACTTATCTGGAATGGGAACCAGGAAGAATTTATGTCTTTTTTCACATGGCTAAATCAACAGTCATCGTATCTGAAATTCACGATCCAGTCGGATAATCATACCATCGATTTTCTAGATATCACCATATATGAGGAATCTGGGATACTGCTTACCACACTTTTCTGGAAGCCAGCAGAAAGAAATTCACTATTGCAATACAACAGTCACCACCCTAGGGCGCTTCGTGACATTTTACCATTCAGGCAATTCCTTAGAATTCGCAGGAATTGCTCCAGCAAGGACAACTACTTCACACAATCGGAGGACCTTGCGAACCGACTGCAACAACGTGGATACCCAAGACGTCTAGTAAAGAAAGCATGCAAACGTGCCTGGTTCTACCCCAGAGAAGAATTACTTGTACCTAAAGACAAAAATAACCAACCAGAGAACAGGATGGTGTGTGTAACGACCTTCAACACTAAAAGCAACAAGATTAAGCAGATAATCAATCAGCACTGGCAACTGATAGCAGATGACATCAATCAGACTGAGACTCCCCTTCATGCCTTCAAGAAGGCCAAAAGTATTAAAGACTTCATAGTCCGATCATTCCTTCCAACACCGACAGAGCCCACCATTACTAAACATGTTTATTAGTGGGACAATCATCAAATGCGAACTTATTTAGTAGAACGGCTCCATTAGATCCATTATTGTAATTAAGCTCCATGCACGAACGAACAAGAATTTTTAACTCAATTTGAATTTACCTTAACTTGTTCAATCGATTGTGTGCCAAGTTTTGGTTTAACTATGTTGAGGTACTTCCCGACATATTGATTCTAATTATTAATTTTACATACCGAATTAGGTTGTCCGCCCCCCTTATCTGTCCTGATAGTATAGTATAGTGTAGTATAGTATAGTATAGTATAGTATAGTATAGTATAGTATAGTATAGTATAGTATAGTATAGTATAGTATAAACCATTTTATAGCACGCTCCGTTACTGGAGAGTATCCTGGCGCGGTATGGGAAAAACGGAAAGAAAAAACAGCAGCAAAACCTCTCAGATTACACTCTTGAATAAATGTGTTTTTAAATTTTTCTTGAATAGCGCCACAGTCTGCGTGGACCGCAAGTGGAGGGGGAGAGCGTTCCAAGCCCGAGCTGTGACCACAGAGATCGATTGTCCGCCGAGCCTAGCTCGTTTAAAACGGGGAAGAGACAATTTGAGCAAGGTGGATGATCTGAGAGTACGAGCGGGGACATAGGATATAAATCTCTTTCTCAGATACAGAGGGCCTTGATCATGGATTGCTCTGAACGCGAGCACCAGAGATTTGAACAGAATGCGCTGCGCGACCGGAAGCCAATGGAGGGTGCGCAACTCAGCGCGCACGCTCTTCCATCTTGGAATATTGAATAGCAGACGGACAGCCGCATTCTGGATAATTTGCAGGCGTTTCACCAGGTAGGCCGGGATGCCACTGAATAGCGCATTCGCGTAATCCAGCCTTGCCAGTGTGAGAGTCCGAGCAACCATCTCCTTGGCTTCCCTAGGGAGCAGAGGAAAGAATTTGCGGAGCATTCTCAGCGTGGCAAAGCAAGTACCTGTCAACTTTTTAATATGGTCCTCAAATCTGAGGTCCTCTGCAAACCAGATGCCCAGATTTTTAGCAGGTCTCCCCATTTCTTTCGGGCTGGGAATATCAGGGGGCCACAGTGTGTTCTTAAACGAGGAGGGAAAGGTACCATAGAACAGCACCTCGGATTTGTCCTCGTTGCATTTCAGCTGGGCCTGGGTTAACCAGCGAAATACAGAGGACAAACACAGATGAACTGCCGACGTATCCAGGTTGTCGTCAGGCCAGGTAAACAGCAGTTGGGTATCATCTGCATACCCTAAAATCTTAGCCCCAAACTGTTCCGCTAGATAAACCAGGGGGGTGATGTAAACATTGAACAGTAAGGGACTAAGAGTGGATCCTTGAGGGACCCCCGTAAGAAGTGGTTTGGGCTCAGATGCGTGAGGGGGCATCCAGACCTGCTGGAACCTGTCAGAGAGAAAGGAAGACAACCAGGCCAGCACAACTCCCCCAATACCGATAGCAGACAGCCTGGCGAGAAGAAGCTCATAGGGGACGGTATCGAACGCGGCAGAGAGGTCCAGTAAAATCAGGACCGCTCTGCCGCCTCCGTCTAAACAGTCCCGAATCGCCTCTGTCATCTCCACCAGCGCAGTCTGGTGGTGTGGGGTCTCCTGATGAAGACCCCACAGCAAGGGCACAACTGATTCCTGCATCAGAGGGTCGAAACGTCGACAACCATCTACTGTGTCTTCAACTCCACTCCAACATTTGTTTCATTCATTGTTATCTGTGGAGTATGATTTATTGATTCAAATGTGATGAACCTTTGGTCCACTAGACTGTAAAAATTTGACAATACAGCATCCATGACCACATGATTTTATTGTCACGTACCTTTGTCTATCACCTTATCCTCACCAAAGCACCTATCACTACCTCCTTCCCTACCCATATTCTCCCTGGGGCACTGTACAACCAATTGTATTATTGATTTGCTCGTATATATTCAGTATACTTGGTCCCGTTGTGATTAAAACGATGTGGACCCATTTATTGTTTGTGTAATTCATTGCTCGAAATTTTGCATATCACGTCACATTCTAGCTGGGACCCCTCCCTCTTAGTACTTATTGAACCCAGGTCCCAGTGACTATGTTTGGGTAAACCCTTTTTATATACTCTACTTCGGGCAGACACTAGTCTGCGAGGTTTTTTCTGCTCAATTCAATTGTTCTCAGCACACAATGGTAGAAAGAGAACTTCTCTCCTACTCTGAAGACTATATAGATAAACTATTAGAGAATCCTGAGAACATCTTTCTTTCAACGAATATCCCAACAATTGATTTCAGTTTGAAAGACAAAATATCACGGTTGGAACGACTGGAGAAGAAACTGGTTCGGACCAGGTGGCATGGCCATCTCCTGACCAGATATCTCAAGGAAAACATCATACCAATAGGACTACAGATAAAGACAGAACCGGCCATATTCATTGAGGTACCAAAATTCAAAGAAGGATTCAGCCACATTTCCAACAATTGCTCTTGACATTGGATGGTCCTTGGTGTAGAGACGGCCGCTGAACAAATACAAGTCATCACTGCGGAGATCAAGACACTCAAAGCAGAAATAGCGGCGGATGCCAACTTCGCCAGCGCAAAGGAAACATTCACCAATCTAGAGGCTACTCTCAAAGATTTCGACTTAACCACCCAAAATCGTAAATTGGAGAAATTAGCCCGAGACATACGATTGTACGATAAGAAAAAAACCTACCCATACCTACAGGAGGATTACTTTTGTCAAGACAACCAGGGTCGTTTCTCCAACCGAGGACATGGTCAGTTCAGAGGCAGACGGAACTATCAAACCTTCTCAGACTCATCGTACAGTTCCGAAGGTGAACAAGACCAAGCGGGCCCAAGCAATCCCTACAATTATCCTGATTACGGATACCAGCAACACCAATTCAATCCTTTTTTAGGACAACGTCAAGGGTCATGGCGCCCACCCCGAGGCAGAGGGAACAACTGGCAGAGAGGTCAACAACGGACCCCCCAACAGAACCCGAGCAACTGGGATGGAGGACGTGGCCAACCCCAGAAACAAGTACATTTCCAATCAGAACAACATGGGGCGAGAGTAACCCGCAACAAAACCTACATGTGGTAGAAACTTCCACAGCCCTCAGCCCGATTGTGAATATATCCCAACAACCATTGAGCGAGGATGAACTCAAAGTATTGAGTAAAGGATTGTCGTATGTTCCCACGCACATACCTGACAATTTCGTGGTGCGGACCAAACTATTCAAATTCTTTCAGAAAATCCGGCTCAAATACTTCTTCCGGAACTCCGACCAACAAACCAATCCATTGACAACAGGATTTAGAACGCCTTCTAACTTTGTCCCCTTTGCCAGCACAATGAGTCACAAAATCCCAACCTATGAGGCAGTGGTATGGAGAGATGTACAACAATTGTTGGAAGCCAGAAAGTTCACCAAATACAACACCAGCAAACGGGAAAAGGAAGCATTACAATCCTTAGCCCGTAATACTCAAGTCGTGATCAAACCGGCGGACAAGGGCGGTGCCATTGTTGTCCAAGACACCCTTGCCTATGAAACTGAAATTCTTCGACAATTGGGAGATCATACCACCTATCAACAGTTACGCTCGGATCCATCCAAAGTCATTGCCCAGGAGATCCTCGAACTGACCCAGGCAGGGCGTGATCAGGGTTTCCTATCTTTGAACGAGTTCAACTACCTCAATCAAAAACACCCTCGGCTGGCAACAATCTATACCATACCCAAAATACACAAAAGTATGGTCACTCCACCGGGACGTCCCATCGTTTCCGGTTGTGGATCCATCCTCGAACCATTGGGGAAATATATTGATTTCCTTTTGAAGCCCTTGGCGGAATCATCTCAATCCTACCTAAGGGACACCATGCATACAATCAACATCATTGAGAACCTACCGTTTGACCCCCATCATCAACGATTAGCAACATGTGACGTGGTTTCACTATATGAATTTGAATTTGAATTGAATTTAAAATATTTATAGAGCGCTGCGTTCACCATACGGTTTCTTGGCGCTATATACATGCATTCCCCAGTAAGAAGCACTCATGGTGATATCACGCTGCTTACAACAACTTCCGGCCCCAGTACTAGTACCATCTGAATTCATTGTGGCATTACTGAGAATAGCCATGACCAAGAATTTTTTCTTTTTCAAAAACAAATTCTACCTGCAGACATCAGGAGTAGCCATGGGCGCACCCTTTGCTCCGGATGTGGCGATACTCTACATGGCAGCTTTTGAGGAAGACACGGTTCTCAACCAAGTCAATCCATTCAGAGACCAGGTGGGTCTCTGGATGCGTTATATTGACGACATTTTACTTATCTGGAATGGGAACTAGGAAGAACTTATGTCTTTTTTCACATGGCTAAATCAACAGTCATCATATCTGAAATTCACGATCCAGTCTGGTAATCATACCATCGATTTTCTAGATATCACCATATATGAGGAATCTGGGATACTGCTTACCACACTTTTCCGGAAGCCAGCGGAAAGAAATTCACTATTGCAGTACAACAGTCACCACCCTAGGGCACTTCGTGACAATTTACCATTTGGGCAATTCCTTAGAATTTGCATGAATTGCTCCAGCAAGGACAACTACTTCACACAATCGGAGGACCTTGCGAACCGACTGCAACAACGTGGATACCCAAGACGTCTAGTGAAGAAAGCACGCAAACGTGCCTGGTTCTACCCCAGAGAAGAATTACTTGTACCTAAAGACAAAAATAACCAACCAGAGAACAGGATGGTGTGTGTAACGACCTTCAACACTAAAAGCAACAAGATTAAGCAGATAATCAACCAGCACTGGCAACTGATAGCAGATGACATCAATCAGACTGAGACTCCCCTTCATGCCTTCAAGAAGGCCAAAAGTATTAAAGACTTCGTAGTCCGATCATTCCTTCCAACACCGACAGAGCCCACCATTACTTCTATGTGGGACCTACCCCCAGTGATCGGACATTCTAGATGTGGGCAGTGCAAAGCTTGTGACACCACTATCCAAACCAAGGAGTTTGAACATTGTCAATGCAGAATCATGCTCAAAACACACAGCAACTGCAACACCATCAATGTAATCTACGCAATTACTTGCCCATGTGATAAAATCTATATCGGACAAACACAACAAAAGGTTAAGGCCAGAATTTTACAGCATATGAGCAGGATCAGATGTGTGGTACAGGGGGCCCCCCTAGTGGATCATTTTAAAAGCGCAGGAAATCCCCCGGAGAGCCTTAAATGGGTGGTATTAGAGAAAGCTACCTTAGGCCCACGGGGTGGCAACATCACCAGTATTTTGAATACACGTGAATTAAAATGGATGTTCTTTTTTGACTCAATTGAAACTGGCCTGAATGAACACGACAGCTCCTTCTCACAGTTGGCTACGTTATCATAAACTTAAGGTGGTCTGCCATCCATATATCCTCACATACCATACATCCTTACCAACATGACCAGAACTGGCCTTCACCCTCATGTGAGACGTGCGCCAGAGTGATTGTGATGTAAAAAATAGGATATAATGTTTTTCTCCACTTTTTGACTTGGACTTTACCCCTGTGTGGGAGGTACGCCACCAACATATCTATGTATGCAATGGACACTGGTTAATGTAATTGTGGTTATCAAACTCTCCACTGGACTAACAATCATATGTCAGGACCCAACAATGTTGTAAGTGTATCTCCAAAGATACATCTCCCTCCACAATCAATTTCCATATACTAGTACATAACATGTACCAAGAGCCTTTCTTCTAGCACACCGCTCTACTTCATATGGACCGATTCATTAAATGTTAATAATTAATGTAATACTTTATTCACATTAAATAATAATGAGTCATTCAACCAACTTCGTAAAATCGAGCGCGAGAATGTTTTTCTCATAACAGCTCAAACAATTTCACCCGCTATGATATGTAGTCACTCGCGATTTGAGTCTTTTTTCTATGTCCTCTGTCACATCATGTAGGACGGTTTCCATAGTGAAATAGCAATACAGGAACTGCAGCTCGCCATTGCGAGGTTCCTCGGCGTCCTGTGTCCGATTCATTCGGCAATTCTCAGTAAGTCACCCAGATCTGATCACATGCGCACTTGGTGCATTCTAACTTGGTCTCCCTCCCTAGTCCCCTTGAATCATTATTCCTTAATTCGTTTTCACAGGTCGTCCGGACTTTTCATTCATTGCGGGTCCCGTGGGCATTTCCCCCTGTTACCAGGTAAGCAGATTTTTTAAGTTTCTGTAATGGACCCATGATTATTTGCCCATTGGCATATGTACCCTCTACTGACTGGCTCCCTCCCTCCCTTTACCTACAGGGACATTCTTGTACCGCACTCATCGCCAATTGCATCCCGTGGTATTATTGGATTTTACCACATGGTAAGTTTATTCCCTTAAATTTACCTGACTGCATATGTTCATTTTCAAAGCCGGTGCTCGGTGATTAAAAAGGCCCCTTTTTACATATTTTAGGCACGAACCTCCTCACTGGATTCAAGTAGATGGTGGCCTTATACTGAGTCCATCTGACTACGTTTTTACAGTAATTAACCACCTTAAAATATCATGGGAAGGGGATTGCTGTATCCACCTCTTCCCCCAGCCCCTCTTCTCCATCATCCGTTCCTACCACTGTGATTTAATCCTAAGTACGGGACTGGTTCTCTCTGCAGCCCAATTAATTAAGCTCTAAACATGTTTATTAGTGGGACAATCATCAAATGCGAACTTATTTAGTAGAACGGCTCCATTAGATCCATTATTGCAATTAAGCTCCTTGCACGAACGAACAAGAATTTATAACTCAATTTGAATTTACCTTAACTTGTTCAATCGATTGTGTCTCAAGTTTTGGTTTAACTACGTTGAGGTACTTCCCGACATATTGATTCTAATTATTAATTTTACGTACCGAATTAGGTTGTCCGCCCCCCTTATCTGTCCTGATGAAGACCCCACAGCAAGGGCACAACTGATCCCTGCATCAGAGGGTCGAAACGTCGACAACCACCTACTGCGTCTTCAACTCCACTCCAACATTTGTTTCATTCATTGTTATCTGTGGAGTATGATTTATTGATTCAAATGTGATGAACCTTTGGTCTACTACACTGTAAAAATTTGACAATACAGTATCCATGACCACATGATTTTATTGTCACGTACCTTTGTCTATCACCTTATCCTCACCAAAGCACCTATCACTACCTCCTTCCCTACCCTTATTCTCCCTGGGGCACTGTACAACCAATTGTATTATTGATTTGCTTGTATATATTCAGTATACTTGGTCCCGTTGTGATTAAAACAATGTGGACCCATTTATTGTTTGTGTAATTCATTGCTCGAAATTTTGCATATCACGTCACATTCTAGCTGGGACCCCTCCCTCTTATTAGGAACCGCAACTCTGGCAAAATAGAACCGGCTAAGAACCTTCCATTTAGGGCAGAGCGCTGCCACTAATTCTAGAAAACCAACCCCTACTACAAAAGAAAAAGGGAGAAGGTCTAGAGCTAGCATTTTAGCCAGCTTAGTGTTATACAGACGCGTCAGTGGGTGGTTGCGATCATATGGCGCTGCTGAAAACAACATGGTTCTAATGTTGCCCTGGACCATGCTTTTACAGGATGATGATGATGAGGACTTCTTCGACCCAGTTACGCTTGCTGATGAACTTTTTCGCATTGGTGTCTCACTCTCTCCCACACTCTTAGTGTGGCTCACAGGGGGTGTGCTGCTGACAGGGGTACTGGGTGTAAGTGAAGTGTTTGACACTTCTTCCTCCTCGTCATCATCAGATGAAACATCAATGTTTTCTTGACTTCCAATTCGGACTTCCTTGATCTCCTTTAGGTGCACATGCCATTGGACAGTGTGCTGTCTCTCAAGATGACCTCTCTGGCCTCCGGTACCATAGTTGGTACCAAACTTACCACGACTAACTGCAAGCTTACAAATGCTACAAATGGCAAAGTTTTCCTTTTTTGGGCAAACACTAAAGAAGTCCCAAACTGCGGTCTTGAAATGTCTGTGGGGGCCAGAGGAGGCGGCGGTCATGCTTCTAATGCCAGATGCAGTGGAGGATGTGGATTGCCGAACTTTACTAAGTTGTGCACTTTCACCACCACTAATTGAGGTCGAGGTGGATGGAGGTCCCTTCTGGCGAAGAAGAAATATGGAAGCGGTAGGTGTTGGTGTACTAGTTAACTCCAATGATTGTGGTATTTCCATTGCCGTCTCGTCGACAACATCATCACGCTCAGCAGCTTCTCGGGCTAGGGTCAAAATGTCTGTTTGCTGCATGCCCGCTGGGGCTGCAGTGACCTTTATGATGACTGGGTCGTCGTCGTGAGAGTCTTCATCAGCAGCAGTATCCGCCACTTCTTGTTGAGCCTCATCACACTCCATAACTATGAGACTTTGGACGAGCTTCCTTTTACGCTTAACTACCTTTGTCAGATCATGGTGTGCCTCAATCTCAGACGGCAGTGGTGCTGGTTCCCAATTTTGATCCGTATCATCAGAAGGAGGTGTGCTTGAAGAAGATGTAGATACCACCCTTGATCTCTTCCTTGCTAGGGATGTGGAAGACAATGAATGATCATCAGGAGGAGTGGCTTCCTCAAATGATACCTCGCCTTGATTGTCGATTTCCTGATGTGCCCCTACTTCGGGAGGAACAACTATTGTGGGCACTTGTGACCCTCCATGCACCTCTGCTTGCGCATCTCCTTGCGCTGCCTCTCCTTCCACTTGTACTTGGGCTTGTACTTGCACATGTGGTTGTTGTTGCGGCTTGGTTGTTCAACACTCGTCAGATGAGTTACAACAACCTGTGTTGATTGAGGGACATTGCTGCTACTTTCTTGCGATGAGCCAACATTACTGGTCGATGGTGATTGAACAACTAGACTAAGTGCCTCTGCAGCACTCAAGGGCTTGGACTTAAGTTGGCCTGGTAGTGGTGGTGGCACTGAGCCCAATGGAGCGGGGGTGCTGCTCCCAGCTTGGTCCCCAGCAGATCCCGCTGCTGCTGCAGGCGTACTTTTTTTTTACTCCCAAAAAATGTGGCGGGCGGCACACCAGTCTCCTTGGTAACTTGCTTCTTCTGCTCCTTACTGGCAACTTTCTTGCTAGAGGAGCTACGGGGAACTTTTTTGGGGGCCATCTTCTTCAGAGGTTAGAACAGCAGGCCACAGTTGCACGAGTTGCAGAGTTGTCTGTGGCTAGACGTGACGTCGCGTGACGTTATGCTGCACACACACCCCGCTGCAGGACTTTTTCCTGGCACTGGTGGTTCTCTTGAGTCTTGTGCACCTAAAAGCAATGGAAGACAGAGGAACATCAGTTCAGTTATACACCCCAAAAAATCAAAAAACACAAAAAAATCAGGACAATCCAATGCCATCCATGCCCTTCATGATGTTTAAATTCAAGGGGCCTCATTTATGAGGCCTTGCGTCAGTTTTGCGCTGCGGATGCGTCACTTTTTGTGACGCATCTGCGGCGTAAAACATGCGCCTTGTTGCGCCATATTTAAAAAGTGACCCATCTAGGTAGATGCGTCACATTATACCTGCGTCAGGTATGATGTATGCAGAGGGGGCGTTCCCCCGCAAAAAGCCTCGTAATAGTGACGCAGTGAAATCTATGAGATTTCACTGCGTCACTTTTAGGATGCGGTTGCGTCAAAATCTTGCGCCTGCCTCACAGCAGGCGTAAGACTGACGCAAGCCCTTTCACATGGGGCTTTCCCCATGTGAAAGGACGCATTGCTGGAGATGCGTCACTTTTGTGACACACTCCAGCAATGCGTCACTTTTGCGCTTACAGATGCGTCAGAAATACTGACGTATCTGTAAGTCCTTGCGACATGATGCGTCATACATTAAATATGACGCATCATTGGTGTCGCAAGGAGTGCGCAGTGAAAAGTGACGCATCGCTGTTTTCACGCAGCGATGCGTCACTTTTCATAAATGAGGCCCACAGAAAGACTAGGCCCATGCACCACTCACTACCCCTGGTGAAAAGGCCACAACAACAGCCCAAAAAAACGAAAAACACAGAAAAATCAGCACAATCCCATGCCATCCATGATGTTTAAATTCAAGACACCCCACAGAAAGACTAGGGCCATGCACCACTCACTACCCCTGGCCATAATGGTTGAAACCTAGGCAAAATGGTTGCAGACCTAAGAACACTGTCCCCATGAACACCCAAAAAATCGAAAAACACAGAAAAATCAGCACAATCCCATGCCATCCATGCCCTCCATGATGTTTACATTCAAGACACCCCACAGAAAGTCTAGGCCCATGCACCACTCACTACCCCTGGTGAAAAGGCCACAACAACAGCCGAAAAAAACGAAAAACACAGAAAAATCAGCAAAATCCCATGCCATCCATGCCCTCCATGATGTTTAAATTCAAGACACCCCACAGAAAGTCTAGGCCCATGCACCACTCACTACCCCTGGTGAAAAGGCCACAACAACAGCCTAACAATCGAAAATTCCAAAATTGTGGTTGCAGCAACTGTAATGCCGCAAACAAACTTACTTGTGAAATTTCTAATCCAAAAGTGATCCAAAGAAAGACAAAAAGGCCTCAAATCCAAATATCCAGCATCATCCACAAATGAAAGTGACCAGCACATGAAGAAAGCAGTGGGAGGAGCCTGCTGGACAGGAACAGGAAGTTGGAGACTGTGGGGCACTTCCTTCCTCCCACCCCCCCCCCCAAAAAAATTGACTCCTTGCAAAAAAAAGTGCAGGCAAATGTCAACCTGAGGAGTTATTCTGATAAAAATCATCATTTTCAGAAGGTTTATGCTGCTTGCTGGTGGATTTCTTGTGCAGAATTTCAAATTTTGTAATTTTGCGCGTGCGAGATTGTTGCTGCTCGCTGCATCTACGTGTTCGCAATTGCGAACTCTCGCGATGCGTGCTGTGCAAGGTGGCAAGCCGCGATTACGTAATCGCGGTCGCCAAACTCCCGCGGGATCCTGCAGCAAGATCCAAAATGGCACAGCACTCGCAAAATATCGAGAAAAACAACTCAGCAAATGCTGAATGACGGTAAGTGAACGCCGCATGCCGCAAAATTGTATCACCAAGAAAAAAAAATCCTCTGCGTGCGAATTTGCGGATTTTCGGTAAATTGCTAATTTACCGAAAATCCCCAAAATCCGCGAGCGGAAAGGATTTTACGCCCATGCTTAATAGCTATAGTGTCTCATTTGTTCTCCTACATAATCACAAAGCTACAAATGATTCGATAACCCAGAACACAACACTCCCGACTGTCTCAGAAATTGCCGTAACAAGACATACCCTTTCACTCACTCACTTGTACTTGTCCACAATAAGGATTGTGTATTGTTCAAAATGTTTACTTTAACTAGTGTGCTCTATAATGCAGTATATGAGCCACTACCAGCAGCAAAATGCATAAAACTAGAACAGTTAGCATTGTTACAATACCATAAAATATAATGGGGGATGTCATCATATAAAGACAGTGGAAAAAGGACTAAAAGAACGAACCACCCTCCCCTTGGTAAGTTGAGGTTTCTTATATCAAGGAAGATCTCTGGGCTTTGTTAGCAGACCCCATACCATGGAGCCTAGATGGTAGGTTTACATCATAGGAACAGCATAGCTCTCCTCCAAGGAAAGGTCTCTCTCCAAGTGTGTGGGAACAACATGTGTTCCCGCAATATCAAAGTATGAATTTTCCAGCAGTGCAGCTGTGTTTAGCATGTTTTGTCTAGATGCTATGAACTGACCAGAACAGAATAACAAGGGGCATGTTTATCGACCTTGCACATTGTGTTCAGATTAAACTCCAGGGACAGCAGAGAATGCATAAAGCAGTCAGTTCTCATGTGAAAGACACAGGCAGAGTCTTGAAAAATAAAGTTATGTAGTAACGTGCGCAAATGAAGCATTATGCCAGTAGAGCTCATGCTAACTTAGCAATGTCGAGAATTACCCTACCGGCCAGGGAAACAACTTTTACTACTCGGTAAAAACACCGCAGTACCATCACATCGCAGATTTTACACCGCAAGTCGTTACCACGACTTGCACTGGAGGGCGCTCTAGACTAAGGAATAGTGTGATTTACTATTCCAACACCTTCCCTACTGTACGTAGGCTGGAGTTGGAATAGTAAATCTTACTATTCCTAAGTCCAGCACCCTACTTCGCAAGTCGTGGTAACGACTTGCATTGTAAAAGCTGCGTTGTGATGTAATGCGTTGTGATGTACTGTTTTGTGATGAACCGCGTGGTAACGTCATACATCCAACAGAGTCCAGAAGTACTTGAAAAAAGCAGATTGTGGGGTAAATAATTTTGTAAACAATCAAAAAGTTATGTGGATTAAAAAAAAATGTGTTTCAAGAAAAATGGGATTAAGAAGGAGAAGGAAAATCCATAAAAGATTGTGAATTTAAGAATGCACTTTGTTCCAAAAGGCCATCCCTATCATCAGTAGAAAAAAGGGATGCCATCCAATTAAGTATGTCGAAGGAACAGACATACTCTTCATATTGTGAAGCTTCCAAGAACATTACCGGACAACTTGCGTGATATTTATTGAAACTTTGTTGTTGGAGGTTCTGCACAACCATGCAGATATCCCATTCAGCCAAGATCCCAAGTGCAGCAGCACCCTCTGTGTTGCCATTACCAGAACAAGCCCACTCATGGTCCTCTAAGGGACCCATTAACTGTGAAAATCCGGAACTGTACATGACATATTGGAGAGGCAATAATCAAGAGCCCAATTGAAAGGGCATCACTGACAGTAGAACACAGTTGAAGTAGGCAAAGCGAAAGTCAACCCATAACTCAGGCTAAGCGTCGCTAATGGCAAGCATCCAAAAAATGGTTGCATTCGGTCACGATACAGTTGCAATTGGCCTGGTCTATGAATTACCACAAGATGAGCAGCCATTGCGTAGTAGAAGCAGAAAGATCAGTATTCCACCTGCAAGAGTCAATAACAAAGGAAACCCTCCGAAGACGCTAAGAAAGATAGAATGCATAAAACCTGGTATTACTTCAAATATCGTCTGAAAAGTAGTCACAAGGCCGGATTCCACATACTGAAAAAAATGAGCAAGGCCTTTGGTGTCAAACTCATTAAATATTTGATGTATAAACTCCCCAAAGTGAAATGGGAGGTTAGTGTTCAGAAGTGACTGAATCTTGCTAGATGTCCTACCCACCTGCAACTCGAAGGTCTCTCGAGCTGAAATGAGGGCCACTTCCTGTTGAAACAATAGCGCTTCGAGCTTGCTCAATTTGTTGAAATCTGTTTTCAAAGTAGGAATGGAAGCCGATATTGAACTATCTACTTTCTCATGCAGGGCTGTATAATGCACATTGCTACATCAAGTAACACGTTGTGAAACTGTTACTAAATACGGTATCCCTGCCCGTAAACCACAGCAGTCATGGTTGTTCAGAATAAGATAACTGCCATTAGTGAGCAATGTAAAAGTGGGAATTATTGAAGGGACGGACGTTCCTTTAAAAAAACAAGATTAGGCGCAGATACATTACAGGTGCTGTGTAACTTAATGTGTTTACAAACCAGGGAATGTCCTACTGTGGAATCGCAATGCTCCCCTGTTATAAAACTTCCTTATCATCCCGTTGACATCTGTAAGTGAAAGGAAGGGACCATAATTCATAGAGAAACGCACTACCCAGGGGCTCAAAGTGACCTATTGGAAAATGTTGCATACATGGTTTAAATTGAAACAATGAAAATGGGAGAGATATTACCCCATGAATTAACCAAACAGCCGAGTCTGTCTCCATCACAGAGAATGGCAAGGGCTCCAACTGTTCAATGTGTAATAGCGTGTATTTAGCATCTTTCCTGTACCTAAATCTCTCTTTATCAGTCAAATTAAGAGGTGAAAACAAAGCAGAAGCATTTAAATAATCCCACGGTCTTTTCCCATTTTGCGAGTCTGTAATGTCCATGCAAAACGCATTACTGAACTTAATTGATTTTGGCCATGATACAACAGAGATACATCATTCTGAACAATATCAATAACAGATGAAATAATACTATCCAAAGTGTAAATGCATGAAGACAGTGTACTGATGCTATTGTCGACCACAGTAGGAACTTTTTCTAAATTCGCCTGATCTATTTGACGCAGACGTAAAGCTGATTGTACCTGCTTAAGTTTCCACATTTCATTGTAAACTGCATAGAGAAATCTCTTATTTCTAGGGGCTCCAGGACCTAAGATAAAATCAGCCAAATTAATGTTGCTTGACAAGAGTGATAAGTATTGTTTTACTGGTGACAAAGTGGAATGTAACAACCATTGTTGGCACAATTCACCCACGAAGTATGTGGTGATTGTATGTGAATTCCAAAAACGAGTATCCGGTCTAGTCTGTGTGAAACCAGGTGTTACACTATAAAAACACAGTTGACATGCATTCAAACTTGTTTGCCAGACCAACCAACCGGATTGGTCAATCTCAGTCACATTTAAATTGTCATTTTAAAACAAAGCTTGTAATAGATTGATCGTCTAATCAGTTTGTGTGGGCCAATTGTTATATTCCACTAAGGAGGGGGTGGATGGGATCTTCACATTTTTAACAGTCGCCAAGCCAAAACAAGTGGTCTGGTGTACTGTATCATTTAAAAATGTTATTTGAGTCGAATCAGGCAGGCATGATGCAGAGCTTCAGTGCCCTGGCCATGGCCCTGCCAAGCTTTAGTGCCCTCAATTGATTTGAAATCAATGCAATCTTTCCAATGCTCATAACCCTGTTTGGCCAATTCCGTCCTAAAGGAATTGGAGTAGACCAATTTAGCATGGGTAAGAATACATTTGGGCTGAGATGAAGAATGCAATTTAAAAAAATTGGATTCTTGATTAGACGTGTTATAAATGGTAAAATAAGCAAACTGATCCCGAAGTGTTTTAGAACTCCCTTGGATGGGATTGAGTTAATGGTCCCATTGAGTGTAATTAAAGACAGGTTGTAATGTGCTTGTTTTGTGTAAGAAGTGGTGCCCGTAATGTTGATAACAGAATAAATCAGCATAATTGGGAGAATTTAAATACAAATCTTCAGCATCAAAAGCAGAATAGCATTTCAAATCAGAAAACAATGAATGTACACCTTGCATATCCCAATCATCAGAATGTATGTCCTATGTTACCACACCTCCTAAGGAGACCTGAAACATGTATGGTATCTTAAGGACTTCCGTCGGGCTGTGGATTTCAAAAGCTACTTTATCCCATACAATACCATCTGCAACTGGGAAAGCCGAAATGTTAACAAGAGTTTGATCACGTTTCATGATATGGGACAATGTATGAGTCAGAACTCTGTCGACCAAGTTCACAGCAGAGCATTCTGGCAAATAATGACCATTACTCAGCAAGAAAAACACTGTCACAAATACAATCAACATGCAGAGGAAAATAAGGATAACTATCAACCAGCTGTAGGTCCAGGGTGGGACCAGGTAAGTTTTTTTGAACCAAGAGATAAAAATACACAAATTTGTCGGTGGAAGAGCCAAACTGGAAGACGAGGATGATGAGTAAGAAGAGAAGCTGGCATGATCTCCAAAGTAGTCGCTTGCAGTTCTGTTAATTAGAGATGGTAGTGCCGGATCAGCGTGATGGTGTCGAAGGACTGTTCAGTGACTCACTAATGGACTCATCTGTAGGGTAAGAATACTCGATGTCTGTATTGTAAGAGAATGGAGGCAGGACAGGTGAAAGGTCAATAGTTGCGTCCATCACTCCCTCACCCACACAGGCATTAGTGTAAGAGGATGAAGTCAGCGGATTCAATGAAATTACATTGCACCAAACTGCAGGGGTGACAGTATTCAGAATCGACCAGAAGGTGTAACTTGACCTTGTCCACTGAAATGTCTCTGTTGTCTTTACTGTGAGAAGTTGGCCTGGCATATGCAGTCCACTATTCTAGTGGACACCTTGCACAAGTCCAAACGGCCCCTTATTGATGGTAGGTTAAAGACAACATTATAGAAAGCTATCCTAGTGGTAGCTGTGGAGATCAGCCTTCAGACTAAGTCTTGAAGGAATGTGAAGCAGCTTGTTTTACCAGTCTATAATCTTGTGAATGATCAAACGAAAGAAGAACCACACCAGGTATATATATAAAATATATGTATTTATTCCAAACACACCCCTCTAGTCTCTTTATGAGGCTAGAGGCAAAAGTACAATACAAATATTTAAATAGCACACAGTAAATTAGCATAGTATACGTGTTGCCCTAGGGGCCTCATAAACCATATACTAAGAAAGTGGTATAAGAAACAAGAGAGGGATAGAAGCAAAGGTCTAGGGCCTGTAGAACTGCGGGAGCAACCAGGAACCATCCAAGGTAGGGACGCAGGAGACCCACAGGGACGTGTGCAGTGTCTAAACACAGCTGCGAATCACGATAGACTTCTATGTAGAAAGTCGAAATTAGATTTTTAAAGATTAGGGACACTTAGGAGTGGACTAGGAAGAAACCCCTTCAGTACTGGACACTTCAAGAGTCAAGACCCATGAGAGCACCGAAGTACTCATGTTACCTCACCCAGGGTGTCTTTTCGTGTTGGGTTTTGTCATCGTTTCCTCTGGAGACCTGCAAAGAAGTGCTGCAGGCGACCAGATGAAGAGTGTCTGGATAGATCCAAGGGTGAATCGGAGATCTGAAGAATCTGAAAGCAGAGGGGACAGAGTCTGGGTCACTAGCCAGTGACCAGTGGGGGCAATAAGAAGATGCCAGCCGATGTCAGGTGTTTTCAGGTGATATAGGTGAAGCTTGATTCTTCAGCCACGAGGACCAGGAAGCGTTGACGACAACCTGGAGCTGGATTTGAGCTGTCCCACATCGGATGTTGAGTGCTGCAGCGTCGTTTCAGGCTTGGACCCAACAAGCCTTGGTGACAGCAACCCACACAGAATGCAAAGATTGGCTTCAGTGCAGACTAGCAAGGTCTGAGGGACTCACCTTTGGAGGGGAGTCAGGGCACGTCTGGAGCAACCAGGAAAGCCCAAGAAACAAAAGAGATTCCTTTGTGGGAACCCACCAGTCGACGGACCAGGTATTGCAAAGAGTCTCAAGCAGAAATGCAGGAAGCAGGCCCACGGAACACTAGTGGAGTGTAG
The DNA here is from genome assembly GCF_964263255.1 of Lissotriton vulgaris. NCBI lineage: Eukaryota > Metazoa > Chordata > Amphibia > Caudata > Salamandridae > Lissotriton > Lissotriton vulgaris. The sequence goes on from NC_141694.1 coordinate 473,871,229, forward strand.
GCCCACAAGCTTCAGTGCAAAAGGTGCTCAGGGCTTGCACTACAAGTATCCCAATGCACAACTGTGTAGAAGCTCGGGGAGTTGATGCACTAGCAAATGTGCTGAATGTCCAGGAGGTCCGGTCCCACATCTCACGTGTCAGCTACAGGTCTCAGCTTTACTGGGATCGCGTGTTTGCCTCAAAGATGTCTGGAAGTCCTTGTCTGGTGTCACAGATTCTTCGGGATCCGACGGGAGCCTCGAAAATGCAGACCGGCAATATGCTTCTTTGGTGCCTGTTTGAACAGGGGAGTCGCCCCTTGACCCCAAGGGAGATTTCTTCAGACTTCTAGTCGAAATAGAATGTTTAAGGTCCAAGATATATGTTGGAGAGTTTCATCCAGGATAATCTAAAGTCCTAGGGACTGGGTTTTTATACTTATACCAAGTGTAGGGAATGGCCTAACTCTGAGGTCCCACCTATGGGAGGACTTGGGGAGGGGGTGGTTACACCCCTTCCTCTTTGGCCAGTTTTGTGCCAGAGCTGGGGCTGAGTGCCCCAGCAACCCTTTTGAACTGGGAAATGCACGGGGACACCTTGTGTGCCCCAGGCACTGTCTGAAAAGCATTCACTGAATGCACGCACCCTGCCCCAATACACCAAAGCCTGTCTGGGGAGGTGGTTACACCTCTCTGTGACAGGAAACCTATTGTCTAGGCCTTCCGTGCCAGAGTTTCATCCAGCAGCAGGAGGTCAGACTCGTGTCTGTGGCAGCAGCATCCATTTTGAGATGCTGGGGCTCTGTTTAACTTTTTTCGGGTAAACCAGTGTGTACATGTCTTCTCCCCCTAGAAGGGTTGAATGCTACCCCCGCTGCCAGAACTAGCGGGGGTAGTATTCCAAAGTGTTTGACACCAAACACGACATGTTTTGATGCAGTCATTCCAAAGTTGGCATTAACCGCGAGGTTATAATGCACTATGGCTGTATCACAGAAAAGCTATAAGGAAGGGATTCCAAAATCTGCAGAGGGGCTCAGCTCATGCAAGGGCACCCTCTCACACAAAACCAAGCACTCTGCCTCCAGGATTGTCAAGGGCTACCATATGAGTGACTTATAGGTTTATATGTGTCTGTTTTAAAAGGTAGATATAGGTATACTATATCTAAGTAAGGGGTGACTACACCACCTTACCCAGGCTGCCAGAGCAAACCTGTGGTGTAATTTTAGAAGGCTTTCCATGGGCGACATAATACATGCTTCAGCCCCTGGTAGGCCTCTGAGGGACCTATGCCCTTGGTACCTAAGGTACCATATACTAGGGACTCACAAGGGTAACCCAGCAACCAATTTGGAGTGTACCTATTGTACATGAAATCAGTTTAGATAGGAAGCAGCTAGGCTGGAGTCCTGGTTAGCAGGGCCCCAGCCAGACTAAAGTTGATAAATCAGTGAAACACAGCAAAAAGTGGGGGTAACCATAGTAAGCAGTTCCTACTCTCCTACATTTACGACCAGGTAAAGGTAGTAAAATGACTGTATGAGTACCCTTAAATCCAAGTTCCGGAACCGGTGCACGATAAGAGCGACCAAATTCCTTGTTGTTCTCCAGCTTTTCTCATACCAGATCTTCAATCTTAGGAGGCCGGCCGACTGACTACCGGAATCAGCAGTGCAGCATCATTGGAAGAGGGTAAATGTTCAGTTGCTTAGCTGTCATGGGTCTTTTGTAGGTCCTCTAACATAGTAGAATGATTATCTAATCAAAGATTGCGGCTGCTGCCCCAACATCTAGACCATCAAGGCAAGGCATAAAACATGTTAATGCCAAAGAGCATTTTGTATGGGGTCTGCCCACCCAGAGATCTTCTAGGGAGATCATTTACTTCACGTTGAACCCCATACAAGTGGGCCAGCCAGTTCCTGCCAGTACCTAAGACTCTAGCTGTCAAAGATTGCTTTAAGTCACGGTTCATTTGCTACACTATGGAATTGCCCTCATGCCTACGTGGAGAAAAAAACTGTACCTGCACCCCCATTGACATCATTGCATCCTTGTACGCCTTAGAGGCGAACGCTGGACCTTGGTCAGAATGGAAGGTGCCTCAGGCAAACCTCTGACAAAGGCACGCAAATCTCTAGTGACATTTTTAGCATCAGCACTGTGTTGTGGTCAGACCCAAAGGAATCTAGTGCACAAATCAACTGCAACCAAGAGATATTTATATGCAGTATCAGAGGGGAACGAACCGCAGTGATCGAGATGCACACAGTCAAAAGGCTATTTGGATATACACAGCTGTGTTTGTGGTGGATGTGAGACTGTGGATGGCTTAATTTTTTTGACAAATGTCACACGAAAGTACATAATTAAGGGTCTGTTTATATAAACCACACCACCAGTAACGTTGCTGTAAAATAGAGTCTGTCGCATACACTCTGGCATGTGCAGAAGCCATGCCTTCATGTGCGGCAATGATAAAGCTGGTCGGCGGTCCTTGTTGGGAACCAGCTGATCCCCAAACGTTGGAATTTTAGCATAAGGAATTTGTTTAGGAGATAAATGATAAGAATACGTCAAAGGGGAGCCCTGCGGAGGAGCAATCATGGACCTTGTAACTGCTACTACGGAACAGGTGGCTACGGCAGATTTGGCCGCTTCATCAGCCAAAAAATTACCACACGCTCATGACCAAGAGTATGGATAACCTATGTGAGCAAGAGAAGTTTTTTAAGTTTCGCCAATCAAACCCAAAGCATTTTATGCTTTATTGTACTGCCTTTAGAGTCTCTATAGTCATTTTGTGACCACAAGAATAAGTTGTCATTAAAAGACTAGAAACAGTAGTAAGAATTGCATACAATAAGAGTATTCACATTAGAATCAGCAAACTCAAGAGCAAGAACAAGAGCACGCATCTCTGCCAATTGTGCTGTACAGTCCCCAAGTGCCTGTGTATGCACTATGGAAGACTTAAATTCTCCAGTGACAATTGTGCCAGCCACAATAGTGCAAGTCACTGGACAAGCGTGCTTAGAACCGACAGCCGGTTGAGCCGAGCCATCGGTACAGATGATACATTTGCACTCATCCAAAGGAAGCAACAACAGTGGAGGAGGATGAACATGTTCAAACTGCATAAACTTCTGTGTCTGAAGAGCAGGATCAAAGATAAACGTGACATCAGCCGATGTAAAAGATGTAGCCCATTAAATCCAATGGGGATGTAAAGCCTTAGAGTTTGGTACACTCGCCTTAGTTACTGCTTCTAAAGCAGGGAGAGCCGTGACCATAAGAATGCGTTTCCCCCACGCCAGAGAGCGTTCTTTCAGAATCGCTATCTGGAACACTGTCAAAACTTTTTCAGTATTGGAAACTCGCATTTCAGCTGATGTGTATAAATGTGATTTGTATGCAAGAGGTACTGTGCCCCCCTCATTGAACGTCAAGTAAGTGAAACCCACCATCCCCGGTACTATACATATCACCAGGTTCGTGGTATTGTCACACGTCAACAAGTAGTTAGTAGCAAGCAAATCTGATTGAAAAGATTGCAGAATTGAGGTATGTTCGGGAAGCCAGCTGGCCGAAGAAAATGTTGGTTGTATCAAGGCATGTAGCAGTTTGATACGCTGGGCGTAATCGGTAGTGTATATGCGTCCAAAATGCAAAAACCCCAGCAAAGACTGAAGCTTTTTCAGTGAAGAAGGAGGTCACAAGTGTGCATATTTCTCCAGAAAGTGGGGGGCTAACCCGTACCTTCATTGTTGAGCACCTAGCCCAAAAAGAGCACTGCAAAATGTGCGATGTGTAATATTGCGAAATTGCATTTGTATCCATAGTCGGCAAATGACACAAATAATGCAGTCGACTCGGACAAGATGTGGCACCAGTTCATTATCCATCAAATAAATGTCATCAATGTACGAGAACGCATCAGGGTCTACGCTGTGTAGCAAAGACACAACACATGCAGCAAAAGCCCTGGTGCTATTCTTATATCCCATAGGCAAGTGTGTAAATGTTTCCTGATTCCAGAGGTGAATGCTATCAAGTCACTGCTCTCAGGAGCCAAGTTGTGACTATAGAAACCATTGGATATATCCAGTGTAGTTTTGTAGTTTTTTAAAAATTAGACTATTCACTAGCGCAGAGCTGTGTGTACTTTGTGCCGCAAATGTACGACAATGACTATTCAAATTGCGATAATCTTAGACAATGCGATACGATACGTCAGGTCTTGATAACAGAAAAAGAGGATTATTCATTGGTGATACGCAGGATTGAATCACTCCTTGATACTCCAACTGAGTCAGAATATTACAAACTGGAGCCTTAGCTGCACGTTTGATTGGATATTGAAGCTGTGGCTGTGGCATAGACCGTAACAGGATTTCATGAGCTGGAGAATCTCTATCCCAGCCCACCTGATTACGGTACACCGCAGGAGCAAGGGCCAAAGCCCACTCAGCTACAAAAGCCTTTGCATGTTCCTCAGGGACATAACATGAAAAACTCAGAAGTATCACATCTTCCTCTTTGGGAGAGGCTAGCACAAATGGGGGTAAACAATCTGCCTCTGGCAACAAAATGTCATATGAAGAGGTTCGATTTTCTCAGAAAAACGCTGTGATTGTACGCTTTTTACCACCCTCAATTTGGATGACTATTTCATAGAGTTTATCCGGGGAGCAACTTGTGTATCTGCTGACTCTACTGTAATGAATGTCTCAGTTGCTTTCGCCTCCAGACAGGGACGCAGTGCCTCCCGCACTATGATAACCTCCGCTGTGCTGTCGAGCAGAGTCACCGCCCATGTCCAATCTAGAAGACGTGTTCTTACCATCTGAGGCATATTTCGCTGTTAAAGCCATATCTTTCTTCTTCTGATGCGAGGGTCTAAAATGAGGCAGATCCTCTTGTTTGGATTTAACGTCAAATAGTTGAGGTTGATCTCTTCCCTGTTGTGTGGTCTGACTTCTGCCACAATCAAGGCGATTCCCACCATCGATGTGAGAGTCCAAAGTGTCCTGTAAAAAACGAGGAGAGTGCTGATCAGGGACTTGAAATCTATCAGGAGTCTTAATTTTTGCGTGGTCATGCAAGTCATAAGTATGTTCAGAAGACTAAGGTGTTGGTTAGCCAGAACATGAACCCTGCTTCTGTTGTTGCTGCCCCTGTTTTTTATTTCTCCAGTTCCTTTTAGGAAAGAACAGGTGCCCATCTTTATCAGTCTGGGCCTTTTGTTGACATCGCGTTTGAGTTTGTTTTTGAGTTTGTGGTTGAGTAAAAGGCTTGATTCCCAGACAATTGCACCATATTGGTTATAATAACAATAATCTTTGGCAATTTGCGTTGCTTGTCCGCATCTGCCACAGCCTCCAAGCGCTGCGCCACTGGTAAGCTTACAGCATCACTCTCAACATTTGCAAGGATCATATCACAAACAATGACGAACAACCCCACCAGTCTCATTCCCAATTGCAGGGCTGCCTCGACCCCATATTCCTCCTGAACACGCTTGATTACGGATGGGAGAATGGCCATTGAGGGGTTGCAGAAACACATTAAATATACTGCTGCAAACACTTAACCACAAGTTTTACAATCAGCTAATTCGGGAACCAGATTTCTCTGTAGACTTATTGTCAAAATCATGTGCTTCTCCACAGGTGTGGTATTTAGAAAAACAGCTTTGAGTTGCCCAAACTTCTCGGCACGGCAATAAGATAGTTCATCCTTATTCTGGGGACGCCTGCCTATTACGGAATTAACCATCAAAGCACTGATGGTCACACCGCCAGGGGCAGGTGGTTGCGCTGCAGTGCCAGGTGGTTCCACCTGGAAGTTACGTGACATGAACTGAATAACAGCTCTATGTATACATATTAATGAAGTATGTAATAAGCATAGCAGTGAGATAGGTTGGGTGCAGGGTGTACCCAGCCAAAACGAGCCAAATGGCCCCATCAATAGAAAAGGGGCTAAATGGACCAGTGTTATTGGGTGAGGAAGGGTGCCATTAGACCATATTTGGTGTTGCCAAGCTGTGAGCGGAACCTCAAGAGTTCCATACGGTCTACAGTCCAGCAGAGTCGCGGGGACAGTATACTTGTGAAACAAATTGTCTGTTCCATCGACTGCCGGAAAGGTGACCCAAGAATAAAATCCCACGAAGCGGAATACTGGATATGCTTCTACTACAAAGATAAGCGCTACACCTGCATCAGGTACTCCATATTGAGTCACATAAGCCCTGAGTGTTGCGCCGTTAGAAGAACCAATAACAATCACCATTTTCAATAAAGAACGGAACAACCTATGCGTGGCAGCGCAACAAAGTGTTAAAATTCAAGCTTTAAAAATCTATAAAATATCACATTATAGGAAGCTACACCGTCACAGATGTCTCCAGAAACAGAAGTGAGGGGATTGTGGACAAGCACAAGCACTACTCAGGAGTCTTGCAGATAAGAACCAGACCAAAATTTGGCATAGCCATGTTGCTGGTATTCTGCACATACACAGAACTATGCACAGGAAAACAGGACCTTGGTGTATAGAGGCTACCACCTTAGTACCCAAAATCCCCAACCCGACTAGCTACCATGTCTCATTCGTTTTCCTACATAATCACGAAGCTACAAATTATTACACAACACTTCCGAAACTCCCAGGAATAGCAGTAGCAAGACGTACCCTTTTGCTCACTCACTCGTACTGGTCCACAATGAGGATTGTCAGAGTCACTGTATAGTTCAATTTTTTTATTTTTATTATTGTGCTCTATAATGCAGTATACGAGCCACTACTAGTAGCAAATTTCATAAACCTAGAGCAGTTACATTGTTACTCGCCAGTACAAAAGCTCACCAGTTCATGCCCCCAATGATTGCTGTTGTGTGTGGCGTGTGAGTGCATTTGTCCTGAGGCAGAAAGCCGGGACCTGCTGTGAGAGACTGTGCCATTTTAATCGTCCTCTATTTTTATCTTATTAGCACCTGAAATACTTTTAATATGCTTCAAACTTACTCGTTGCTTAATTTACCGCTGGGCTACAGCGTTTATCTCCCCCCAATTTCATGGACCGGTGCTGACTCAATCCCGCCCACTTGACCTCTATTCTTGCCTGGACCACCCCATCGCAGCCGAGTAAGCGCTGTCTGAGGTCCCGCCATCTTGGGTGAGGAGCAGGAGTAGGGATAGCAGATTAATGCTAAGCCCCTCCCACCCTCACGCCCTCGCCAGTACAAAATGATGCCCTTGCCCCGGAAGCGCGGCGGACGGGCGCAGCGGGCGTGCCGGCGGCGCGCCGAAGGTGCGCCAAAGGCAAGTCCGTCTGCGCCCGTCCGCGCCTGGCCAGCGCCTAGAGCCTTAACTCCTGGCCAAATGGAACCTACCTTGATGACAGTTAGTCGCCTTTCTTGTAACCGGAATACACTGTGGGCCTTGGGGGGCAAAAACAGAACATCAGGCTGTATCAGGCGGCAAATGTGCCCAGACACACAGTTAACTCGACATCAGTGTGCTGGTTATAAGCAAAAGCTTCCCCAGGTTCTATGGCAACCGAGTAAGACGATCAAGTACCATGATAAAGTCGTATCCCGAAAAGAGCAGGCCACAGTAAAATGTATGCTGCTCAACGCCAGGTCGCTGGTAAAACACAACCTCGAACTGGCTGAACTGATACTCGAGGCAAATGTTAAGGTGGCCTTTATAACGGAATCCTGGACGGATGCAGCATCTGGCCCGACATTGTTAAAGCCACCCCCCCTAACTATGACTGTTATACACTGGACAGGCAAGGGAAGAAAGGCGGGGGATTGGCAGTAATTTACCACAACTCGGTAAGAGGAAGTTTCAAACCCGCACATAGGAGTTTGGATGAAATGCTTGCTTTTAACCTTATTTTATCAGACCATCAAACCCGAAAAGGCTGCCTACTCTACAGGCCCCCGGGGACTAAGGCCCCATTCTTCGCGACGTTGGGGAATCTGCTAGAAGAAGCAATATGTACAAAATCATTTACCATGCTTGGCGATTTCAATTTCCATTTGGAATGCATATCCGACACTGATACTCGAGATCTTCTAGATCTTATTCAGGGGTGGAACTACACCAAAATGTTATGGGCCCGACACATAAGGCGGGACATACTCTTGATGGCATTTTTACCAACCACCCTAACCTAGCGGTCACGGCAGTTGACCCTGTTCCCTGGTCGGACCATGCCGCAATCTACTTTCATATCACCTTAGGCCCCCCCTAGACCTAGCAAGGTGAAGAATCTTCCCAGAACAATCAGAATCTGGAAAGGCATTGACAGTGAGGCCCTAGAGACCCTATTGACCTCCTTACCAACGCAGTCCTCTGATACGGTAGAGGAGGCGGCAACGAGTTATACTAACTGGCTAGACCCGGCATGTATGCAATTAGTACCCCCTAAAACTTACCTCTCCACACGCTCAAGTCCATCAGCTCCATGGTTTTCGGAACAAATCAGGGGCCAAAAGGTGAAGTGTAAAAAACTGGAAAGAAAATGGCGGAAAAACTACAAGGAGGAGGACAAAAATCTACTGAATGCAGAGTTGGGAATGTATAAAGAGATGATTCGATCAGCCAAAAAGGCCTTTTTTACCACTCGCATTCAGAATGCGAGTAATTCCTCTAAAGAACTTTTCCGCACAGTGTCATCCTTGGCAACGCCCAAAGCAGTGGAAATTCCCCCAAATCGGGAACTATGTGAAGGCCTGGCCAAATTCTTCAAGGGTAAGGTTGAGAAGATTTTCTACTCTCTCGATCACCTAGTTAAAGTTAATTCTACACTGACTAACCTTAATAGTTCGGAGACTGACAGTCAAACAGGAAAATTACTTAACTTCTCCCACATCACCGAGGAGGAGGTTAGGACTTGGATACAGAGGATTAAATCAGGCTCCACTGGTGATCCCTGCCCAGCCACTATCTTAAAAACAGTCCCATCAATCATAGCAGCGAGACTCACCCCACTTTTCAACAACATGCTGGAAAGTGGCGAGTTCCCCACACGCTGGAAACAAGCATCGATCTTACCCCTTCTTAAAAAACCGAACCTAGATGTGGACGATTTGAATAACTATCGGCCCATCGCCAGGTTACCGTTACCTGCCAAAATTATAGAGGGTCTAATAAACACTCAGTTGAGCGCATTTTTAGGGAAAGTACGATGTCTGGATCTATCTCAGCATGGATTCCGGCCAGGGCATAGTACAGAATCAGCTCTGATAAAATCTGCCGAAGATATAAGACAAGTGATGGATGCAGGAGGAAGAGCCGCCCTGATCATGTTGGACCTGTCCGCAGCCTTCGACACGGTCCACCACAGGTTGCTGGTGGACCGGTTGGGGGCCTGCGGAATTCAGGGAAAGGCCCTTAAGATCTTGCAGGCCTTCCTGTCCAGCAGGACTCTGGTGGTAGTGCTGGGAGACTACGAATCGGCCCCTTTTGTACTCCCTTGCGGAGTCCCTCAAGGTTCGTCCTTTAGCCCAACTCTTTTTAATGTGTACGTCTCCACCCTGGCGCCAGTTATAGGATCTTTCGGCTTCAACGTAACATCATATGCAGACGACACACAGATTGTAGTGTCGCTGCTACCGGGTGGATTAGATGACACAGCTGACAGGTTTAGGGACTGCATGGCAGAAAACTGTCTCAAACTGAATTCAGCTAAGACTGAAGTTCTGCTATTCGGGGCCAAAGGGAACTTTTGGGCCCACATGCATCATTGTAGGAATTTGCGATTCCTAAATTGCGAAAATTAAGGAATCGCAATTTAGGAATCGCAAATTCTATGCATCAAAAAATCGCAAAAGTTTTTGCGATTTCCTAATTTTCCTTATTTGCGATTCCTTCATTGCGAATCGCAAATAAGGAATCGCTTTACATTGATTCCTATGGGCCTAGAGGCCCATAGGAATCAATGGTAAGGCATTCTCATTTTGCGAGTTCGCAATTAAGGAATCGCAAAATGAGAATGCAATTTCAAGGGTGCAGGGGGGGTCCAAAGGACCCCCCCTGCACCCCTGGAATGTCATGTAAGTACATTTTACTCACATACATGTCCCAAGGGCATGTGTGTGTGTAAAATTTAAGTTTCAAAAATGCATTTTTTTGCATTTTTGAAACTTTTCGCAAATTACCATGAAGGTTCACTTCATGGTAATTTTCCCCTTCCTAATTGCGAATTCGGAAATTAAAAATAATCATGCATAGCATTTAAGAAATCGCAAAATTTGCGATTTCTTAAATGCTATCGTAATTTGAGAAATCACAAAAAATTGCGATTTCTTAAATTGCGGTAGTAGAAAAATAATGATGCATCCCAAAAAGTGATTTTGGAATCGCAAACGGACGAATTTTGCAATTCGCACCGTTTGCGATTCCAAAATTGCTTGATGCATGTGCCCCTCGGTCCCCAAGATGGTGGCCCGAGGAAATGGGGACACCCCCCTCTCCAGTTACCAAGGTCAAAAACCTGGGGGTACAGATGGACGACACTCTCTCCTTCTGGCCCCAAGTCTTCATCCATCCACTATGTCCTGAAAACCATACGAAAAGTGCTCCCTTTTATCCCTGACGAACACAGAAAGACTGTAGTAACAGGATTGGCAATATCCCGCTTAGACTACTGCAACAGCCTGCTCCTAAATGCTCAACAGGGGCTGTTGAACAAACTTCAAATCCTACAGAATGCGGCTGCCTGCTTGAACACGGGTACTTCCAAATTCTCTTCAGTAGCACAAGATCTGGTAAAACTACACTGGGTGCCAGTGCGGAAAGAATAGCGTTTAAGACTCTTTGTGTAGTTTTTAAAGCACTGAATGGTTTGGGCCCCCACTGCATGACCTCGCTCTTTCAGTGGTATAGAACGACCAGATCGCTAAGGCCTTCTGACCAAGGACTGATCATAGTCCCCAAAGTCAGGAGGGCCCGCTGGGGGGGGGGAGGAGTTTCTCCCTAGGAGCAGCTAGGGCTTGGAATGTCCTGCCTCTGGCCCTAAGGCAGACTTCTGACCTACTGCCCTTTAGAAGAGCCCTGAAAACTTGGCTATTCACACACTAATCTCATCCGACATGCCCTCTAGTGATCCCTCAGCGCCAGGACACCGTTTGGTAACAGTGCGCTTAACAAATGTGGAAATAAATAAATACAATACATTAGAATATAAAGGGGGATGTCATCATATACAGAAAGTGGAAAAAGGAGTATAAGGCCTAACCACCCTCCCCTTGGTAAGTTGAGGTTTGTTATAAAGAGGAAGATCTCTGGGCTTGGTCAGCAGACCCCATACCTTAGAGCCTATATGGTAGGTTTACATCATAGGAACAGCATAGCTCTTCTCCAAGGATAGGTCTCTCTTCAAGTGTGTGTTAACAACATGTGTCCCCGCAATATCAAAGCACGAGTTTTCCAGCAGTGCAGCTGTGTTTAGCCTGTTTAGTCTAGGTGCTTGGGGCTGACCAGAACAGAATAATAAGCGGCATGTTTATCGACCTTGCACATCATGTTCAGACTAAACTCCAGGAACAGCAGAGAATGCAGAAAGCAGACAGTTCTCATGTGAAAGGCACAAACAGTCTTGCAAAATAAAGTCATGTAGTAACATGCGCAAAAGCAGCATCATGGCAGCAGAGCTCATGCTAACTTAGCAATGTCGGGAATGACCCTAAAGGCCATATAACAGTATTTGTGCAACTCTTCAAACAGTAACATAATGAAAACACAGCACAAACGTATCCCACACCAGTTTATTACAATAGAGTACTTTTTAATTTTGGAAACAAGACCAAAATGTATAAAGTCCAGAGATATTTGATTTTAAAGATTTTGGTGAAACTAGCATTAAAGGTGTAAAGCACTAACTGTGGATATCTGGTCGCGCAGGACTGGGACAAAGCTAAACGTTCAGGCTACCTGCAATTGAGCAAGGGTCGGCAACAGGGATCCAGTTTGGCCCGTTGAACATAGTACCTTAAACCTGGTATGTGGCACATTGTGAGGATCTGCGTCAAAGATGCTCCGCACAGCCGAAGCGATGTAACGGTTCTGAGATGTGGCTAGGCTGTCTGTTCCGAAATGTGGCAAGGCTGTGGTATAAGGTCCTTCTTAGAAATTGGGTCTCTAGTTGGCAGTAGTTTTCACCCTGTCCAAGTAGGGACACTCACTCTAGTCAATTTTATGAGATTACACTGCAAAGAAAACCCCTGCTCACTCCCTTGGTAGCTTGGCATGACCAGTTAGGCTTATCTCAGTGGCAATGTGTGAAGCATTTGCACACAGACAGTAACGCAGTGAAAACACTACAAAATGATTCCACACCAGTTTGGAAACATAGCCAATATTTATCTGAATAAAATAAGACCAAAACAACAGAAACCCAACATACACAAGTAATGTTATCACTTTTCAAAAGTCAAAAACAGTTCAGTCCATAGGAATCTATGGATGTGACGCTTTTAGCACAAGGTACCTGGGATGCATCAAATCAAAGACAAAAACAGGCACAGGGAAGGTGAGGTGTTGGAGAAGCAAAGTGATGTGTTGGTTCCCTTCTCCCAAGAAAGGTGATGCGTCAGTTCCTAACTGCCAAGGTAGGTGATGTATTGGTTCTTTACTGTGAGGGGAGGTCATGCATCGATCTCCAGGCATGGGGCCTTGGTTCCTTACAGCTGGGCAATATCAATGAAGTAAACACAATGGGAGGGATGAGAACGTGTAGGTCCAGCGTACATGCTCATGTACCTTTATTCGCTGGACATTGATGCTATGGTTAAAAGCCGACTAGGAGAGTCGTGGCGGGCAAGAAAAATTAAACGTTCCTACTCGTGGCATGCCAAGAGTCTGGACGTGGGTAGGTCCCACGAGTAAGAACTCCTACTTAGTGGTGGTTTACTTCCCGCCACTGCTGCGGTAAATTGGGACATCCAGGCTGAGGATCAACTACATTCCCTTCTAGGTCTTGCCAGAAGGAAGATATTTCTACCACCCACTTCTCCCTTCTCTGTATTACCGATGAATGCATTACACAGGGACAGAATGCCTTAGGACACCCTCTTGACCATCCCCAATACTTTAGAGTAGATTAGAAATCGTGTTACCCTCGGTTCTGATGAAATGTCACTCATTCTTTAGGAGAATCAAGGCATGAAAAATGTCGACCTGTTGACCACGTTTCACCTCTCACCTCACACATTGGGCTGCAGCAGGTTTAATTTTCCTTGCCAGCCACAACTCTCCTAGTCAGCTTTTAACCATAGCATCAGTGTCCAGCGAATAAAAGGGTCTTCAGACACTCACAGCTATTTTTAGACTCACTTTCACACCCAACCTACTCACTACATACTTGCTTCACCACCCCATCATCTAGGGCTTCCCGGCAAACAACATAGTAGACCTCCGGCAAAGAGCCCCTCTGTGGGGCGCGTTGGGCATTGCAACGCCAGCCCAACGAGGAGCTGCCCTATGATGAAGCATGACACCTCTCGGGGTGAGTAAGGGCCCTTACTCCATTTTGGAGCTCTCCCTTCCTTCCTTCTCCTACCTGGAATTCCATCTCCCTTTGATCCTCTAGACTACCCACATTGGAACTGCGTGCCTACTGGTTCTACATCAATAAAGAACATGTCGCCCAAAGACGGTACATTGAAAATCCAGGTTCTGCATCGATTTCACAGCCATGAAGCAGGTGATGCATTGATTCTGCAGCTGCACAGCAGGGCATGTGTGAGTCAGAGCGGGTGCCATAAACTTCGGTGACACAGTGCTCGAGACTTGGGCTGAGTTGATCTTTCAGGCACACCGCAGGTGCTGCATCGATTCTTCAGCACACAGCGGCAATGTGTTGCTTTTTCAACCACACTGCGGTCCTGTGCCAGAAAAATGGTAGCTTCTTAGGTTACCATATTCTTCTTCCAAGGACCCAGGAACTGGATTTGACACCACTTGGCAAGTTAGGGCTCTCAGGAGAAGATCCAAGAAACTGGTAGGTGCAGTCTGTGATGGCCCTGAGACTTCTTAACATGAGGCAAGCACACACAAACCATTGGAGAACCTTGGAAGAAGGATGTAGAAAGCACAGTCCAGTCCTTTCATTTCCATGACTAAAGCAGCAAGCAGCAGACCAGCAAAGCAAAGCAACCAGCTGGGTGTCAGTCCCTCCTACAATATCCAGCACTTCTTCCTGGCAGAATGTCCTTAATCCAGTAGTGTTCTCAACTTATGATGTCACAGCTCCAATATGTACACCAGTTTTTGCCTTTGAAGAAGGCACACTTCAAAGGGGAGTCTTTGTAGTGCATAGGACCCTGCCTTTCCCTGACCTGGCTCCAGATACAATACAGGTGGGTGGAGACAGGTTTGTGTGAGGACAAGCACAGCCCTATTCAGGTGTCAGTGACAACTCCTCCCACCACTCTAGCTCAGGAAGACCCACCAGCCTGGTGATGGGCCATCAGGATATGCAGATATGCACATCTCTGCTTCCTTTGTGTGATTGTCTAGAGTGAATGAACAAACAGCCCAAATGTCAGTCTAAATCAGTCATGGATTCCACAGGCAGGCAGAGGCACAGAATGGTAAAGCAAGAAAAAGTGTCAATTTTCCAAGAGTGGCATTTTCAAACATGCAATTTAAAGAGAAAGGGCCAGATGTACGACCATTCAGTTTAGCGAGTCTCAAATTGCGCAGAATTGCAACTATCAATTTGTAATTCGCTAAACTGAATGTAAAACAGTCTCTCAGACACTGTGATTTCCAATGGAGTCACAAATTGCATGCCTCATCAATATTCATGAGACAAGCACAATTTGCGACCCATTTAGGAATGGCTAGCACTCACAGGGATGGTGGCCTGCTGGGGTCAGCAGACCACCATATCTCTGACTGCTTTTTCAATGAAGCAGTCTTTTTTTTCAATGCAGCCCGTTTTTCTTAAAGGAAAACAGGATGCATTTTAAAAGAAAAATGAAATTTTTAAGTTTCATTTTTTAAGGCCATGCAGTGGTCCCTGACACCACTGCCTGGTCTTAAAACATGCATTTGCACCCATTCACAAAGGGGACCCCTTCCCGTTTGCAAGTGGTTTACCACCTACTTGAAGTAGGTCGTAAACTGCAAGTGTTTTGTGACCACAAATGCGGTCACAAAACAACAGTACATTGGTGGTAGAGTCGCTATTAGAAAGGGACACCCTTGGCACGCCCCTTCCTAATAGCCAATGCTAGTCAGGTAACCAAAACCATCTGGAGACGACCATGGAGCCTCCGCCCGGCATCTCCCTTGGCCCGACACTAGCGGACCTTAAATTGGTGACAACACCCATACTCTACGTGGTGTTTTTCTTAACTGAATCAGAACTCCGGCTACACTGTGCCGTTCCCGCCTCACATTACTGGCCCCCATGGCCACCGGACTTCACCGTCCCTACCATGACCCTTCTCAGCTCTTGAGTTGTCACATTCAAATGTCTTGGGACTCTGGCTTCACTCCCCCATTCCCCCCACATCCTACAGGCCCCCTGTGGCCCTCTGACTGTATCTCTCCCCAAGTAAATTCTTCATGCTCACATACTTTCATCCTGATGATAATCTTGAATTTATGAGATCGAAACTCCGTCGACCCGTTACAACAAAAACTCCTTTATTGTACTAGTTTTGCTTACTGTTGTCAATGAAGATGTAATTTTAAAATGTCACCAGCACCCCTCACTTCACGCACCTTAACTATATTCTTTTGTGAGCACCAGAACTATCAACTGAATAGAAAAAATGTATACTTTATTTATGCTGTTAATAAATGTGATTTAATTTTAACCTTGTGTCCCTGCATATATTGCGTAACTAGCCCTGCGTGAGCTGAATTTCTTTGATTACCTGACTAGCGCGTGTTTAAATAATATTAGCCTAGGCTAACCCAGGACCCTTGTGGCCTTTTTTGTACCATTGTTTCTTGTAAAAAAACATACTACCCCTGGTCAGAATACTGGGGTTCCCTATCTCATGATAATATAGCCTTCCTAATAGCGAGTCGCAAGAGCTGTTTTGCGAATCAGGGACTCACAAAATAGCATTTGTACATATCACCACCATTTTTGGCAGTCGCAAACAGGTTGATTTCCCATTTGTGACCGCAAAAAACAGTCATACATCCGGATCCAACTTCACTAAAAGATGACCTTTAGAATTGTGAGGTCAGGGACCCCAAACTACAAATTCCTATTTCTTCCCCATTGGAAGTTACACTTGTAAGATGCTACAAGAAAGCTCCAATGATAACCTATGGTAAAGATAGCCCTTGCAATAGTGGGAAACAAAATTAGCAGTATTTCACTATCAGTTCATTTAAAACACCCTATTTATTTATTTATTTATTTGAGAATTTTGTAGAGCGCGCAGCGGCCCCAAAGGGGCGTCCCGGCGCTGAGGGGTCAGATTTCCATTGTTAAGAGGAGAATAGATGTGTTTTCAGGGATTTACGGAAGGCTGATTCTGTCTGACAGGTGCGTAAGGCTAGTGGGAGCTTGTTCCAGCGCTGAGAAGTACAGACCTCAAAGGTTTTTCCACCTGCCCGAGAGCGTTTAAATCGGGGAGTTTCCAGGAAGTGGAGGGTATTGGATAGTAAAGTCCTGGAGTTGGCGTAGGGTCGCAGGGTGTTTTTCAGGTGTGCCGAACCGCTGCCGTTTGATGCTCGGAAGGCCAGTGTCATGGCCTTGAACACACATCTTTTAGCTATGGGCAGCCAATGAAGTTTACGGAGGTGTGGAGTGATATGGTGTCTAGCAGGGATTCTCTCGCCAAGCCGGGCGGCGGCATTTTGGACCGTCTGAAGTTTATGGCAGAGGCCTGCTGTGATACCAAGGTAGAGGGCATTGGCATAATCGAGGTGGGATATGATCAGTGCCTGGATCGCAGTCTCACGGCAGTCCGCCGGCAGGTAGTTAATGAGGCGTTTTATGGTGCGGATCTTAGCGAAGCAGGAGGATGCAACTGTTTGCACCTGATTGTTAAAGCTAAGTTGATTGTCCCAGCGAACTCCGAGATTTCTCACCGAGTCTTTGGGGGTGGGAGCTAGGCTCAGGTCTTCCGGCCACCATATCTAGAGTCCAGGGGGGATGGTGTGTTGAAAAAGAGGATCTCTGTTTTTCCAGCATTGAGTCGGAGGAAATTGGCATCCATCCAGCTCGAAATGTCCCTAATACAGGATTTAAGTGGATCAAAAGCTGAGGCGGAGGGGGAGTCGAAAGTGAAGAGAAGCTGGATGTCGTCAGCGTAGGAAGTAGATTTAATCCCCGTCTGTGCAATCAGCTTGGCCAGGGGGGTGAAATACACATTAAATGGGAGCGGGCTCAGGGAAGAACCCTGAGGGACTCCCCATTTGAATGGTCTGGCAGAAGAGGTGAATGGAGGAGTGAAGACCTGCTGTGTGCGGTCTGAGAGGTAGGATGAAAGCCATTTCAGAACAGCGCCACCCAACCCTAGGTCCTCCAGTCATACATGACCTACTATTTAAATACACTGCATCCCGCCCATGGGGCCTCCTTGGGCCTACACAGGAGGTGTCTTACATGTAATAAAAGAAAAGGCTTGGGCTGGGCAAGTGATTGCACTTGCTAGGTCGACATGGCAGTTTAAAACTGCACCCACATACACTCCAGTGGCAGGTCTGAGACACATTTGCAGGGCTACTAATTTGGGTGGCACAATCAGAGATGCAGGCCCACTTACAACATTTGAGTTATTGGTCCTAGGCACACCATTGGCACTTTAGTAGGGACTTACTAGTAACTCCAATATGCCAATAATCGATAAAGCAATTACAGATACATTTTACAAAGGGAGCACTTGCACTATAGCACTGGTCCAAAAACCATAAAAAACTAAAAGCAGCTCACAGCCAAAAACATGCCAAAGATGACAGGTCTCACAGTCGTGCATTGTTGTTGAGAATCCTGACGACCGGGGCTTGTGATGTGAAGTCCTGGGTTGAGGATGCGCAGGGCAGTGGGTGCAATGTATTGTTTCTGAGGAGCTGTGAGGCTGCAATGCAGAGAACGTCATCATCATTGAGGCTGTCGTCAATAAGAGATGCAAGGGTTTGTGCCTGAGGAAGCATTGCACAGAGGTGGTTCCAATGCAGCGACAAGCTGCGATGCGATGCAGATCTTTGCCATGATTCCTATCCATGTAGTGGTGGCAGGCATCAGTTCTGCTCAAGGCTGCGTAGCCCAGCAGATGAGATGTATCAATTCCACTGGATCCACAAAGGCTAGTAGAGCAGCTTAGGATCACTTCCAGGGGTCCAGTAGTGGGTAGGCACCACTACTCAGGGTAGATTCACAAATGGCAGAGTAGCGGTGCTGGGTCAAGGTTGTTGGAGCCTTCTGCCCCCGAGGCTCAAGTCAGGAGGCCACCCAACTAGTCTTTGAGGTCACTATGAGCATGTGGGTTAAAGAGATGCAGGTCCAGTCCTTCTGACTCAGGCAAAAGGGCAGCAGGTTAGCACAGGCTGGAAGCAGCACAGCAAGGCAGTAGTCCATCAGGGCAGTAGTCTGGCAGAGTGGCAGTCTATCAACAGCTCAACAGTCTTTCTTCCTGGCAGTGATCCCAAGATCCAGAAGTTTATTGAAGATCTAGTGTCTGAGGTCCAGTATTTATACACAGTTGAGCCTATGAAGTTAGGGAGAACCTATAAAAGATTTACATTTGAAGTCCTCATTGATCCTGCCTCCCCTGCCCTGGCTCCAGACTAACTACAGGAGGTATGCAGCCCACTGTGTGGAGGCAGGACACACCCTATTCATGTGCATGAGGGGCTGTACTTAGTTCCTCCCTCTCATCCTGCCAGCGATGGCCCATCCAGGTACACCTAAGCTCTCTATTGTATGGGGTTGTCTAAGAGGAATACACAAAGTTCAATGGTCAGTTACATCAATTCATGTGACTCAGGTACAGGCACTAAATGGTTAAGGCAGGAAAAAGCTAACTTTCTAAAAATTAATAAGAAAACATTTGCCTGAACCTCAACTTCTTTACAAGCTCTAATAGTTTATGCTGCATAGATGAACACATTTCTTTATGTTTGTACCGTTATTTTATTTATACCTTTTTACTTCATGTAATTATACTTTCATTTTGCTTTTTCTTTCTGTGTGAAAAGGAAACTGGTGCACAATTTTAAATAATACATACATACATGATTTCAAAAACACTTACAAAAACTTATTTGCATTCCTCAAATTGATACATCACACTATACATACTACATCAGAGTACACAATTATATACAAAAAAAATAGACAAACAAATTATACCCTTAGGTGTAGGTTATACAGTGAGTGAATCAGTATCATATATTTTTAGAAAAATATCTATATGTCCATAAGAGCACAAAGGCATTAATCATGTGGTTCATCAAGATAGAAATTATTTATGAATTTAATGAAATGCAAGTTTTTTAATCCTTATTCTTCTGTGCTCTTTTGTTGTGCCAACGCGTTTCGAATCATCGGTTATCAATGCATGGATTCTCATCAGGGCTTTCTGATTCCATGTACAAGATGTATACAAAATAAAACCATTTTAAGTGAGGGGGCTTCATTCTTTTTAACACATCCACTCGCTCTACACTCTACTCTCTATTGTACCTGAAAAGGTGCAAGTGGTTATTCCTCATCAGTTATATCTCAGGCTGATCTCTGTATTCTCTTTTTATCGAGGATTCTCTGTTAACAAACAGAGAATCAGATTAGTGATTATCATATAGGACGCTTTATTTTTATAGACACCTTACTTAACCTTGTCCTACCTTCTCTGATCACTTGATCGACGTTAAGCCATCTATTCAATTATATTTCCATGGCTTCTTATGTAAAAATTGGGATATCTTTAATCATCCAGTTCTATTAGATAGTCATGGGCCCACGTTATTCCTATCTGGAATGGGAAAGACTTTATTTAAAACCCTTTCGGGACAGTATTTCACAGTACCAATTTGAATTTAAAAAATGAGGAAAGCGCATAGCTTGGAGTTTTTTTCGAGTTATTTAAACGATGTATTCTTCGCTCGTAGAGCGTTTCCCCAGCACAGCGTCTGTGTTTCGACTGCCGGAAAAGAGCTATGTTTAATCATTTCTGCCTTGAAACAATGTTTCAACAGGCTGCAATTCAAGAGAAAACAAGCGAGTACCTCGTTAGTTGACTATGACGGGTCGCACTGCTTTAGGGTACTTCGGATGCTTAATTCAGGTCATGATTACTATGGCAAGGATGGAGCATTACTATGATTATGTCATATACATTTCTACCACTACTTAAGCGCATTTTGCTTGCTACCCAGTATTTACCTGATTGAGTTTTTCTCGGGCTACACTTTGTGTCGATCTATCGGGTCCTCAATGTCGTGAACTAACAAGGTACACGCTTGTTTTCTCTTGAATTGAAGCCTGTTGAAACATTGTTGCTTTCTACAAACTTTCTAAAAATGGCATTTTCAGAATTGTAATGAAAAATTTGTCTTCACCATAAGTTCAGATTTTTCATTACGATTCCAAAGACACCAAACACAAACTGTTCACAGGCTCACATTTGGAAATTCTGTCTTATTAAATGTAATAAGGTAACTCCAATGGTAGCCTATGGGAGAGGTAGGCCTTGCAGTTATGATAACCGAATATGAGTTTTTGACTACCAGGACACGTAAACCTTAAAAGTACATGTCCAGCTTTTTAAATACATTGGACCCTGCCCTCTGGACTGCCTCAGGCTTACCTTAGGGGTGAGATATATGTATTAAAAGGAAGGTTTTGCCCTGCAAAATGATTTTTTGCTAGCTCGACATGACAATTTTAAAACTGCTCACACAGGCTGCAATGGCAGGCATGAGACATGATTAAAGGGCTACTTACGTGGGTGGCACAATCAGTGCTGCATGCCCACTAGGAGCATTTAATTTACAGGCCATGGGCACTGTAGTGCCACTTTACTAGGCACTCAAAAGTAATTTGAAGATGCCAATTGAGTTTAAGCCAAAGTTACCATGTTTTAATGACTGGGCATATGCACATGCAAATATATTATGTACACCGCACATCTCAGAAAATGATACATAAACAAATATATCACATCAAATAGGAAATGGCATAACTCAAATATGACCAATAATAAGTGTTCAACACAAATGTGTACCATACCAATATCAAGGTTAATATTCTCTTCTTGTGGACAATAACCCCAGCTTCCATCAATATTGTTTTTTTGTATTAAATATACCACTTTTAGTCATTTCTCCCCTCAATAGGCTATATGTGTCGTACAAATGTGTTTCAAGTATGTGGGACGAGTAATCTTTTACTGAGGAGTTCTTCACGGTAGTATTATGCCGGGGGATACACAACAAATTAATAATAATTGAATAAAAGGGGTACACAAATGTTACTATTTGTACCTGTTTACAATGTCTCCCAGTTGCATTATGCTGCAAACGTATCTCTAATTATAGTGTAACACTTATGCATTAAACTGTAGAAGTATATCTGTTTAAAGCATCCCACCAGTGTTTATGAGCCCCCCCCCCCCCATCCTTTGTTTCTTTTCAAATACAATGTTGCTTCTCTGCTGTGAGGAACATGTGTATGGTGCCCGTAACCAGTCGTTTTCCCTTCAGGCACACACTTGAAGGGGATGAAACCTATCTTACCTCATGTGTTACTTGCTCTAAATGCTCTAAAACAGAATTAAAACAATCACCTTATTTCTAAATGTAAGCACGTTATTAATTGTTACATACTTTGGGGCTTACTTACAAGCAGGTTGCACCGCCGGTGTGTCACTTTTACGATGGGAAAAAGTGACCTACTGGCGGCGCACGGGGCTTGTAAATGACCCCCTTTGTGCGTGTACGAGTTCTAACTTTCAATGAGTCAGAGCACTAAAACTGGCTCGACTGCCTCAATGCCTGCATTTCTTTGGATCCCCTGTGAGAGACGCCATATGTGCTGCGATCCTGTTTTCTTCACTGCAGGAGAAATACTATTTCACTCCGGTGGGCAGCTCACATCTGTTGTATTGTTTTTCTCCAGTTGTGTGGCTCCTCCAGATTCATCCTCTTTGTGGCTTTAGTGTGCTGCAGTGTACCTGTGCTTTATTCAGTGGAAGAAGTGCATTAAGAAAGTATAGGGACTGTGTTGCTGTGCGCAAAGTGGGCAGCGTGAGTGAGCCGCAGGTGCAGGGTCAAAGGTGTGGCTACAAAAACTATCAATTCTGTAACTTTTTGGGGTATTTTGCCTTCAGGTAACTACATATACAATAAGGCACAGCTTAAATGAAAGATAAATGCAACTTAAGTTAATCAGTGGGAAATGCACTATCGTACATTAGAAACCTCTATTAGTTAATGCTCTGCAGACGTTTGCGTCCGAAACCAGAGAGCTGCATAATTAATCCTAGTTGGTGCAGTGGTGAATAGGGACTTCAGTTTGTTTAGAGCTACATGGTCCAGTCTTGGACAAAAAACTCTTCAAATGTGCAAATCAATATTTTAAACTTGCATCCCTCGCAGTATAAGATAGGCTGCTACAAAATGTACACAATGGTTAAGATAAAAAAAAGTGTTCCAAAATATAGATTATAGTATACCCAGACTGTACATAGTAAAACAATGTTATAACTGTCCTTTAGAAGCATAAGCCACAGCTCAGCTGGTAACCCCCTTGCAATGCCACTCGAAAAGAATATATTTGCAGCATCATCAGGAAGCTTCAAGTGATCCCTTCAATTAAAGACAATACTGGTTCCAAGCACCTTTTTCATTTGCAGATTGATATTCATTTCTTTAGGCAGCCGGCACCCTGTCAAGAAGGCTTGTTTAGCTGTCTACCCCTCCCTCGGTTTCACAACACAGGAAACTCCCTGCCTTACAGCTCTCGGAATTAACCATATTGAGATGGTTGTATTTTCACAAACAGTAGGGAAATGGTTTTTATGAAAGTAAAATGTATTGGCACGTCATGCCCCTCAGATCCCACCCACTTCTAACACTGGCTTTATTCTTGTATCGTGTTATCGCTAAGAGATTACATCATTGAACATCATTGATATTCTTCGAAAGTGTACTTTTTAACTATTTCAATCACTTTTTATAGTTGCACTTTCACCCAATAGAATTGTTAGGGGTTGATTCTGCATGTACTTTTCATTTAGTTCTCATGATTATACCGGCACCAATGAGATGTGTTAGATGCTGATAGTTAACTGGCCAATTGCATGGCCTTTTGATTAACTGTACATATACGGTGTATTTCCGGTGCGGGAATGATTGTTCCAAGTGAGGTACATTATGGATCATGTGGTGTCTACTACCTTCTTCAGGATTATATGCTTTTACATCCATGGTAGTGTTTCTAGGACCCACCTTTGTTAGGTGAGTGGACATCAATCCACCATAAGTCATAACATTGCTATTTCTGGTTGGTGCAGTTGAGGTTTTATCATTTAAACCTGAGATCAAACCCTCATATTAATAATACAGAGCAGACAGGCACAGATTAAGAAAATGTGTAAAGCATTTAGAAGTAGCATTAAAGTTAAAAAGTCAAAAATCAACACAAAAAAACCCCACTCCAATGTACAAACATGGAGATTATTGCAACGATCAAAACAAACCCAAAAAGACAACAATACAATTAGAGAAACCAGAGCTAAGAATTTTTAAAGTGTCAAAGGAAAATAGCTCCAAAAAACACAAAGCAGCAACCCTGGGCAACTGATTACGTTAGACAGCGACAAAGGCAATGTTTAAGGCTGGCCTTGATGTAGTGCAAGTCGGATACAGAGGTTGGATTTGTCCTGAATGGAAACTTACCTACACACTTAAAAAAATATCATCATTAGAGTCCTCAGTGGGGCAAGGCTGAAGGCTTGATCCAAAGACAAGCTTGTCAATGAGTTGACAGGAGGCTCTAGGGTGGTGCTATCGGTGTCACTGCACTGGTCGCTGGCTTGGGGTGGGGGCACCATGTTCATCTAAAAGCATCTGTTGCCGCCTACATTGTCCCAGCAATTTTCAGGCATCTATTAAAATGACAACTCCTGTGAATAATGTTCTTCCTGGAGCTAGACTGGAGCTGAAAGTTTTGGCTCATCATAGTGCAGAGGGTTAATATGCCTGCTACAAAGAATGTGTCCCATTAACATCATAAAGTGCACATAATATAAATAGGTCAATGGATTACCGCTTTTGTAAGAGATCATTTTGTTACTTGCAGTTTATACATTACAATCCTAATATAGAGCAGGGAACTATTAACTGGCATCAAAGAGCTGCATGCAAACTGCAAGGAAAATATTAGAGCTATTTATTTTTTGCCCAGTTTTTCGTCGTCCTAATATTGCCAAAGGGGTTAATTTGGGTAAAAATCAATTCTTATTATTAAAGAAAACCCCTAAGAATGGTGTTACATTTTAAAATCTGAATTTGTGCTTTTCCAGTCCAAGGACTCTTAAACTATACTGCCTACCTGTATGGATGAAATGCAACTCCTACTCCTTGTAGGTCTCTGTCCTATGTAACATTTCCTATATACAGATTTACACACCGATGATTGATTGCCTCTATGCAATGCGTATGTGATGTAAAGTGTTCTGACATCTTAAACTGGGAAGAGTGGCGCTAGAAAAGTAAATGAATCAAAGACACAGTGGTTATGGAGACTTGACATCGATCAAATGCATCTCGTAGTCGAGGCCCAGTGAATATTTCTACCTTCAAACTTAGAATAATTTCTGCAAGTCAGATTTCCCCAAAGAAGCAAGTCTGCAGGCCATAGCTGGAGAGCGTTTGACATTATTGGATGCTGGTCAGTGTTGGTTTCGCCGAAGCTGATGTGGAGCGCTACAGACAAGAACGTAGCTGGAGCTGCTGTCAAGGCATGCCCACCAGCGATGCACCCGCAGTGGATCGACTGCCAGGCAAAAGACTATCAAAATGTTTTAACCCCTAACTTTTAGAGTTAGGCAGGAGGAATAGATTCTTACCCTAAGCAATGGTTTCAGGACCTTGGGAACCACACCTGGAGGTCAGGACTCACTCCAACAGATGCCAGCAGCGCAGTCATGGGCAGGCCAAGTAGGAAATTGTCAGCTATGCTCTTAAAAGATTGAAGGAAATGCTTCTTGTATAGAGCAAACATCTGCTTCAAAGAAAAATCCTGGCGCTTAACAAGCAGGAAGTAATTGATCAGTGTAGGAAGCTGTCACTCTTTATAGTGGACCAACTTGAGGCACACTGTGTAGAGAGTTCAGGAAACCCTGATTTGTTTACAATGCTCTCTTTTTTTGGTATTGTGGGTGAGTAGTTTAGACTTATCAGAGGGTATAGCTAAGCATGTGTTGCACTTACAGAAGCAATAAATAAGACAAAATCGTAAAGAATAAATCCAAGATCAAAATTAGAAAAGTAACTTGTATTTTATATAAATTTGGTACCAAGAACTTCATAAGCAAGTAAGTACTGTTTAAATATTGAATTTCACAGGTAAGTAAAATGTCCACTTAAATGCCTTTTTAGGCGTAATGCTTTCCTACTGGAGAAAAAGACATATACAGTATAAATGTACTTGCAGTAGGTTTCCAGTGTTCCTCTTCAGGACTTTGGGGAGTAGGGGTATAAGGTCAATGTACTGCCAACAGTTAGAATGTATCTGTCCTGGGGTGTTTGGGTGCACAGGTGCTGGTGAGGTTGGTATCTTTACATGCTAAACCAAAAGAGAGAGGAGGTCCACCTGCAAACAAGCTGCAGGGAAGGACTTGGGGACAAGTTCAGGGCTCCCAACAGGGGATTCGGTTCACAAAGGTCTTGGGAGCAGGGGAGCACAGTCAGTTCCCAAGAACTAGAGCCGAGGTAATCAGGTTCAGTGTGGTTAAGTGGGCCGGGATGGTGAATCATAGTATCCTGCTTTATTGGTCTCGCCAGTTGAGTGTTAAAAAATCAGGACAGTTAGCCCACTCTGGAAGTGGGTCTTTGCTGTGCTTATGTTGCTTGATGGCTGTTCTGTGCTGGTAGATCCGGATTGGACTCAACCAGGCTTTGGTTGCTGAAAGGGGTCTGGTATCCTGGGTATTGATGCTGTGGAGCTCCAGTTGCCCGTAGATGCTTTTCACTTTGTGAGTAGCTGGATCAATTGGTTGTGTAGAGCTGTGTATGCGTTGATCAGCAACTTGAATTGGCAACTGTTCTGTACAGGGAGTCAATAGAGTTGCCTGAGGTGGGCATCAAGTGGGATCGTCAGAAAGGCGGATGATGAGTTTGGCTGCGGTGTTCTGTATGGTCTGAAGTCTCTGTAGAAGGTATGCGGTGATTCCTACGTAGAGCGCATTGCCATATTCCAGTTGGCTGGTGATGTGGGTCTGTGTGATGGTGCATCTTGTGTGTAGTGGTAGCCACTTGAAGATCTTATGTAGCATGCGCTAATGAGGAAGCAGACAAAGGAGAAGGCATTGATCTGTGATTTCATGGTGAGCTTGTTGTCAATGATTATTCAGATTTTTCTGGTATGGTTGGAGGAAGTGGGTGAACGTCCTAGGTTTGATGGCCACCATGAGTCGTGCCATGTATTGCTGCTGTTTCCAAAGATCAGTACTTCCGTCTTGTCAGCTCCAGGCAGTTGTTCTGCATCCAGTCGGCGATGTTTGTCATGCATCTGTGGAAGATGGTTCTGGTGGTGGCGGGGTTGTTGGTGAGCGAGAGGATGAGTTGAGTGCCATCTGCATCGGAAATTATGTTGAGACCGTGGGACCTGACGATGTTGGCCAGCAGGATCATATATGCGTTAAAGAACTTAGGGCTGAGGGATGAGCCCTGGGAGACACTGCATGTGATCTCCTTGGGTACAGAGGTGAAAGGTGGGAGATGGATCCTCTGAGTTCTTCCAGTGAGAAAGAAGGTGATGCATCTGAGCACATTCCCTTGGATGCTGATGTGGTGGAGACTTTTGATCAATCTGTGGTGGGGTATGGTGTTGAAGGCAGCTGAGAGGTCAAAGAGGATCAAAGCTGCTGTTTCTCCTCAGGCGAGGAGGGTTCAGATGTCATCAGTTGCTGTGATCAGAGGAGTTTGGTGCTGTGATTGCTGTGGAAGCCAGATTAGGAGGCATTGAGTAGCTGGTTCTGCTCCAGGTGGGTCATGAGTTGATTGTTGATCTTTTCCAGTGCCTTCTCTGGGAATGGAAGAAGGGAGATTGGCTGTTTACTTTTTAGTTTGCTGGAATCGGCAGAGAGTTCCAGGCATCGGGAAATGTTGCAGTGGTGATAGAGGGGTTGAGTAGGGTGGTGAGTTCCTGGCTTATCCTTTGAATTTCGAGGTTAAAGATGGGGTGCGATCATGGGTCTGTGGCAGCTCTCGCATGGATGGATTTCATGGTGGAAGTGGTGTCCTAGGTGGAGAGGATGTTCCAAGTGGTCAGTTCAGTGTGTGGTTTGTGCCAGTTACAGTAGTGGCATATCTGTCGAAGAAGTCCGTAGGTATGGGTTGGGGTTCGAAGTTTCTGTATGTGGTTGCAAACTGGTTGTGAAAGAATTGGGTAAGGTTGTACAACTCCTGTGAGTGTGCTTGGTTGGAGAATTCCTTATTAATGTTGAAAATGTCCTTGGTGGTGTTGCGGCTGGTTTAGATGTGTGCCGCAAGGGTTGTCTTCTTTGTTGTCATCAGGAGGCTGTGTTCGAGGTTGAGGGAGGTCTTGGAGGCTGCCCTGATAAAGGTGTCCCTGCTGGCATGCCATCTCCTCTCCAACTGTCTGCTGCCACATTTCACTGTTCTGAGTTCTTGGGTTTCCCAGCTGGCTTATTTGGATGTTGCTTTTGAGGGGGATGATGCTGTCTTCACAATTGGTGATCCAAGCATTGAGGTTTTTCATTACCTGTTCAAGGTTGGTTGTGTTAACAGTGTTGGAACTCTTTATGATGTTTGGCCTGCTGGCTTCTGGGATTTTGTTCCACCTCCGGGAGGGGGTGTTGGTCATCTTCAGGGTGGCAGTGCGGGGGCTGAAGATGCTAAGTGGACAATGATGTGATCAGTCCATGTGAGTTCTGTGACATGGCTGTATTTGACGTAGTTGCTGGAGGTAGAAATTGGGTCCAGCGAGTGTCCTGTTGTGTGTGTAGGGTCATGGACAATCTGGGTCAACCAGAGGCTTCTCATTCTGCCGAGGAGGTGCGCAGTGTTTTTGATGGTGTGGTCCTCAATGTGGAAATTTTGGTTGCCAGGAAGTCCTTGGAGCCTAAGACTTAGGGCGTGGTGAAGTCTGCAATGATTTTGCGGAAGCTGGAGCGTGGGCTTGGGGGTGGGTATTCGAGGGGGCCTCTGATGGTTGTCTTGTAGTCCGTGTGGAGTTTGAAGTTGGGATGTTCCATGGGGATGATGGTGTTGCGGATGGTGGTGTTGCACTGTATGGTCTCTGTGGATGAAGACTGATAGAAATTACCTTCCAGAGCATGGTGACCTCTTCTTGGCTGCAGCTACATCAATACAACCGGGTATCATCAACACGGTAAAGAAGACTCTGCTATTTTGTGGCCTGCAGACTGCAGTGCAATATGTCCTCTACTCCAAGGGAGATTGTTGGCAATTTGCCAAGTGCTGGCAGTCTACCAGGTTTTTTGTTAGAGGTTCAGCTGGAGCACAAGTCAGTTTCATCACTATCGTCGAAACTGGTGCCGTCAGGCAGGGTTTGGTTCCAGAAAATACACAGCAAGATTAAAGTTCTCGTTTTCACAGCTCTTCTTTTTCCTCTTCTTCATGGTTCATCAAATCTGAGTTCCTGGCATCAGGAGTGCCACCTAAATACTCAATTTAGGGGTGTTGAGGGAAGTGACACGTGGTAGCCAATGAGTGACTCACCTTTAGGGTGACTACACCCCTTATATGACCACTTCCTGAGGGTGATGGGCATATCCCTGACCTAGCAAACCCAATTATATTAAAAACCAAGATGGAGGAATTCTTGTTTTTGTGCACACATCAGGTTACCCACCTTAGGGATAGAACTGACGTGATAGTGAACATGCCTCCAGACTAACATATTTTCTCACCTGTCCTGGTGCCATATTGGCCCGGGCAGTGCAGTGGCATTTCCCCTCTTTGAGGGAAGCCTGGGCGGCAGAGGACTTTGAAGCCTCCTGCCTTGATATGCTGATTATTAGCCCTCCTGCTTGGAGTAAATGACAGCACTTCTGGCCAGAACAGACATTGTCTCTGCTCTCACAAAGTGTGGGCTCTCACCTGCAAGGGGTCAGAAACCTGTCTGTGGTGGCAGGCTGGTCTATATCAGTCAGCCAGTACACTAGAGGCTAGTAGATTGTCAGGGGGTACCTCTAAGGTACTCTGGGTGCATGTATTAATACATCCATCACAGGAATCAGTGTGGGTTTCTTAATATGAGATGTTTGATACCAAACATCTTTGGTTTTAGTGAAGCCATCATATGGCTGGGGAACTCCTAATCACCAGTGTCCAGTACATATACTCAAGATGTCTTTCCTGTTCACTGGCAATATCCAGTGATGGAATTTGACATCACAGAGGGATATCTGCTCATGCATATATATCCTCACATGTAATGCACCTTAGGGCTGAAAAGCCTGCTGTAGTGGTGACTTTCAAATATTACATGCAGTTATCGCAGGCATGGCACACAGGAGGTGTGCTATATTGGGTCTTCACTTTTCCCTGCACCATGTTACGCAGTCCAGAATGGCAGTCTGCATGAATGTGATGAGGGGTCCCTTCAGATGGCACAATACATGCTGCAGCCCTTAGGGACCCTCTTTGATCTTCCTGCCCTGGCTACCAGGGGTACCAAATACAAGGGAGTTATAGGGGGTGCTAAAGGTTTTGCCAATTGGGGGAACAATTGTACAGTTTTAGGGTAAGAGATCCGGCACTGGGAACCTGGCTATCAAGAAGCCAGTGCATTTAAGTTAAAATTACATCATTTACCAGGCAAATAGTGGGGTGGCCATGTCAAAAATGGGCCCTTTCCTACAATCAGCAATTGACTTTGTTTAATAAGGAAAGTCTTCAGATTCTGAGTCTAATCCCCTAAATTCCAAGGGCAGGCTGTTCTTTACCTTAGCTGCCCGATATGAGAAATCCCGTTCCCCTCTTCTGGCTCAGTTTACTCCACACAAAGCCAAGAGCAGCATATTGCTGGAGAGTAAATCTCTTCCTGGCCTATCCCAAATATTCCCTGCTGAAGAAAAAGTGGGCCCTTCTTGTGAATGATTAGGAATGTGATCAGCAGAGATTTGAAGATGATCCACTTTTCCACAGGGAGCCAGTGAAACTGTGTGGTCCCTTCTAATTGAGGTTTTTTTTCGGAATCCTTAAGATGATATGAACAACAGTGTTTTGAATTGGCTCAAATTTGTGGAGAAATTTAGAAAACAGCCTCTAAAAAGAGAAAGTTAGAATAATCTAACCTGCAAGTTACCAATGCTTGTCCAATGCCTGTCCAATTAGTTTACTGGTGTTCTCTGGTATTAAGATTTTAAAAAGTCAAAAACATACACTAGTTATATCCTGAATACGAGATCTAAAAGAAACATCTAGGAAAGATTTGATACCAAGGTTGCGAATCATCTGTGAAGAACCAGGAGGAATGTCCAAAGAGTGTAGACAAAGACAGGACAGATCAAATGGAGATGGTTTGGCCAAAAACATTATTTCAGACTTATCAGTATTAAACTTCTAGCAATTTAAATTCATCCAGTCTGCAACTGCTTTGAGGCAGACCTGAAAATGAATATCCAATGGACTGTCAACTTGCTGAAAGGAGAGTAATAGTTCAGTGTCATGAGCATACAACACAATTTTAAAGTATCCGTTCAGCTACCCCTGCCAGGGGAGCCATATAAATGCTAGAGTAGGCCTCTAAGTCAATCTGTGTGTAACACCAAATCTTAGGTATGTGAAATGAGATGTAAAAGGGGGAAGGTGAACAGCGTGTCCTCAATCAGAGAGAAAAGATTTTAGCCATTGGAGATGAACGTTCCTAATCCCTATTGATTCCAAATGTTCTAGTAAAATATTGTGAGACATGGTGTTAAATGATGCAGAGGGACCCGCTTCCAATGCCAGTTTGACAAATTTGTAGACATCCAATATTGAGGTCACCATACTGTGCCTAGGTCGGAAACCCCCCTGGATGGTATGCAAAAAAAAAAATATTGTCCTCCAGAACTTGTGTCATTTGCATATTGACCAGCTTTTCAAGAACTTTAGCCAACTGTAAAAGCAATGAAATGGGTCTAAAATGATTAAGGTTAGAAATACTCACCCTTGGGTTTTTTAAGCAACGGAAGCACAAGTGCTTGTTTCCAACAATAAGCGTTGAGACTGGAATATAATGATTGACTGAGTAAATCATTGATGCAATTTTTTAAGCATAGGACTGCATTCTTCAGGAGCCAAGGAGGCATGGGTATTAAGAAGACCCAGATCTGACAGCTGAAATGTCCAAATCAGTAACCTTGGGTGAGACTGAACCAAACAATTTTAAATCTTCTACCGCCTGAAGATATGACAGGTTGAAGAAATCTTGGAGACCACTTTATCTCTAGGGAATGACGAGTGACTACCCTCCACATTTTTTGAAAATGGGCTGCCAATTGAATGTCTAATTCTTGTGAAGGGGGAATGTTTGTTGATTCGCCAATGGGGGCAACAAAGATTTTACAACATCAAATGTTTACCTAGAAGAATGTTCTGATTTTGCAATTTGTCGAGCAAACATTATTGCTGTTGTTGGCCTCATCAGTTTTTTTTTAAAATCTCTTAAGGCAGCCTTATATACTGCCTTATCTTCTGGGGAATCATTTTTCCCATAAATTCTCTCTAGTCCTTTATACTCTTGCTTTATACTTTCAAGATGTGGAGAGAACCACAACAATGAAGGATGATTTCTCCTAGCCTCCCCTATTATTTATCGGGGCAAGCTTGTTATATATCTGACTAAGACCTTGATTAAAGTATCTCACATCTACTTCCATATCATCCGCCATCTGGGAATTCATAATATCTTGAAGTCTTTGAAGTTCATTGTTCCTGATTTTATGCCAAGGGTGTACTCGAATTTTCAAAATATGTTGTTTCTCTTGTAAGTAAAAAGGAGAATATGAGAACAGGATAAAGTAGTGAGCAGAGCTGGTCACCGGGTAGGTTTTGCCAACCATACAGGAGTCATAATTTATAAAAATCAGGTCTTAAGTATTGTCTAAATTATGAATATGGCCAGCATCCGTTGGAACTAAATTGAGGTTAGAGGAAGACTCTTCTAGCTCCACTGCAGCTTCTTTGCTAGGCTCATCCATATGGACATTAAAATCACCTAAAACAGTCAAGTTAGAGTAGTGTACGTACCATGGGGCTAGGGCATTTAATAACTGCTCATCATAATTGATGAAAAATATTCAGGTGAACTATAAATCAGAGCGCCTGAGAAGGACAGATTGTCAGAGATTTTAAGAGAAAAAATAAATCCCTCTGCATTACCCAGATCCTTAAGCTTGCTAATAGGACCATGATAAAAAAGAACAATGTATCATGAGAATGTCCCCCTAATGCGTCCCTCTTGTTTGAAAATGTAAAATAGAGTAACTATCAGCAATTGCCAGGGTGATATCTGACCCGGAGGAGGCACCGGGTCACGATACCATGAGAAATACCATATCCACAGTGCTCTCAATAAACAGGCTCCAAGTGTTCACTTTGTGCCTAGGAAGTGACATCACATTACTTAATCTTGCTCATATAGGCTTCAAAATTAAGTTTTCTCATAGGTTTTTCTGATATGGAGAACTGGAAGAGTTGAGGGTTTGCAACACTCTCCTCATGATTTAATTTTGAAATCACAAATATTGCATCTGTAGGCATCAGATTTAGCTATAGTATCAAGACACTATGTTCCAGATTGAGCGCAGGTCCAGGTTTCCTGCAACATTAACAGTGAGTCCCAGTTGGAAATGGCCCTTTTTGCAAGATCACACCCAAGCTTTTTGCCTTACCCTCCACTTTATTTCCGAAATCTCTTTTGCTGGCCTTAGGGCTCTGAACACTTTGCCACTGCTAACTAGTGCTAACGTGCATGTTCTCTCTCCTCTAAACATGGTAACATTGGCTCAAACCTAACTGGCATATTCAATTTACTTATGAGTCCCTAGTAAAGTGCAATGTATGTGCCCATGGCTTGTGATTTAAATGGTAGTCGTGGGCCTGCTGAACTGATTGTGCCATCTACTTGAGTAGCCCTTTAACCATGTCTCGGGCCTGCCATTGCAGAGCCTGTATGTGTAGTTTACAATGCCAATATAAGCCTTTTATCAGGCCCAAACCTTTTTTATTTATACATGTAAGTTACCCCTAAGGTAGGCCCTGGACAACCCAGAGGGCACGGTGCAATGCGTCTAAAAGGCAGGACATTTACTTTTACGTTTTGCTTATCCTGGTAGTGAAAATCTCCTACTTTCTAAGTGCCAAGTGGTGCTACCGTAATCCTGGACCCTTGGAAGTGGCCAAAGGTGCTTGCCAGTGGAACCAACACATCTTCTCTGCTGAGTACACATCCCCAACCAGAACCGACAAGCGGCATATCCCTGGGCATAACTTATGCATCACTGCTGCTGCATGGATTGAACCTGTCACAAAGACTCACATTGTCGCCATCTCCTGCATCTTGGGGCTGATGCATTGCCTTCAGACTTGTTGTGAGAAGGGCCTGGTATATAATGCTCACTAATTCTAGTGATCACTTTGTACCATGCCAAGCAACCCTTATGATGATTGGTTGTAATTCAACCTTGTAGACCAGTTATCCTAGTGGTAACGTGGACAAAGCAGTCTTAGGCTAAACTCTGAAAGGCATGTGAAGCCAGCTGTAATACCACACACAACCCCCTTGAATACCAAATGAAAGGGACACCACACAGATATATATTGAAAATATATATTGATTTATTAACTATAAAATCCCCTGGACTCTTTATGAGCACAGAAGTACAAGCGCTAAATCACAAGACAGTTTAAAATACACAAAAGTTGCACAATATGGATGAGCCCTAGGGGCCACCTAAACCATATACTAAGAAAGTGGTATAAGAGATACCAATCAGAACGGAAACAGGCCTAGGGCCTTGGGAATCGCTGGAGCTATTCGAGACTAGCAGTGACTAAGTCGGGAAAGGCCCGCGGGACGCGGGTGCAGTGTTTAAAGTGCACGCACTTTTCAATGTAAAGTCTATGGTGCGTAAAAAGTACAAAGTTAGTTAGTTCGGAACCTTCCGAGTGACCTAGAATGCTGAAACTTAAGACACAGGCCCTTGAGATGTGTACCAGTGTAGGAACACTGGCGGAGCTGAGTTACCTCACCCACAGGAAGCGGGTGCACAGGGTCGAAGTAGTGTCGGGTTTCGTCACGCTGGTCGATGGTGCTTGGTGCTGAAGATGCTGCAGGCGGCTCGATGTGAAGAGTTCCGGTGGATCCAAGGGTGGATCTGAAGATGTGAAGACCTGAAAGCAGAGGGGACAATGTTCAAAGTCACTAGCCAGTGACTACCGTGGAACCAGATTGGAACCAGGCGATGTCGGGTGCAAACAGGCGTCGAGGTGTAGCTTCTCTCTGCAGCCACGTGGACACCGGGGGTCGAGGACGTCCAGGAGTCGTTCACAAGCTGTCCCACGCAGGCTTCTCGCTGTTAGCGGTGTCGGCAACTTGATCGGAGCAAACAGGCCTTGGCTAATGCAAGCCACGCAGGAATCAAAAAATGCTTAACACTCGGACCAGCAAGGTCAGAGCGGGTGCTCCTTTGCACAGGAGCTAGGGCAAGTCTGGAGCAACCAGACCCGCAGTGTAGTTTGTCGGTTTCGTCGCCAAGATGGCCGCTGACCACATGGCTAGTGGCCGGGATGGCGCGTCGAGTGGCACAGTGCAAAAGGGCCCCAAGCAGATCGTGGAGATGCTGGAGGGCTCTTCTTCGATGCAAGGACTGCTCGGTGGTGGGGGTTCTCAGTCCCCAAAGCACAACGTCGAGGATGCCTTGGTTGCTGCGCAGTCAGCTTTTCGAGTGTCTTCCAAGAGGTCCAGTCCCACATCACTCGGTACCTCCACTAGTCCCTTCTTTGCAGGGACTGTGGATCGGGCTGTGAGAGGTCTGGGAGTCTGGGTCTTGTTGGGCTCTGGGCTTGGGCTCCGGCGGGAGGCGGCGGCAAAGCAGACGTCAAGTTGCTGGTTGGTGCCTGTGTTCACATGGTGGCCACTCCTAGGCCACAAGGGAGATTCTCTTCAGTCTTCTGTGCAGCAGAATGTCGAAGTCCAGTCTTCTTCTTGTTTAAAGTTGATTTCAGGTTGATCTGCTGTGCAATGGCACTGCTCCCACTCTTATTCCCAATCTGAGGGGTGGATCACCTACTAGGTCCCTCCTCTGGGAGGAACCAGGAAGGGGGGCGGTTACACCCCCTTTCCTTTGTCCAGCTCCTCGCCACGCCTGGGTCTGGAAAGTCCCAGGACCGGTTTGGACTGGCTTATGCACGGGGACACCTTGTGTGCCCCTGGCATGTCTGATTCTATTCAGCCCTGTCCTACCCAATACACAAAACCCTGTCTGGGGTGGTGCTCGCACCTCCCAAGGCAGGAAACCCTTTGTTCAAGCCTCCCTCGCTGGAAGGACTCCCAGCAGCAGGAGGTCAGACTCGTGTCTGTGGTTGCAGCATCCATTTTGTGATGCTGAGGCTCTGGTTAACTTTAACCGGGTTAAGGCTACACACATGTCGTGTCCCTCTAGAAGGGTGGAATGCTATCCCCGTCGACAGAACTGTCGAGGGGATAGTATTCCAATTCGTATGACACCTTACTCGACATGTTTTGATAAAGCCAAACCAAAGATAGCATGTAACCGCGAGGATTATAATGCACTTAAGAGTATATGGTATGGCAATATCCCGGAACAGCTTAGGGAGTGGTTCCCGACAGCTGCAGACAGGCTCAGCTCATGCTAGAGCACCATCTGACATATTTCCAAGCACTCTGCCTCCAGGATTGAAGAGGCCTTCCATAGGAGTGGCTGATAGGAACATATGTGTCCAGTTTAAGGTTAGATATAGGGATACTATATCTAAGTAAGAGGTGATTACACCAACTTACCCCAGCTGAGTGATCAGCCAGTTGTGTCGAATATGGAGGCCAGGCCAAGGGTGGCACAATACATGCTGCAGCCCCTGGTAGGCCTTGGAAACACCTATGCCCTGGGTACCTAGGGTACACTGTTACAGGGGCCAATAAGGTGAACCAGTTCCAATTCGTAATGCACCTAAAGTGCATTGGCAGTAATTTAGAGAGAGAACAGCAGGCTGTGGGTCTGATTAGCAGGCCCACAGCCACATTAAGTCATAAACCAGTGAAGCAAAAAGCAAAAATTTGGGGTGACCATAGGATAGCAGACCCTACTCTCCTACACTTGTTACTGCACGATGCTCTTCCCGGTGCATTCCTTGTAGATGACAGCTTAAATGCTGAAACTCTACATAGCAGCTTCAACGCTCAACGGAACCAACGAATCACCTCAGTTGTGCCTCGCATCCTCGATACAGGACTTAACATCACAAGCTCCTCATTGATGACAAATAAGGACCTGGTACCACAGCTCCGCCACATTTCAGAACCGATGCAAAGCTCTGGCTGCGCAATGAGTCTTCGACATGGATACATCCAATGCTCCGCAAACAGGATTTAAGGTACTCTGTTTAGATGGCCTAACTCGGGCCCTTTAGCCAGCCCGGCTCCATCGCGGTTGTCCTAGGTAAGAGTGGTGGCAGGTCCAGCCCTTGGGGTTTTCTCCACAGGTCTCAACAGTTGGTGCAGTCCTTCTTTCTTCCACAGATCCAGGACTGTTCTAAAGAGAGTTCCCACAGGTGCATATTTATGACTGGGAGTAGCCTGTGGATGATGCCTCCCTAACCAACAGGAAATAAAGTGCCCAGGAGTAACCCTATCCACTTGTGCAGCACTTGCTATATGCCCTACTGCAAGCATTCTCACAGTCACACTCTCAGTCTATATCCAACATGGCAGAACCTTTCTTCACCTGTGAATAACTTCTGTGCCGACCCTAGACGTGTTCTCATGGAAATTAGCAATGCCTCCTCTGTGGTCACTCAAAACTGGTTCTGGGAGCACCACCTCTCCCACTGGGATTGGTACCTGGCTGACTAGAGGAATAACTGAGAGGGCAGGCCCATGTGTTATCTACATCTTCCTTTGTATCAGTTCTAGAAGCAAGTTAAGACCTCATCAAAGGGGGTTTGAAGCTCATAGTAGGCAGCTGGAAGCACATGCAAATGGACTACTAAACACTATAGGCATGTAAAGAGTGACCTTTGAAAATTAACTTTTGTAAAAAATGTAGGACAAACCTGTGAATTGGGCTTGTAATAATACTTTAAAAAGTCCAAGACTGAACTTTGTAGCTGGTTCCTTGGAGGAGATAACATTCTTCATCTTAATATTGTATCCCATTTTTCCTATAGATCTACTGACTCTGCTAAAGTGAAAATAGCTTTTAGGGCCTTATCACTGTACTTTTACATGTCCTACTTTTAAATACCATGCACCCTTCCTTATTGGCATTTAATAACTACTCAACAGTGACTTATTATTATTTTTAAGGAGGGTTTAGGCATGTCAAAAGGGGTTATTTTAACAAGTTGAAATTGCAAATGTAAAACTGCACAACAGTGTACATTATAGGAGTGCAGTCATGTTGTGCACTGTCAATCTAGTGGTGGTAAATTATGTGCTGTAGTTCACTAGTGACATTTAACATAGCGGCCCTGAGGAAAAACTCTCTACCGTATACTAAGGACTTATGGATATGTTAAGATGCCAATTATGAGTATAGCCAATTTCAATATGTTTTTGGGGTCAGAGTGCATGCAGTAGGGCCTGGTTAGTAGAGTACTAGTGCATGGAGTTAAAAACACAAAAGCATCAGTCCCAAAAATGTGGGTGGTCATGCAAAAAAAGGCCTTTTCCTGCAGAGATGCACAAACAACTCCCTCCCTAGGGTAAACCACAAAAACTGTAAACTGACCTACAAACCGAAGGCTCATGATGAAGAGTTTAAGGGGGCTCCTTTCTTTAAACATAAGGTGGTATATCAATGGATGCTTTCTCTCTCTGGGTCCATAAAATGATTAACCCTGAAGAGCATACTTCTTCGGTTTGTGGGGTGTAAAATGTTCAGACATTCTTTAACCTGCTGTAAAACAAAAAATGACTGGGGCAGTTCAGGGCAAAAAGTGCAAAATGGTGGAAAATCACAGCTGCACAATCTTACAGCAACTTACATCTTTAAAATTAGTGTTGCCTACTCTGAAAACTACTGGTTAGTGAAGACTGAACTGCTGTTACCCATGCATTACCTGCTGTGTATATGCGAAGGGGAATCAGGTCCATTTAGAGTGATTAGGTACTTTGACAATGCATGAAATAATGACATTTACAATTCTATTTGGTTTGGGTTGCTCTACAATCTACCCCAGTTTCAAATACATGTGGTTAGAGAATCTCTGACAGAATATCGAGAGACAGGATATCGACAGACAAAATATTGACGCTGGAATATCGAAAGCAAGTATATCGACACCCTATCTACAACATGGTAAGTACAAAAATATTGAAACTAAAATATCGATGTTAAAAATATCGTAATTAAAAATATATTTTTTTTGTTTTAAAAAAAGAAATATAAAGTAAATCATACTTTTAAATAATTTAAACTTAGGTAAAAATATTTTAGAATGTTTAAAATGAATAAATAATACATATTTAATGTTAAACATTTAATTAAAATTAAACATACAATATGTAATATATTTTTAATTAATTATAATATTTATTATTTTTTTGAATAGTTTAAAAATATTAACAAATACTATAAATTACAAATACATCAACACGCATAAAATAATAACATAAATAATAGTAAATATGTATAATTAATACATGAAAACATTGAAATATACTTTTAATATTTAAAAAATTAATTAAACACAACATTATGTAACATAATAAAAATATTATAAAATACATAAATAAATATAAATGATATTGGATAGCGTAAGGCTAAAAATTACTATTCAAACTCCATAGGGTGCAACAGTAGGGAAAGTGTTGGATAGCGGATAGGTAAAAATTACTATTCCCACTCCAATGAGTGCAACATTAGTGAAAGCGTTGGATAGCGTAATGGTAAAAATTACTATTCCAACTCCAAAGGGTGCAACAGTAGGGAAAGCGTTGGATAGTGTAGGGGGTAAAATTACTATTCCCACTCCAGAGAGTGCAACAGTAGGGAAAGCGTTGGATAGCGGGTGGGTAAAAATTACTAT
This sequence comes from Lissotriton vulgaris, assembly GCF_964263255.1. Taxonomy (NCBI): domain Eukaryota; kingdom Metazoa; phylum Chordata; class Amphibia; order Caudata; family Salamandridae; genus Lissotriton; species Lissotriton vulgaris. Next base: position 473,910,673 of record NC_141694.1, read on the forward strand.
TCCCACTCCAGTGAGTGCAACAGTAGGGAAAGCGTTGGGTAGCGTACGGGTAAAAATTACTATCCCCACTCCAGTGGGTGCAACATTAGGGAAAGCGTTGGATAGCGTAATGGTAAAAATTACTATTCCAACTCCAAAGGGTGCAACAGTAGGAAAAGCATTGGATAGTGTAGGGAGAATAATTACTATTCACACTCCAGAGAGTGCAACAGTAGAGAAAACATTGGATAGAGGGTGGGTAAAAATAACTATTCCCACTCCAGAGAGTGCAACAGTAGGGAAAGCGTTGGATAGCAGCTGGGTAAAAATTACTATTCCCACTCCAGTGAGTGCAACAGTAGGGAAAGCGTTGGATAGCGTAAGAGTATAAATTACTATTCCAACTCCAGTGAGTGCAACAGTAGGGAAAGTGTTGGATAGCATAAGGGAAAAAATTACTATTGCAACTCCAAAGGGTGCAACAGTAGGGAAAGCGTTAGATAGTGTAGGGGGTAAAATTACTATTTCCACTCCACTGAGTGCAACAGTAGGGAAAGCGTTGGATAGCGGGTGGGTAAAAATTACTATTCCCGCTCCAGTGAGTGCAACAGTAGGGAAAGCGTTGGATAGCGTACAGGTAAAAATTACTATTCCCACTCCAGTGGGTGCAACAGTAGGGAAAGCGTTGGATAGCGGGTAGGTAAAAATGACTATTCCCACTCCAATGAGTGCAACAGTAGGGAATGCGTTGGATTGCGTAGGGGTTAAAATTACTATTCCCACTCCAGAGAGTGCAACAGTAGGGAAAGCTTTGGATAGCGTAGGGGGAAAAATTACTATTCCAACTCCAAAGGGTGCAACAGTAGGGAAAGCTTTGGATAGCGTAGGGGGAAAAAAACTATTCGTACTCCCAAGGGTGCAACAGTAGGGAAAGCGTTTAACAACATAGATTTTTATTTTAACATGCTTCTAAATAATGTTTATATTTGAAATAATGTATAATTAATTTTTCAAATACATCAACATCAATAAAAACAATAAATAATTAATAAAACCAATTACATTTGAATAATTAATTGACAATAAATTAACAACAAACACCAATAAATAATAATTATTAAATATTACTCACCAAATAATAAATATTAAAGAATAAATTATTTATCATAACAATAAAATATTATTTAAATTTAAATCAATAATAAAAATTCAAATACATTCTACAAATTAATATTTTTTTTAAAAATGTTTACCAATTAATTAATTCATTTTTCTAGTTATTAAAATATATTTACAAATTACAAATATTAATTGACAATTTAAAATAATTAATTACCAATTAATAATTATTTAATACATTAATTATCCTTAACTAAAAATGTTTAAATAATTAAATATTTACAATAAAATTACTTTCCACCCAATACCCCTATAAATCCACAACACGCTCAGGTACTAAAACATAACATTTAATTAAAATTAACATTAATTACCAATTAAATAATTAATTTATCAATTAAAATAATTATTTACCAATTAATAATTAATTACAAAATAAATTATACATAGAAAAATATTTTATTAATTACAATTAAATTAGTTCCCACCCTATTCCCCTATAAACCCACAACCCGATCCGGTATTAAAACATAACATTTAAATAAAATTAACATTAAATACCAATTAAATAATTAATTTATCAATTAAAATAATTAATTGCCAATTAATAATTAATTACAAAATAAAATATACATAAATAAATATTTTATTAATTACAAATAAATTACTTCCCACCCTATTCCCCTATAAACCCACAACCCGCACCGGTACTAAAACATAACATTTAATTAAAATTAACATTAATTACCAATTATAAAATTAATTTATCAATTTGAATAATTAATTGCCAATTAATAATTAATTACTAAATAAATTATACATAAAAAAATATTTTGTTAATTACAATTAAATTACTTCCCACCCTATTCCCCTATAAACCCACAACCCGCTCCGGTACTAAAACGTATAATTTACTTATAAATAAAATGTATTAATATATAAAATTAATACACATATAATATACATTATTTTAAATACCTAACTAAAACATATAACACATACATAATAAAAAACAAAAAAATAATACAAATATCGATATTAATGTCATCGAAATTAGTTACATCAATATATATGCTATCGATATTACTAACTTCGATATTATTTACATCGATATAAAGAATTTCGATATTACTTACCTTAGGGTCGATATTCTGTCCAACGATATTCTTGACATCGATATTCTGCACCTTCGAAATTTCAAACACGATATTTTGGTAGGTCGAAAACTAAAACTCGATATTTTGACTGTACCGTGGTTAGAATAGTAAAAACATACTTATTCGACCTGACATCCTTGGTGTGGTTTTTCCTCAACTTTTTGTCTACCAGCCTCCTGTTTCTATTGCTTAATTTTTTCTGGTTTTAGGACTCTGCACACTATACCACTGCTAACCAGAGCTAAACTGATAGTGCTCTCCGCTTTCAACATGGTAAAACCGATCTGAACCAATTGTCTTATCTAATTTACCTCTAACTACCTAGTACAGTGGTACCACCTGTTCCCAAGGCCTGCAAATGAAATGCTACTAGTGGGCCTGCAGCACTTATTGGGCCACTCACATAAGCAACCCATTAAACATGTCTCAGGCCTTCCTTCACAGCCTATGGGTGCAATTTTAAACTGCGATTTCAACCAGGCAGGATTAACCTCTTGTCGGCCCAAACTTCCTTTTTTAGTACATAAAAGTCACACCTGGGGTAGGCCCTACACAGTCCAAAAGGCCGGTTGGGGTGTATTTAAAAGGTTGGGCATGCACTTTTAAGTTATACATGTTCAGGTAGTGAAAAACTCCTAAATTCATTTTTCAATACTGTAAGGCCTATGTCTCCCATAGGATAACATTGTATTCCCTTATTTCAATTACTGTCTGTTAACTTTCAATTGGGAGCAGGTACAAATGTGCAGTTTGGTGTTTAAATAATTGCAATTTAAAAATCTCTTTAATCATAAAATCAGATTTTAAGTCACAATTCTGAAAATGCCACTTTTAGAAAGTTGCCATTTTCTTCTCCGAAACACTTGGTGCATGCATCCTGTATCCTAGGTCACATGACAAGTTGGTCTTTGTATATTGCTCCCAGACATTGAGACCAAGGGGGAGTGAATGTTGGCAGGATGGGGAATCTCTGACTTAATAAAGGGATGAAGCTGTCACCTACCACACTTGCACATCACAGAGCCTATGCCTGAGCACACCCACAGAGAGCTTGATACTAGTCTTTTGTGACTCCAGACAAGCCAGGACCATGATATGAAGGTAGGTAGTTCTGGATGCCTCTGGAGGTGGAAGCCTTTATAAAATTATCCTACTACAAAGTGAGCACCAGGTCTAAATATTGGACCATTAGACCCAACCCATCAGTGCACCTTTGGACCAGTGGAGGCTCGGAATGGCTGATGTGCTGCTCTGCAAGAAGGATTGCTACTCTGTTGCCCTGCTGCCTGATTGGCAAGGACTGGACCTGCATCGAGCTGGACCCGAGACCTACCCTCCTCTGCCAGCCTGTAGGCTCCCGTGAAGACCTCTTTTTCTTTGTCCCCAGCAAAGTCGAGGACCTCTGCCTTGCCTAAGGGGCGTTTCTCCCTTTAATTTTGGGTGGAATCCACCCCATCCCATCAAAGCAGGTGCAGTATATGGTGTTTGAGTGGATATCCAGTGCTTAGTGGTGGGCCTCACTACCATACAATATATACAGTAGGTATTATTCTGGTCTTCATAAAATGAAAATTGACACATTTGGCAGTCTGGGCATGAAATATGTTGACCCCACTCTATTTCCCATGTTAGCTATTAAGGTACAATACTACCTCAGATAGCTCCTTTTGCTTTTACTGTCTCAATGGACCACTACCCCAATAAAATTCCCCTGATTTCCTTGGACTCTTTTATACTACTTCTTTCACCACCCTTTCTTCACCCCTTCATTGCACTCATCATGCAGCATTTTTTGATCAAAAGATCTCCGCCAAAGAGCCCACAGGCCTGTCAAACATTGCAGCGCCTGCTTGACGAGAAGCACCCAATGATTAAACATTACACCCTGCCAGGTGTGTGAGGGCACTCTGATCTGACCACTCGGATTCCCCTCGATCTGGATGGTTGGACCATTGATTCCACCAAGAATAGGGTCAATCTTGCTCCTTCCTTGAGGAACGTCCCCCTCTGTGTGTATCATGCTTCTTTCATGTGTGTCAGGGAATCGCTTATTGCTGTTGTATAACATATACGAGTTCTGTTTGTGAGACAATTCCCATGTTCTATTTGTTGTACCTGTTCTCTTTATGTATAGTACGATTACACTACTGTTGACTCGGATATACCTCTTTTGAACAATACTGCTGCTTCCTATGCTGCACCTGGTGTGTGAGGGAAGCTTCTGCTACCTTTGCTCATGCTGTGTCTGTTCTTGTTATTCGAAAGATTGTGCCCCAGAGCCTGTGCTGTACTTTGGTTTATTGTGTTTTAAAATGTATTGTTCACCACAGTAGTTATAAAACGTGTTCCAGGATGATGTGGGCATACCACAATCCTCATTAAAAAATATATATTATATCAGATTTTGTACCTATTTTATAGTCCCACTGCGCCCTAAATGCACCACATGCCACAATATGTTGCTTTGCATAAACATAAATCCTTAATCACTCTAAAGCTGTGACTTTTGTTGTCAAAATGCACCATTTGACAATATGTTTTCCAAAAACACTTTCCAGACTACCATCAAGTCTCAGGTTATGTTTCTCTTAAAATTATATCCCCTTTTCATTAAGGTGGTAACAACGCCTCACATAAAAATGTTTTTGGATATTTTGTTCCTAAAAATCCTCTGCATTTAAGAGTGCAAAGAGGAATGTGTGTAGTGTTTGCTCAGGCTTTGGGTTCTTGGTCGAAATCTCTACATAGAAGAATTTGTACTTGTAAAGCGCACTAACGCATACCGCTGTGGAACCCTTCCTGGCTCTTCCCTGTGAAATGTCCACTGCTGGGCACCCCCAAGGTGAAGCCAGGCATCCCAGCGCTGTTGAGGCAGTGTGGAGAATAAGCAAGCTATTGCCCAGAGTTGGACCCATGATTAGACTAGGCGCCGAGGTGATAATTATCAGGTCTGAGGAAATTGAGCCCAAGACCCGCCGAGAAGGGAATTGAACCCTGGTCCCGGGCCAGACCTCTGCATCAGGGTCTGCCGCTCTAACCATTGAGCCACACTTCTCCACTTAAGTCTTTAATCTGGGTGAAGTGGTGTGTTGCAAAGCCTTATAAACATATTGTTAGGACCGAGACAAAAACTACAAGAGAATGCAAGAGTGGAGTTCTTAAATAAGGAATGCCCGGCTACTCACCGGTACTACACATTACTCCGAGTCCTAGTCTCCCCGTCCCATTCCTGACAAGTGAGCAGCTTGTCTGCTCTACAGAAACCCCTACCTAGCTGAGCTGTTTGCACTTCCCCCTATGATGACGTCACCCCCACGTGACTGTAAAGGGGGAAGTGCATCTAACGATCATTCTGGTTCGTGGGCTGCCGGTGTTCCGGGTAAGTTCCCTGCTGTCTGCGTTTGTTGTTGCGGCGGCGTGCTTCAGCGGACGCCTTCTTTTTCGCTATGCTGGTTTCACCGCGATGCCTCTGGTGTTTGGGGGCTGTTGTATTACACACGGCTCGGGTTAGGGGCTGTCTCTGATTTCTGCACTGTTTGCGCTCGCGGCTCGCGTTAGCGGCCGTTTTTGCGCATTTCACTCACCGGACTTTGGTTGGCCTGCTCCAGCGGCTGTTCCTGGGTTTCCTACAGTCCTTTTTCGCCCTGCTTTAGCGGGCAGGGGCTTTTGAGGTGTTTGTGTTCTGGCGCTCCGGTGGTTTGGGCCTTAGGGGCGTGTTGGCTGCTGATTGGGCTTTTTATGCCGGCCCATTGCCTTTCCTGCCACAGGTGTTCGGGTCCTCATCTTATATATATGGGGTCCTTCTTGGATGTTTTTTGTCCTGGTTTTTGCCTGTTGGTGTGGTTTTTGGACTTTGGCTTCTGTGATGGCTGCTGAGGCTTCATCTTCTGCAGCCCCTCTGGATGCCCTGCGCCTCCTTGTCAGTGAGGCTGTGCCTGCTGCTTTCCTGGCTAGGTATGCGGCTGGACCTCCTCCCAAGAGGCCTCGTGTTTCTGTGGATCCACTGGCTGACCCTGAGGATGACTTGGGTCCTGAGGATGATGAGGGTGTGCGTGGTCGTTTTGTTCAGGGTGCTGAGCTCACTGAACTGTTCGCACATGTTAGGTCCAATTTGGGGTTCTCTCCTCCTGCCGCTGATGTTTTGGAGGATGACTTCTTCACACAGTATGTCCAGCCTGCTCCGGACTCTTTGCCTTTGCACTGTGCTATTCGCAAGGTGTTGTCTCACGAATGGCAGGATGTGGACAAGTCTGCTTTTCCTCGTTTCCTGTCTCGGCGTTACCCTCTGGAGGGTTTTGCTGCTGAGTTCCCTCAGGCTGTGAAGGTTGATAATCTGATGGCTGGAATCTCTTCTCAGGGTTTGGTCGTTTCTGAGGACGCCCTTCCTGCGGACACTGTGGATAAGCGTGTTGAGGGTGCTGTGAAGCGTTCTTATGCTGCTTCCAATTTTTCCATCCGTGCGACTGCCTATTCGAACTAGATGGTTCAGTCGCTCCTTAAGGATTTCCAGTCCCTGTCGGTTCTGCTGCAGGACTGCGAGGATGCCACGCCTCTTTTGTCTTTAAAGGAGCGACAGGTTTGATACCTGTTGGATCTTTCCTTTGACAATTTGGGGGCGGCGGTGGCTGCTTCTGGGGCTTCCATCGCTGCCCGTCGTCATATTTGGATGCGTTCCTGGAAGGCGGACTCTTCACAGAAGTCGATCCTCCTTAAGTTGCCCTTTGCTGGTTCCAAGTTGTTCCGTCCTCAGCTGGAGGGTATGGTCAAGCAGTCTGCTGAGAACAGCAAGCTGGTAGCTCCGGTCCGCCCTCGTTCTCGGGGTCGTGGATTTGGTTACAGTCGCGCTTTTGGGCCTCCTGCTCGTGGCGCTTCTCAGCCCTTTCGTGGCAGGGGTCGTGGCCGGGGGGCCCCTGGAAGTGCCAAGCCCCGTGCCGCTGCCGGTTTTGCCACCCCCGCTTCTTCCTCTTCTCAATGACTGTCTGCCCTTGCCGGTTGGTGGTCACATCCAGTCCAGTCGGTTCCGGATGCCTGGGCGGTTCAGACTGTTTCAGAAGGTTGCCGGATCGAGTTTTCCTCTCCTCCTCCTCCGGGTTTTGTTCAAACTCCCCTGCCGCGTCTTCCTATGCGCAGGGAGGCTTTGTTGGCAGGTGTGCGGCTCCTGTTGGAAAAGCGGGCGATTGTGGCGGTCCCCCCTCTGGAGTGGGGCAGGGGTTGCTATTCTATCCTCTTTCTTGTCTCAAAGAAGGACACTTCGGATCTTCGTCCTGTTCTGGTTCTGAAGCGGGTCAATCGCTTCGTTGTCCACCGTCCATTCAAGATGGTGACACTCCAGTCTATCCTGCCTCTTGTCCTGCCGGGGGTGCTTCCTGGCGTCCCTGGATCTCATGGATGCGTATCTGCACGTTCCTGTCCATCCGGAAGACCAGCGTTTTCTCCGGTTTGCTGTGGGGACCCTTCACTATCAGTTCCTGGTGCTCCCTTTCGGCCTTTCCTCGGCGCCCAGAGTGTTCACCAAGCTCTTGGCCCCTCTGGTGGGTATCCTTCATTCCAGGGGCCTTCTGGTGTTTCCGTATCTGGCTGACTGGTTGATTGTCTCTCCTTCCTTTTCACTGGCTCTGTCGGATGTGGAACAGGTGTGTCTTCTGCTGGGTTCCTTTGGGTTCCTTATCAACCACAGGAAGTCGTCCCTGGTGCCCTCCCAGTCCCTGAAGTTCCTGGGGGCTCTCTTCCGCATGGACTTGGACATGGTTTTTCTCTCACAGGAGCGCCAGTTGACTTTGTTTTGTCACCTTTCCTGGCTTCTGTCCCAATCCCAGGTGTCTGCCCGTCTCTGGTTGCGGAGTCAGGGGGAGATGGCTTCCACTCTGCATCTCCTTCCTTGGTCCAGGCTCCTTCTGTACCCCCTGTTGCATCATGTCCTGTCGCACTGGGATCCTGCCTCCTTGGACTACGAGACTCTGATCCCTGTCACTCCGGGGATTCGGGCGGATCTCCAGTGGTGGTTGTCCCCTCTCTCTCTTTCCCGGGGGTTCGATCTCCTTCCTCCTCAGTCTGTGGTCGTGTTGTCCACGGATGCCAGTGCTTTGGGGTGGGGTGCCGTTCTGGGTGCCTCCAAGGCTCAGGGTCCGTGGTCCAGTTTCGAGTCCCTCCAGTCGTCGAACTGAAAGGAGTTGAGGGCGGTTTTGTTGGCTCTTCTTTGGTTCGCTCCTCTCCTTCGGGGTCGGGCAGTCTCTGTGCAGACGGACAATCAGGTGGTTTGTTCTTATGTGAATCACCAGGGGGGCATGTGTCATGCTCTGTTTCTCCTGTCCCAGAAGATCGGCCTTTGGGCCGAGTCGAGTCTCTTGTCTCTGACGGCGGTCTATCTTCCGGGGAAGGAGAATGGGCCTGCGGATTCTTTGAGCAGGGTGTTCCCCTCCTCGGTGTCCCTTTGTCTGTCCCCGGATCTGTTTGACCTGATTGTCCTCCGGTTCCGCCTTCCTTGGCTGGATCTGTTTGCCTCGGAGGAGTCCGCCCTTCTTCTTCAGTTTTGCAGCATAGTTCCCTCTCCGTTGGCGTGGGCTACCGATGCTTTCTCGATTCCTTGGTCGAGGGGTCTGCTGTTTGCCTTCCCTCCGTTTGCCTTAATTCCGAGGGTCCTCCAGAAGATTCGTTGGGATCGGGCGGAGGTTCCGGAATGGTCTCGGTAGTCTTGGTTTCCCCTTCTGCTGGCCTTCTCGGTTTGCCCTCATTGGAAGTTTCCCCTGTGTCCCTCCCCACTGCGGGCTCCTCTTCTCGGGGTTGCCTCCCTGCGTCTCCTCCGGCTGGGGGTTTGGCACTTGAAAGGTTAAGTTTGCTGGGTCTGGGTTGCTCGGTTGAGGTTGCCCGTTATCTCCAGCTTTCTAGGCGTCCTTCCACCTTGATGTTGTATGACCGTCACTGGAAGAATTTCTCCTCCTGGTGTCTTGTGAGGGGTCTCTCTTCGGCCTCCTGTGAGGCCGTGAAGGTTTTGGACTTCTTGCAGGATGGTTTCGTCTTGGGGCTTGCGGTTTCTTCCCTTCGGGCCCAGTGGGCTGCCATTCTTGCTTTCAGGGGTTCTTCTGTTTCCTCTGTTTCCCTGTTGGTGGCTCGCCTTCTGCGGAGTTTCTTGCTTCAGCGTCCTGTCTCTCGTTCTCCTGTGCCTCCTTGGGATCTTCCCTTGGTTCTCCGGGCTTTGACGGGTCCTCCTTTCGAGCCTTTGGATTCCGTGGCCCTGAAATTCCTTTCTGCTAAGGTTATTTTCCTGGTGGCCATTACTTCTGGGCGGAGGATTGGTGAGATTGGGGCGCTGATGGCTTCCCCTCCCTTCTTGCGCTTTTGCGATGATAAGGTCATTCTACGCCCGATTAAGTTCTTTCTTCCTAAGGTGGTGTCTTCCTTTCACTGTCAGGAGTTTATTGTTCTCCCTGTGTTTTTTCCGGCTCCTGCCTCTCCTGAGGAGGTGCTCCTCCATTCATTGGATGTGCTGAGGGCTCTCCGCATCTACTTGGAGCGTACGGCTGGCTTCAGGAAGGTTGATTCCCTGTTCGTCACCTATGGCATGTCGGGGCTGGGGCTTCGTCCTTGCTTGTCCACTTTGTCTCGGTGGGTTAGGGGTGCTGTGGTTTCCGCTTACGACTCTGCCCACTGTCCTCTGCCTTCTTCGGTTCAGGGTAGGTCGACTAAGAGCGTGTCGTCCTCATGGGCCAAGTTCATGGGGGCCTCATTGAGAGACATTTGCAATGCTGCCACGTGGGCTTCTCCCCATACTTTTGTTGCACATTACCGCCTTCAGTTGGGGGTGGTGGCCTCTGCTGCTTTTGGGACTTGTGTCCTGTCTTCTGTACATGATTTATAGTACTGTTTTCTGTTGATTAAAATGGACCCGTTTATTCTCGTACTTTCTGGTCTGTTTTTTTCTCACAATCACCGTGTGCTTGGCTATGGGCTCACTTGTCAGGAATGGGACGGGGAGACAGGACGAGGAGGTAATGCCCGGTTACTCACCGGTAATACACATTACTCCGAGTCCTGGTCTCCCCGTCCCATTCCTGAGCCCTTCCCTCCCTCCCTGGTTTGGGTTTTTTCTTTGGGTGATTGTCTGGTTTTTTGTTCTGGTTTTCTTTGGTATTTTCAGGATGATCGTTAGATGCACTTCCCCCTTTATAGTCACGTGGGGGTGACGTCATCATAGGGGGAAGTGCAAACAGCTCAGCTAGGTAGGGGTTTCTGTAGAGCAGACTAGCTGCTCACTTGTCAGGAATGGGACGGGGAGACAGGACGAGGAGGTAATGTTTGCAAAGAAGTTGTCTATTATGTAAAGATCTGTACTCATCGCTGGCAGTCTCAGTTATCTTCCAATTATCCATTTTTGACAAGTACTGGAAGATAAACCTAATGATTTCTGTATTAGACCACTGGGTGGTTTACAAAAGCCTGCTGAAGTTGTTTTCAAAAGTCCAAGACCATTCTTCTGCTATAGAAATTAAATTTGTTACAAATATTTTTCAATTAAAAATGTACCTCAAGGGGCAGCTCGTAAATAAAAGTGTCAAAGGAAAACTGCGTAGTTTGGCTCTGACGGGCCAAAATAAGATTGTAATTATTCGGCTTTATTTGAACATAAATGTTGAGTTAGAATGATAATGTATAGAAGCCTGCTACACGTTTCACAAATGCAGGTGTATCCATCCATGCGGCACTTTATGCCTGTATACACAGCTACAAGTTCGCTGCTCGATAATGGTAGCATGTCTGGGGTCCACAGCCGCAAGCGCCTACATGGACCAATCCGACGCTCCTTCATCTGTGACCAATTCCATCACTTCTCTGGAATAGGATTTCTTCCTGCGCCATTCAAGGACTTGTCAGTGGAAATAATTGCAATGCAAATTTCATAATTCAGAAAAATACTAAAATTGACAACTAATTATGAGCATATTCTAAAGACGGGGCAAGCAAGCATGTTCTGCCCGTATTTGGCTTAACTTGGCCTTGAAAAACCCAGGTCCTGAGGTATTTGAATCGAATTCGACGCAGGCTGCGGGCCGCTCACAACAGATGTGCTCGCACAGGCCAAAGAAAAGAGGAACGTGGTTCCCGAGGGAAATCCCGAGGCGTGTAGTCATTCTTCCGCGCTTTAGAATTTTTCTTTCAATTATCCTTTGCCCATGATGGACGCCTCGTGAACTGTCAACCCCCGCAATGAAATCGCACAGCGCGAGATCCGGGAGATCAGTAAGTGGATGCGCGTCGGTTTTTTTTTTCTCTCTGTGTAACCTGTGGACCACAAGAGATACGAAAAGTAGCAGCGTCAGGGGGAATGAAGAAAATTCATACCTTGGGCTCACTGATCCATCACAGGCGCCGTCGTAATCACTTGTCAGAGCAGGAGGACTGGCGCGCTTTTGGTGAAGATTTAAAGCTGCAGGACCTCTACTGAACACGTTGATTCGCTTTTGGTCCGTCAGTTGGCTAGAAACAGTTCTTTCAGAGCCGGAAGACTATTAGGTATCCCAAAGCAATGCCGGCCGGTCAGAGTAAAGGCGATTGCAATCACACAAAAGCCCATGTTTTTAACAATCGCTAGGATGTATTCGCAGGTAAGTAAAAACAAACGTCGTCAAGAGAAGACAGGGGATATAAAGTGAGAAGACCATATTACCAGCCCCTCACAAGTAGCCGCCGGCATAAATATCCGTTCGTTAAAAAAAATTGTAACAGATTCGCTTTCGCACAAAACAACTGCTTTTCGATTTGCAATGGTTCTGCAGAAAAGCGACGGGTGAACACTTCATAAAATAAATTTCATCCTTTCAACTTGTGTCACGTCCTGTGTCTTATTTAAAGAGATGATATGTAGGTAATCGTTATAATGCTGCCCTGTTCGAGTGTTGGTTAAGGCAACGATCTGCCGAATAGCGCAGAAATTGAAAGGGAAGGAGGACAGCCTCCCTCAGCAGGAGAAAAGGGTTCTTTGAAATGTAAATTGAAAATTGTAAGACATAAAACAGCAGGTGGAATTTTCTTTTACTGGGCGCATGGTCTATCGACACTTCTTGCAACCTTTATGTTCTCATTCGCATGAAATACAGTCCAACAGCATTGTGAAACGAACAAAGAGAAGGGTTTAGAACCTTTTAATGGTGACTAATATATCCAGCAAGAACAATAAATGCACTTCTATTTGTTCAGGTCAGAAGACTTTTGTGACCAATAATACTGCTGATCGGAGTTTGTGCAGCGTGCAATTGTTATCATAAAAGTACTCTGGTGTTTAAAGTGAAGACTTGCTGTGATAAAATGTTGGAACGTTTAAAAATGGTTAAAAAAAGTCCGCTATCTTCACTTACTCAGTGGATTTAGAAAATGAAAATACGTCTCTTTTAAATTTCTTCACCTATAGTTCTAAATTGCTAACATGCGTTTAGCTACCTAAGTACATTTGTAGTTTTATATTTCTGGCACATATGGTTAGGCGAAGTGGCAGCAGCACATACCACAGAGACATATATTTTTGGGAGTGAAAAGGGCCGCTTTATGTAAAGCAGGTGCACAACACATGTAACCCTAGGCCCTAAAAACAATTATCCTCGATATTCTTTAAATCACCTACGATTACAAACCCTTCCCATGCCTAATGTCCATTCCCCACATCCTATCCTATCAATATCTAAATCCTACTTTAATCCACAATTGAAAATAGTATCCTGCAAGTCGTGAAGGCAGCCCTCTCAGGACAGACACCACACCAGGGCCCCGACCACACACCGCTCCGGCTTCTGCATAACTTAAAGGTCCCGGGAGACTGTCTGTGCTCGCATCGAAAATCGCGGGCACCATCTAATGAGACAATTGCACAAAGCTTGATTCTAGAGCAGATCGAAGGCGCCTGTTTGGTTTGCTTCAAATGTCTGTGTAGGAGAGTATGATCTGCTTACTATGGTTATCCCCACTTTTTGCTGATATTTCACTGTTTTTCAACTTTAGTCTGGCGGAGGCCCTGCTATCCAGGACTCCAGGCTAGCTGCTTCTTCTCTACATTGATTCCATGTACATTAGGTACACTCCAGTTTGGTTACTGGGGTACCCTTGTGAGTTCCTAGTATATGGTACACCAGGTACTCAGGCATAGGTACCTCAGAGGACCACCTCCCAGACAGGCATTAGTGTATTGGGGCTGGGTGGGTGCACTCTGAGAGTGCTTTGCAATCAGCACTGAGGCCACAGTTGGTGTCCCTGTGCATAGTCCAGTTCAAACCGGTTGCAGGGGCTACCAGCCCCTGCTCTGATGTGAAACTGGACAAAGGAAATGGGTATAGCCACCTATCTTTCTAGACCCTCCCATAGGTGGATCCCCAGAGTATGTCCAACCCCTTTCTTTAGTATAAGTAAGGAACCCCTGTCAACAGGACTTTAGATTACACCTGGACGAAACTTTGAAACTGAATACTGGAACTTTGACGCTCTACTAAAGACTAGAGGATGGAAGAATCTCCCTTGGGGTCAAGGAGTGACTTCCCTGCTCAAGCAGTCACCAATGAAGCATTTGCCGGTCTGCATCTCCGAAGCTCCAGCCGGACTCCGAAGTATTTGCAACAGAGAAATAGAAATTCCAGACTTCTCAGAGGCGAACCAAGTCCCCAGCAAGGCTGAGACCTGCAGCCCTCGTGAGTGATGTGGAACCGGAACTCCTGGACACCGTGCACATTTGCTACTGCATCAACTTCTCGACAACTCCTAAAGTTGTGCTTTGGTTTACTTGTAGCCGAAGCCCCGAGCACCAACTGCACTAAAGATTTTAGGCTTATATAACACAAGAGTTCTGTGAGCATGCTTCTTGCATTTCCACTTGTGGCATCTTCACGATCCCTGGTCCATCGACTGGTGGGTCCCTGTGAAGGCAACTTTGATTTTCCTTGGACTTCCCTGGTTGCTCCAGATGTGTCCTGACTCCCCACCGAGTGGGAGTCCCTCAGACCAACAAAGACCAGCAAGGGTTGCTGTTGCCAAGTATTGTTGGGTCCTATCCGGGCACCAACACCGCAGGATTCAACATTCTTTGTGGGACAGCTTGAATCCAGCTCCTGGTTGTCGTTGACACCTCCTGGCCCTCGTGGCTGAAGAGTCAAGCTTCCCCTTCTTCACCTGAAATCACCCAACATCTGTGGCCTTCGACTATCCTGCCCCTGGTCACTGGCTGGAGACCCAGACTCTGTCCCCTCTGCTTTCAGGTTCTTCTCATCTTCGGCCAAGGCTTGGATAACCCCGGACACTTTCCACTTCTTCGGCAGCAGCACTTTGAAGCAGATCGCAATTGAAAACGACAACGAATCCCGACATCAAAAGACACCTATGCACCGGCTTCCCTGGGTGAGGTAACTCGAGTACTACGGTGCTCCCGTGGGTGTTGGCTCTAGAACCCCTTAAGTCTAAATGGATGTGCTCAAAGTCCTCTCCTAAGTGTCCTTTATCTTTAAAATTCCAACCGCGCCTTTCCTCATATAAGTTAATGGTAATTCACGGCTGTGAACTCATACTGCACGCGTCCCCCATGGGTCCCCTGTGTCACTACCTTGGGTCATTCCTGGTGGCCCCAGCAGTTGTACAGGCTCTAGGCCTTGTGTCTATGCAATTTGTGGTTCTGATACCACTTTCTTAATATAGTTAGGCACGCCCCTAGGGCTCAACGTATATTGTGCTAATTTACTGTTTGCTATTAAGTTTACTGAATGTACTTTTGCCTCTAGCCTCATAAAGAGAGTAGTGGGATGTGTTTAGAATAAATGCATTTATTTTATATATATACCTGGGGCCTCATTTATGAGGCTGTGCGTCACTGTTACACCGCCGGTGTGTCACTTTTTGTGACGCACCAGCAGCGTAAAAAATGTGCCTTGTTGCACCATATTTACAAAGTGACGCATCTAGGTAGATGCATCACTTTGTTAACCCCTGCGCTACATTATGCCTACGCCAGGCATAATGTATGCAGAGGGGGGCGTTCTGACGCAAGAAAGGGTCATAGAAGTGACGCAATGAAATCTATAAGATTTTCCTGCACCACTTCTAGGACACAAATGCGTCAATTTCTTATGCCTGCCTCACAGCAGGCATAAGACTGACTCAGGCCCTTTCACATGGGGCAAGCCCCATGTGAAAGGACACATTGCTGGAGTTGCGTCACTTTTGTGACACACTCCAGCAATGCGTAACTTTTGCGCCATACAGATACGTCAGAAATACTGACGTATCTGTAATTCCTTGCACCATGGTGCGTCATACAGTAAATATGACGCCTCATTGGTGTCGCACGGAGGGCGCAGTGAAAAGTGACGCATCGCTGTTTTCACGCAGCGATGCATCACTTTTCGTAAATGAGGCCCCTGGTGTGGTTCTCTTTTCATTTAGTCATTCACAGGATTATAGACTGGTAAAGCAAGCTGCTTTACATTCCTCTAATTCTTAGACTGAAGGCTGCTCTCCACAGCTACCACTAGGATAGCTTTCCATAAAGGTTGTCTTTAACAAACCATCAATAAGGGTCGTTTGGACTGATGCAAGGTGCCCACTAGAATAGTGAACAGCATAATCCAGGCCAACATCTCACAGTCTGTATCAATTTAAAGGAAATTACAATTTAACAATTGCTGCTATGTTTGAGTATTTATATTTTGCTTGCTCACCTGCTGTCACTTTAACACTGCCCCCTGAATCACACCCCTTGAAATCACACACCGTACTGCTACTGCACACATGGGACCACTGTGGCATGTTGAGGTGTGGCTGGCACATACATGTGTATATTTAGGATTGGCAGTAGCAGCAGGCATGGCTCGCAGGTGGGGGTACAGGCGATTCGGGGGGTCGCATGGAGAGGGGGGGCACGGGCATGTCGTAATAAAAAAGAGGTAAAACCTACCTTTCCGCTGGGTCCCGCATCTTCACTGCTCCTGCCCTCCTGCCTCTGACTGGAACAGGAAGCAGGCTCCCTCCCCAAAGCCAATCACAATGCTGCATGCAGCGTTGTCATTGGTCTGCAGCACCTCTCCAGCCAGGGGCTAGAGGGGTGAGCATGTTCTCTATGCAGGATGCAATTCAGTTTAGTCTCAGCTGGCGTTGGCGATCTATAAAATAACATATATTTTATATATAGCATCAGTAGCAGTTGGTACTTTGTGTTGTTTTTTGTTTTTTTACCTTCAATAAACTTCCATAATGGTGCAGAAAAAGGAGTCTGCGCTGTTTGCATCTTTGGGTCATCAGGGTTTTGGCATTTAAGGAACTTGAAAAGGAAGCACAACTCATGCCGCTTTTGCTTTCTGCTGCTGATTTATTAAACCAATAAAATAGCCCTCATGCTTGGTCACTGAATTTCTTTTTTCACAAAATCAATTCACAGGGAAGATGGGAAAGCTGTGAGTAATATGGTCTAAATAATGCGAATTAAACACAACAGAGGACGCAGAGAGTGGGCCTATGTGTGGATGGTAAAGGAGTTTATTTTAAAAAGGTCCTTTGCTTTAAATGTGACTTCAATGCTGCAATGAAGGGGGATCTCTGGGACAAAATTGTTTTAGTAATGGACGCGCCACATACGGCTGAACGGACTATAGAATGCCGACTAACAGAGAGCTAATGAAGAGCTCATCAGAGTGAAGTCATTAGCCAGTCAGTCGGTGACATCAACCTCTCCTTTGCCTGCTTTGGTTCATGGCTACGTAAAGTAATTGTGGTAAAACGTCACCTCTTGCACTGGTGTGGTGTCAACTACAGTTTTGTACCTTCATGAATCCATTGTGTCAATGTTGGTCTTGGCTATTTATTATGATAGTTTAACTGTCCTCTTTAAGGTATTTATTGAGATATTGAAGCATTTTTGCACAGCTCCTCTAACAAAGATTCACACATGTGGTAAAAGTGTTTTGCTGAGTAGCCAGCTGAAAGGGGAATGTCCACTTAAGAGTTTACTTTTTCACATTGTTGCATTCATTTGGTTTTAAGCACCACATTTAGTCAGGCCTCTGTTCATGTAATCCATTTTAGCGATGGGGAACGTGTACAGGTGTCACAGGCCTAGAGGTGTAGTCAGACCCTGAAGTGGACAGACATCTCTTACACTTCATCTACACTCTTCACCACTCTTCACATCCTTGCAATGACTTTCAGGATTAGAGGGCAGTTTTAGGAATTGCCTTGGGTACTCAAGCCACACTAACAATAAGGGGGGGGAGCCATTTAATTAACTTACTCCCCACCACTTTCAAATGTCACTATCTGCCTCTGGCTGATCCACACGTCCAAAACACATGGAGGGGCACTTGCATGGGTCAATTACCCCCAAAAATCCATTGGGCGAGAGGGTAGAAGCACATACAACAGAGACATATTTTTGGGTGTGAAAAAGGCAGTTTTATTGAAAAAGGCAGTTTTATTGAAAATAGGTGTTAAAAGGCTGCTTTATTGAAAGCAGGTGCACATCACATGTAACTGTAGACATAGAGGGCCCGATTCACAGAACTAACTTAAGACTAAATCCTAAACGTACTCCTTTTGGTATTCACAGAAGTTAGGATTTTGTCTTAAGACAAACTTAAGACAGACTTAAGTTAGGATTTTGTCTTAAGTCTGTCTTAAGTCTGTCTTAAGACAAACTTAAGACAAAATCCTAACTTCTGTGAATACCAAAAGGAGTAAGTTTAGGATTTTGTCTTAAGTTAGTTCTGTGAATCGGTCCCAATGCCTTCAAAACAATTAACCTAGCTATACATTAAATCTCCTATGATTAAAAACCCTCCCCATTTTTAACCCCTTATGTGCTTGCGTCAGCCAACGGCCATCGCAAGCACTTCCTCGCTAGTGCTGCGCACGACCGTTGGCCGACGCAGCCCCGTCCACTGATTAGAACTCCCCACCGCGGTGGAATTTGCTCCGCGTTTAAGGAGTTAAAATCTCACCCCCCACATGCTTTCAATATCTAAATCCTTCTCCAATTCACATTTGAAATGGTACCCTTTAACTTCCCCTAACGCTTAACCTATATTTTTTTACATCCATTGTTAGACCAGGCTCTTTTCCAGCAGGTTTATCCCCACATGGTTTGCTTTTGGCCTCCTGTTTTTTTACCATGTTTTTGTTGCTTTTAGGACTTTGGGCACTTTACCACTGCGGATCTGTGCTAAAGTGCATATGCTCTCTGTGTGAATTGTTATTATGGAATGGTATTTCCATGATTGGCTTATTTGATTTACTACTAAGTCCTTAGTACAGGGCATTTTTTGTGCCCAGGGCCTGTAAATCAAATGCTGCTAATGGGCCTGCGAAAACCACAGGTGATGGACAGAATGCAGAACAAAGTCATACATTCACCCCAGTACAGAGATCTGGGCCTAAAGCCATCCACTGATTGTGCCATCCGCACAAGCAGCCTTTCAAAGGGGTCTCAGACCTGCCATTGCAGTGTCTGCGCGCAGTCTCTACTGCCATGTCAACCTGGCAAGTGCACTCACTTGCCAGGCCCTAACCATCGCTTTTATTACATGTGAGTCACCCCTAAGGTAGGCACAAGGTACCCCTGTGGGCAGGGTGCAGTGTATGTGAAAGGTAGGACATGTCCTGATGTGTGTGAAATGTCCTGATAGTGAAATACAGTGTTTTTCATTTTTCCCTATTGAAAAGCTATCTGTCCCATGGGATAGAATGTGAGTTTATTTATAACATTGTTAATGTAGAAATTTCCATTGGGACAAGATGGAAAGGTGGAGTTTAGTATGTCTGAGCTCAGAATATAAAAATGCATCTTTTTGTAAAGAGGATTTTTAGATTGTGTTTTTGAAATACCACTTTTAGAAAGTGAGTATTTTCTTGCTCAACCATCCTGTCTACCTCTGCTGGTTTGTGGATTGACTGACTTCCTTTGGAGTAACAGGGGCTGGGGATGTGCATTCACTGTAGACAGCCACTGAGGGGTTTGAGGTGTGTCCTGCCTTTCGTGGATGACTCGGGGCAGTGCGGAATAGATCTGGGCTGCATTTAGAGTAGGGGAAGGTGATTTCATTTCACCTGAATGGGTCTGGCCTGCCTTATACAATACTGTCTCCACCGCCTGCCGGGAAGCTGGACCAGAGAGGACAGAAATGGTTTTGTCTGTGCACAGAACCTCTCTGCCAAAAGAGAACAAAGAGAAATGGAATATAAATATTGGGGCCCAGACTACAGAACTTTAGATTACTTCTGGACTCAAGAGGAATCTCTGCCAAGGAGAAGAGCTGGGAAAGATGAAAGAGAAGGACTGCCCCTTTGCTGTGTGTTGTCAGGGGTTGGCCTGCAGTGGCTGTTTCTGCCAAAGAGAGGACACATACTTTTCTGTGTGCTGAGTATCCTGATTCAAGAAAATCTCCAAGGGCTTGAAGTAGAGCTTGCCTCCTGTTCTGAAGTCTCAGGGACACAAAAACTTCACCACCAGCTCCCCTGAACATCCTTGCTGGGAGTTCTGACCTGCCAAGCAGTGACTGTTACTGTGTTGGGCCTCTGGAGGTTGTTCCTGCTTTTGGGAGCTCAAAAAGAGACGCAACTAAGAGAAGCATGACGCATCTGCACCCTTTTCCAATGCATCGCCGCTGTGTGGGAAGAATTTCCACGCATCACCATCGTGCCGCTAAAGAAACCCACGCAGCGCCTACACACAGCTGGAGAAATCGCTGCATGCCAAATCTTGTGCACCAATCTCCAAAGTCCAAGATCAGTGCACCGATTCCAACATAAGCCCTGCTGTGCAACTGCAAGAACCAATGCATCGTGGGACCACACCTAGAGATATCAACGCAGCGCCGTTGTTGCCACCCCATCAAGAACTGATGCATCCCAGAACCCCCACGCATTGCACCAGGAGGCCAAGCCTACATCAATGCATAAGGGCCGCAGTAAGAAACCAACGCATCACCCCCGCACAGTAATAAACTGGTGCATCACCTCCTCTTCAGTGAGAAACCGACTCATCACCTCCTCTGCATGGCAGTAAGGAACCAGCGCATCACCCCCCCCTGGAGCAAGGAACCGATGCATCACCTTCCCTGCGTGTCAGGAACCGATATATTACCTTCCCTGCGGCTGTTTTTTGTTTATGATTTTGACACATCCAAGGTACTTTGTGTTGAAAATTTTGCATCTATTATTTGGTATGGACAGAACTGTTTTTACCTTCTAAAAGTCATATTTTGATTACTCTATTGTTGATTTTTATCATGTTGGTCTTGTTTGGTTTAGATAAAGATTAATTATATTTCTAAACTGGTGTGGTGTCCATTTGTGGGGCTTTCACTGTATTACTGTATGTGTTCATAAATGCTTTAAACACTGCCTCTGGGATAAGCCTGTCTGCTCCTGCCAAGCTAACAAGGATGTGAGCAGGGTTTACTTTAGAAGTGTATTCCCCTTACCCTGACTAGGAAGAAGGGTCCCTACTTGTACAAAGATGGAAACCATTGACAACTAGAGACCCCCCATTTCAAATATCACTCTGTCTACAATTCCTAAAGCATACCTTTTATTTCCTGCCTCCTCCTTTGTGTCTTTTGATAATACATTCCCGTATATCCTGAATTTGCCTATAGCAACATATTTAACTTTAATTCAAAACCCTGACAACTTATAGGCTAACTGCCACTAAGAAAAAGACCCGGGACCCTGACTTTTTCTGACACTCCCCCAACTAGGGCCAATTCCCTCAACTGTGGACATTCAACACCCACACCAGGACCTCCTTTCAAGGGTGTAAAGCTCCATTCTGTCGTGGTACAAATGCACCCCATCACCCTGAAATATTTTTGTCTATTGCTGTGAGCTTCCTAGACCCCCTCTTCTTGGAACACATTTCGTCCAAATGATGTAACATCCTGACCATTGCTGTTTAATTTCCCTCAAGTCCCTTTTGATTTCCGTCATCAATGCCAAACTTATTGTCACCACAATGGTTTTCTCCCCGAAATGTAAAACCAAAACATCAGGCCTGCAGTGATTTCACAACAGAGTATTCAAACAGTGCAGTTGCTCCTTCCACCACATATACCCTTTACCATACCATGACACAGTAAACAGTTGTTTGAGCCCAAGTTAGAGCTGTTACCTTTCTGCACTTCGTGCATCTCTGCCCACTTAATGAAGGAATGTCCCATAATCCAGATGAAGAATGCTGCCACCTCCAGACCCGCTGCAACACCTGAAAAACAACATGGATGTGCAGGCAAGAAAACAGCAGGTCTGCACTTCTCCCTCTTAAATCTCACATATCTCCTGAAACATGAAGATGACCACCTGCCCAAGTCCAAAATCTATTCCCTGCCCCAACCACATCTTTCTGCTGGGAGAAGAGCCAGATGCTTTGGAAGCCATTAAGGCTTCCAAAGCATCTGGCTCTTCTCCTAGCAACCTCAGAGACTTTCTCAATATTGCCAGGAGTTGGAAAGTTGTCACCCTAGTCCCAGATTCATGCAGGTAGCCTCCCCTAGCAAGCACCCATCTGACATCCCGCAACTTCTGACCCCACCGAACCGAGCACAAGTTGTGAATGGGGTGATACTGCAGTATCACTGCCTTCCCCCAAGACCTCTGTTCTGCTTTAGATGTGTGCAGAAAGAGTTCAATACCATTCCCTGTCCACCTGACGTCTTCCCACCTGAAATCCCCTATAGACCCTCCCCCAGCAACCCTGACACACGACAAGCTCCAAAGAACATCCACGACATCAGAGTGGAAAGCAAGAAAACCTCTATCTCCCTATCACAAACTGCCAGCAAAGACTCCACCACCTTGCCAAACAACGGGTGCCACATGGCCTCTGTCACATTCTCTCACTACTTCATGCCCATCCCTCAAGAATCTGCTTTTCCAGATCCCCAGCAAGACGGGGCATATACCCAAAACAGCATGCCCATGAAGGCAATACCCACTAGTTTCCCCATTATGGTGACCCTGGACAAGCCCCTGTCAATCAAATCCAAAATGAACTGCACCACATCTTTGTCCCTGTCAAAATTCCCTTTCCAGTACCAACAGCACCTCTATGTAACTCATGAGCTCCTGAAACTTGCCAGCTGCTACTGGTAGTCCGCAGAACTGGGCTGACCGAAAAAGAAGATATTGCCCAAATAGTCTGTCTGTGGTAGAAGAAAGCCCTGTGTACCACATGAACAACCACTGCAAAAAGGAGCTGAAACGCTCACATAAGGCCCATGATATTGAGCAGCCCATTGGTAATGTCTTCTACACGTACCATTAACCATAACACTGAATGCCCAGTAGCTGGACATCATCAGGGTGTACCAGCAACAGCCTAAATTCGGACTTGATGTCAGTTCAAATAACTTTATTTGATTCAAAAAAAGAATCATAAAAGTATACAATTAAAAAAATTCATACATACAAATCACAAATGGTATTTCAAATTCAAAGGTTTAGCGGCAAAACACAAAATATCATATCAAAAGCATAAAATCAGTAAAACTTATTCATAGTTCATAACAATTCCTAATTAAAAAAGCAGATCTGATAAAACTGAGCATAGAACTACATATAGCAGCAGTTGATAACGATCTCAAATACTCGAAACCTTCCTTATATGTGCATGGTCTAATATCCCTCAAGAGAGGTTTAATAAAGCGATCTCTTAGGACTTTGTAGAGCGAACAAAAAATCACAAGGTGCACTGTGCCTTGTTGAGCTACATTATTGCATGGGCAAGGGGGTAGCCTCTCACACCAATCCCCTTGTTTAGGGAAGGCCACTAAAAAGTGCAGTGCATTCAACCGAAGTCTCATCAGATAAAAACGCCATTGTGTATGTGTTATAAAAGACAAATAAAACTGTTGCTGTAGTATAACTACTTGGTCTGATGTGTGTTTATCTTGTCTGGACAAACCTAGGGCAGTATAATATGCATTCTTGATGACCATCTTCATGTCCGGTTTAATAGATTCAGGGTTTTCATAAAAAATTTCCAGGCCTATTTTATAAAAGATTTCCTTCACATAATCAAGCCATGGTATCATCATAGCCTTATCGAGATTCATACAATCTTTTAAGATTTCTTTTGAAAACAGCAAATCTTCTGAGGTCCATATTTTCCCCCAAAGAAGCAGGGGGGACACATGGATTCTATCACTCACAAAGTCTAGACTCACCTCGGAATGACAGAAAGTTTAGGAGAACTGTTTGTAATAGATAAAAGACTTTTAAAAAATGCATTCTCCATAATTTGTATTTGCGCACTTTTGTGGTATCCCCATACCCCTGCCCCGTAGGTCACTACTGGCAAACATTTGGATTTATACAAGGTCTTGAGCTCCGCTATTGGTTTTTGACCCAGTTTACTGGCGAAACGGAAAAGGCCCTCTATCAATCTACTTGTCTTTTGGAAGCGGGTTGTTATCAAATGGTCCCAATTCAGTGTTTTATTAAAAAGATTTTCTAAGTAGTTGAAATTTGGGACTTTCTCGATGACCATATTATCAACAATATATTTACAAGTTTTAGTTCTATTTGAGCCACAATCCATTGTGAATGATTTAATAAAATTAACCTTAAGATCTAATCCTAACATGAACCCGTTAAAACTAAAGCATTTAGACATTTGTGCATACTATTTGCTGTTAAGGTCATCAACACAGTATCACCCGCGTAAGACAATAAGGGTATGTATTTGCCATTTATTTTAGGAAAATCTAAACCTTATTTGCGTGTTTATATAGCGCTATGAATAAACTCCCGAAGGGGTATCTCCGCGCTGATGACAACCGGTAAGACACTGATAAAGGAAGCAATGAAGTTAAAAAAAGTGCTGTATAGCTCCTATAAACCAACAGGTGCTAGTTAAAATGAACTAAACAGAAAGGTTTTCAAATATTTTCTGAATTGGAGGTGGTTATGACATTGTCGCAATGAGAGCGGGAGTGAGTTCCAAAGATTAGGACCTACTACGGACAGGGCCCTGCCACCTAGCCTGGATTTGATTATCTTAGGAACACTCAGTAGCAACTGGTCACTGGATCTAAGGGCACGGGTAGGGACATAAGGAACAAATTTGCTAGCCAGATACTCTGGTCCCAGTTGATTGAGGCCCTTATGAATGATGCAGCAGGTCTTAAACTTCACTCGTAAGCGTATTGGTAACCAGTGAAGTTTGTGAAGTAATGGTTTTGAGGGGGATCTGGGGGGTGCATTTAGCACCAACCTAGCTGCTGTATTTTGCACCACCTGTAGACGATCCAGAACCTCCTCATTGGCACCTGCCAGAAGACTGTTACAATAATCAAGGCGGCTTATAACCAAAGCCTGAACTAAGGTTTTCCTATGAGAGTCAGGGAGGAAAGGAAAAATTCTACGGAGAAGACCAATCACATGGAAGCAGGATCCCACAGTAGTGTTGACATTTTGCTTCATTGTCAGCTCCGGCTCCAATCTAACTCCCAAGTTCTTGATTATTGTTTTGGGCTCAGGAACTGGGCCCAAATCAGGAGGCCACCAATCGGGGGACCATTGAACCTTGGCTTCCCCGAAGAGCATCACCTCTGTCTTTCCAACATTGCATTGAAGAAAGTTGGAAGACATCCACCTTGCAACTGCCTTCATCCCATCGGAAAAGGATTGTATAATTTCCGGGGTAAGTTGTTTAAAAGGGAAGAGCAGTTGCGTATCTTCAGCGTAGGACACTGGGCAGAAACCAAAAGCTCTAGTAACATCTGCCAAGGGAGCCACATATGTATTAAATAAGATCGGGCTCAAACAAGAACTCTGCGGGACTCCCTTGGTAATGTTGACCTCTTCCGACCTAAACTCTCACCCATGGTGACAGATTGGGTGCGGTTGGAGAGGAAGCTCTTGATCCAGTCCAGTGCCCTACCGCCGATTCCACTCACAGACAGTCGTTCGATCAAGATGGTATGGGAGATCGTATCGAACGCTGCCGATAAGTCTAGCAGGACCAGGACAACAGAATAACCCCTGTCCTGGTACAGCCGCAGATCATCCGTTATCGACAGCAGGGCCGTTTCAGTGCTGAATTTTGGCCTGAAACCTGACTGTGATGGATCGAGGCTACCAGATTGTTCTAGGTAGGTGGATAAATGTTTGTTGGTGTGCTTTTTGATGATCTTCCCTAGAAATGGCAAAAGGGAAATAGGCCTCAGGTTAGACATGTTGGTTCAAGGAATGGATGTATTCTTCCTAATAGGTCTAACTAGGGCCTTTTTCCAGCACTGTGGGACAACTCCAGATGTAAGTGAAAGATTCACCAGTCTCTGAACATCAGGGCCTAGTGTACTCCCTAGCGGACCCATAAGTCTGGCTGGAAGCAGGTCTGCCGGGCTTCCACTTTTAATGTCAGTGAACAGTTTCTGGACCTCTATTAGCGATATTTCAGGAAAGTCGTCAAAAGAGTAGGTGTTAATAGGTGTTGTCTGTATCAAAGTACAGTTATCCTGGCTACTTATGTCAGGGCTAAGTGCCTCTATTTTATTATAGATGGCATAGATAAACCTTGTTGCAATAAAAAATGTTCCAAACCTTTTGACTTGATGTCACTCTTCTCCATATGTGCCACGGCCAGGGCGACTGACACTGGACGCTGGGGCTCACAGTTCGATCCCCGGCTCCGGCAGCAGGGGTTTGCCCAGCCCCATGTAACTCTGGGAAATATCTCGCTTAATCTTCCCAACGGCCCCCAACACCGGGATGCCTCCGGGTAGCTGTGCGCTTTACAAATACTGGATTTTTTTTCCCGTTTGCTCAACCAGTGACATAGTGGTATCTACAGATGAGTATGACACTGATATGATGTAGTCTCCTATAAAGTCACTCACGAGGCCCTTCTGGCCAGGCAAGGTGTTGTATCAGTCAAAACTGACTCCTTTCCTACTTGGGCACTACACAAATTGGAGAGACAATGTGGTCTGCCATTATCTAACTACATAACCGTCACACCATCCTGCTCTCCTGGATCCCTTTGTTCTGTTTCTCCCTCACCACCATTTTTGTGTGCCTTGGAGGATTATAGATCGGGGTCTCCAACCTTTTCTGTAGTGGGAGCTACTTCAGACAAGTGAAAATTATTATAAGCTACACAAGGCTAAGCAACTCAAGCATTGTTAAAAGGCGCCCCCACACCAAGCTTAATTGATTTTTAACCTAATGTCCATAGAGCATATGCATTGTTTTGAATAAAATACTTTGACTAGAAGCGCTATGACAGGGCTGCCATGTGTGTCGGTGAGAGCATGGTTATAAATGGGATATATGTGTATTGGTGACTCAGAGACAGTGCAATATGTGCTTGTGGCACAGGACATCCTTTCGCCATATGTGGCACCGTTAAATGTATAACATAAATGGAAGAAATTTAAGGTGCATAAAAATGTTCAGCAAAAATGTTCAGATCATAGTTTTAAATAAATTTCTGAAGTTTAAATTTCTCCAACGTAAAATAATAGCTGTATTTTCCACTTATAAATATGGCACTGTATCAAGAAAATTAAACTGACGAGTTAACTTTGTTTACGTGGATTCCATAAAACTCATAATTTACATTTTCTCCCATTTCTAAGTGTCACATTTACAAACACCAATCATCTTACTCCCAGTGGCCTGTAGACATGGTACCATACGTATAACAGAAAAATACATTTGTTTAAATGGGAGGAATTTTCAGTGAAAAAACATGCTTCATGAAACAGTTAGAGGTATTTGGACTAATTGAAAGTGGAGAGAGACATTAATACTTAATGTTTCATAGAAACAGTTTTGTTTGCTTTACATTTCTCCCATTTAAAAAAACATGACTATTTTTTCAGGTATATATTTGGCACAGTGTCTGCTTCATGTATTTAAAAAAGAAAAATGAAAAGATTCCTTTTTATTTTTTAAGAGTAGGTAGTGGCTCTTGGTACCACACTGCCTGCTATTAAAAAAATGTTGGCGCCCACTCTTACAAAGGGAAAGGGGTTCCTTGGATTATCATCAATTTGAAGTTTGTGGTATCTGTGAATGTTTTGCACCCGCATTCCAAGTCGCAAAACCTTGCTACATAATATTGCTATTCGGTATTAGGAATGGACGCCATAAACACAGCCCTTCCGAATATCAAATTTCAAAAACAAAATGTCATATTTTTCCTTTTGTACATGCCAGAAAATATTTTACCAGTCGCAACCAGCTCAATGGGCTGTTTGCAACTGGTAAAATGCTTCATACATCTGGCCCCAAATCATTAAGGTAAATTTTATTTTAGTTTTCTCCCATTGAAAAGCATTCAGAAAGATAGTTTTGTTCTTTACCTCTGTAACCCAGACTAGGTCATACATCTTACTGAGCACTGCTCCTTATCAGACTCTGCTATGTGCAGCCTGATCATTAGAATGTAATGTGAATGCACCCTTCCATTAACATTAAAAAAATTGAACTCAAGTCTGCGAGCTACTCTGAAGGTGTTTGGGAGCTACTGGTAGCTCGCGATTGACTGGTGGGAGACAACTGTTTTAGATTGCCAGCCCATCTCCTCAGGCATAGGCTCTCATACCCTAACCGCAAACCCAATCTTAAACCCTCTCTCAGCAATTTTGCATCCTCCCAGTGAGTGTAGTGTGAGAACTAAAAGGCCAGCCAGTCCATTTTATTTGGAGTACAAGCCCTTGCCCACTGCCCGTGAGATCCCCTGTCTCCCCATAACCCTGTGGTCTGGGCATTGTGGTGTGGCCCCATGCCTCCTTGCTGTGGCATCCAGTGATCTGACTGCTGACCCTGGAAACCCCCTCCAGCCTGTAACACTGCACAAGAGCCTGTTTACCTGCACACTTGAAGCACTTGTGCAAGAGCTGTGAATATTCCTTGGTACATAGACCCTTGTTGAAGTCCCAGCAGGCTCTGAGCACTCTGATTACTCACTCTCGTGTGGGAAGGCCTTGAAAGGGCCGGTATACAATCGGAAGGCTACTCACTGTAAATTTAATTTCCCAAATTTTACAGGCCCCATTGTGTGTTGCCACAGATCCAGATTATATTCAATCTCCCCATTTTACTTCCATACCAAGTGCCAAATAAGTTATCTATTCCTTTCTGATCACATCCATATATTTCAATATTGCAATGCAGTGCTCAAGGAACTTCTCACTGTACACACTTACAAAAATCAAGAAGGCCACCGTCCAATTTGTCATCAGCACTTTAGGCTCCTCCTCCTGTGATCCCTCTTTTGTTCTCAGCTTTCTATAAAGTTCTTTGAATACCTCCACATACTCCCCTTTCCCAATGTTTTCATGTGTGAAGAGCATGAGGTGTGGCCCGAGTGGTTTCGTCATCCCCATGTATGGCAATTTTCTTTATCTAAAATTCCTTCAGTGTCCCTGGGGTCCAACCCTTGCTCCCTCTTTGGCCCACACCCTACTACTGTGTCACCCATGACAACTTTTCCTTTCTGGCCCTGATTTGTGTAACCCTGTTTAGACGCTCCCTCACCCCAAGATCCCCCGTGGCCAATTCTATCCAAAAGTCCCTCTTCTTCACAGGCCCTTTCTTCCATCCCAACCCCAGAGTCCTGCACATACAAACCTTACCTCAACTAAGCCTTCCCAGTTGTGTCCTCTCTTGTATCCACCCCAATAGATACTCTCACTGTACATCCATGTGCTTTGGCACCCTTACCTGCCATTGAGGTCGGTGTCTGCACCGGCCCCTGCTGCCCAACCAGTTCTAGAGGCCTGTTGCGTTCTCTGTCAGTCATCCTCTCTGACAACATGCCATGCACCACCTGAAGAACACTAGGCACAACCTTATTATCCTGCACATCCACCCTCCCACTGCATGTACTATCATGCCACCACCTTTGTTCATCCTCCATCCAACAGCTTGCTTTCATCAAGGCTCCACTCATCAAAATCCAACTGGGTGACATCAATCCACAAATCATCAACACCATGTGCCCCTGCACCATGAGACAAACCCAGCTTGACACTGTTGCATGTTTGCATTCCCTGTGGGGTAACAGGAGGCCACCTGATATCCTGGTAAACTCACAGCTGGTCTCCAAGGAGGGTCCGGTGTGCGGTACCACACCGTCTGGGTTGAAGCGTTGCTGAGGTCACCCCAGACATTCATGTGGCAGTGATGTCGCAGTGCCACGTCACCACCCGGCTGGCTGTCCTGTGACCTGCCTTCTCTTCTCCTTGGGCCTTGGAGCCACACTAAGCTCCCTCAAGTTTGCACCGCTTTTATGAACCTGTGAAAACGCAGAAAGGTCCAGAGAGATCGCATCCGAACCCCTGACTCCTTAACCCATCTTCTACCTCGTGGAGCCAACACTACCTCCCAAGACCTTGTAACCCTCCAAACTCCGGTGCGGCACCCATCACTTGCTCTGACCACTGCAAAGGTTCTCCTATGGGAGGGGGCTCCACCCGAACATCCTTTGCAGATTTCCCCTTCCCCTTCTACAAGGGGCTGTCCCCCTATAACTCTCTCTGTGTGCATAAAGTTTTTGTGGTGGCTGACGACCAACATACAGCAACGGCCTGTGTAGGGCATGCCACCGGGTGGTGATGTAAGGCGGTGGAGGGGCAGGGTGGGGGGTGTAAAATCCGGGAAATGGACAGTTTCAGGTAAGTAACAAAAAAAACTAATTTTGTTGTGCGTGCTGCATCGCCAAATGCGAAGCAGCACACGCAACAAAGTTTACACCCATTTTACAGCCCCCCACCTTGCCCCTCCCCCGCCCCACGTCACCGCCCGGTGGCACGCCCTACACGGGCAATGGCTACCAACATACCTCATTTGACCTTTTCCCTCCTTCCATGAATCCCTGGACTATGAGCTTTCGCCTACCCCTTCCTCCCCTTCACTCCACTCCAAGCACATTGGTATGGGGGCCAACACTGGCCCCTACTCAGAACCTCCAAGCACCTTCCATTAAAATTGATTCTTTTCCACCTTGTTGTGAAGTCTCCTGTACATGGTTTATGCTCAGAGAATGCAGATAAAATCTAATACTGCGTGTCTTTTCCTTGAAAGGTTGGGCGCTTGAATACTTATTGAACCAGAAATTCATGTTTGGTGCTCAGATGGGACATGAGCAACACCATTGCCTATAAGCAGTTATGACATTGTTACTAGCTTATCCAACACAATTTAATGAGCCTTTCTCTCTAAGCTGTGTTTAATGCATCTACAATTGTGGGTCTCTTTGCCCCAAATCTGTGGTGTCTAGATGATTGGTGTCAAGGGGTTGAAACATCGACAATAGATTTTGTGGTTGATTTTTAATTTTGATTGTGGTTTCTGACACTCATGTTATAAGTGCCATCTATAACAAAATACTGCCCGAATCAGTCTCATCTATATGTTTCTATACATAGCACAAGTACGCTTTTTTAGTCACTTTACTCAACTTCACTGCACAGTTACTATATAGGAGTACTTTATCTTTGATCTTTTAGGGTGATACAAATGCTGTGCCATGATGGATGGATGTCGTTACTGCGCATGCTTTTACAACGCATGCCTTTACCACGCAACTTTTACAATGCAAGTCGTTACAACGACTTGCGTTGGGGGGCGCTGGATAGTGAATAGTTTAATTTACTATTCCAACTCCAGTCCCCGTGGATACTAGGGAAGGTTTTGGATAGTAAATTAAACCATTCCCTATCCTACAGCGCCCCCCAGCGCAAGTCGTTGTAATGACTTGCTTTGTAAAAGTTGCATGGTAAAGGTAGTGCGTGGTAAAAGTTGCGTTGTAAACGGTGTTCCCCGCCATGATCATGGACCGTCATTACATTTAGTTAATATGTTTAACTTAATAAATGCATATATTCCCTGAGTGTAATAACCTGCAGAAGAGTTTCTTCACATCACTATAAGGACACACTTCTCCCTACAGGGACCACTAAATCTTTGGCCCAGCGGTGATGCACTTTCATTGTATCACTTTGGAAGGTTGGCCTCTGTCGGGTTTCAGAGCAAAAAGTTGTAGAAAAGTATCTAAGTATATATATCAGCAGGGGACTTGGAGCGCATCAGGGTCCAACATATGTGCTCTCAGTAATCTAGGTACGGTATAGGGGTGTGCAGTTCCTAGTAAAGTGTGTATGTCTGTTGAGTTCAATGTTGGTTCCACAGAATACGCTGGGAGCATAATTCTGCAGGAACAAATACCCTCACACACCTAAATAGCTGTTATGCTTCATCATTGAGCATTTGCTCCATGTCGGGCCAGTGCTGTAA
The DNA here is from genome assembly GCF_964263255.1 of Lissotriton vulgaris. Taxonomy (NCBI): domain Eukaryota; kingdom Metazoa; phylum Chordata; class Amphibia; order Caudata; family Salamandridae; genus Lissotriton; species Lissotriton vulgaris. The sequence continues at coordinate 473,942,184 of NC_141694.1, forward strand.
TACCTGACTGGCGCCCTCAATGGGGGCTCTTTACAGGAGATGTTTTTGTCTGCCACTTGGTGAAGTGTGTGTGTGAGGGTCTGAAAAGTAGATTGATGTTTAAGTGTAGGAAGTGTGAAGTAATAATAGGTTAAGAGACACTTCTCAGGAAAAGCTTTAATGAACACGTTCTCTCACCTATATTAAAAATATGTTGTGCTATCTACTTGAATGTATTATCTATGATAGCTGTTGGTCAACATGTTTCAAGCTATAGTGTATTCATTCCAATGATCTGGTAGCTATTCTTCAGGACCAGTGTTACCTAATCTACTTTGTGTCTGGAGTTTCAATATATACGTTTATGAGTCTACTCCCAATCACACATCTTTTTGGTAGGCAATGGTTTAGAAATGTATTTTGGTGAAGACCTGTAGCATATAAACATACATTGATAATTTGCATTCATGTGTTACAATATTACAGACAAAAATGTTTAATGTAAATAAACAGGCTGTTTTAAAAAAACACCAATTGCATGCTTTGTGTTTTGTTCTTGTTCACAGTTATGTCCAATATTTTTACAAACACCACATGAAACACAAAACATATATTCTTAAAAGTCCACCATATGTAGTTGACCATGGTAACAGCTTACACTAATTAGGTAAAATTCATGACTCCTTGAGTTGTGCACACCCCAACGCTATTTGTGTGCTGAAAAATCTCAACAAGGTCAATCATTTGACCATATTGTTGATGAGGAGTCACCTATGCCAAACTTAATCTTAGTTTTTTAGGAGCAACACTCTGGACGGCCTACCCTCGCTGCTGACTCGGAAGTGTCGGTGCGTGGGTTTGCTTTTGGTATATAACCTGTTAACCCCTTCACTGCTTGGGTTATTCCCCTGCTGTGCTGGGGGAGGGGGGCGCGCACAGAGCCCGCATGCTCATGACGAGCTCAGCTCGTCATGGCATACACCTCTTGGGTGCTCATGACGAGCTGAGCTCATCACAGGTGCTTTGGCTCCCGTGGAACGCTCAGCACAGCAGGGGAATTCTCCCAGCACCTGAGCGTTCCACGGGCCTTGACGAGCTCAGCTCGTCATGAGCACCCGAGAGGTGTATGCCATGATGAGCTGAGCTCGTCATGAGCATGCAAGAGGTTAAGGGTGGTTTAATTAGGACCAGGTGATGCGAAGAACGGATCCGCCCAAGGGATTCCCGCTAGAGTGTAAAGTATCTTGTTGGGCAGGTGAGTCTGTTTTCTTTCTCAGTGTAGGGGGAAATTACTTCCATTCAAAAGTTCAATTTCATGACAGCCATCTTATCACTGTGGCAGGGCCCTATATATTGCAGTTATTTTTGGGCAGCAGTGGTATTAAAATCAAAATTATCCCATGATCACCATCCTATTAGTCAAATGTTATGCCCTGTATATTACAGTTATTTTTAGGCAGCAGTGGTATTAAAATCAAAATATCCGATGATCATCATTCTATTAATCAAATATCATGCAAGGATCAGGGGCAGCCCTGTAGTTCCCTGTGTTTAATATGGGTAGATGTAATACTTATGATTCATTTTTACTATTCGGCACAGTGATAATTATTAAGTACCTAAATGCGCAGACCAGTACACAGTAACGTTCAATGTGTAGGAAGGATGTAAAGGTGTTATTGCTTAAAAATATTCATAGGTATATCCAATGAAGTTCAATGCAGTAGTCACACAACTTAAATATGTTAGTTGCAAGGTCTATAATACAATAGGTGGTATTTCCTAACTATAGAGGATGTCCAGGGCATGGGTCTAGTCTTAACCACAGTCAGAATATTTATAGCTCATGCCAAGGAATATCATTATTCATCCCAATCATGTTGGAAGAAAGGCAACATTTCAATTGTTGTTCACTCCTAAAGAGAAATTTCTGATTTATATTGGGATTGGCTTCGAATGTGGTCCAGTGTAAATCATCTGGGGCTAGATGTAGGTAGCTAAAAACCGGTCGGTAAAGCCGAAATTCGGTAAATTTCAGCGTTACCGACCGGCATTTAGCCCTGTGCGATGTAGGTATTACCGAATGCCATCAGTAATACCGAATCGGTAAATTAAAGGAAAAGAGTTACCGATTCCTTATTTAGTGATCAGTCAACACCGAAACCTCAAAATACCGAATCAGTAAATAAAGAATCTGTAAAAATTTGGTAATGCGATGTAGCAAAATTCGGTAATACCGAATTTGTCCAAATTTGGTATTAAAGAATCAGTAATTACCACTGACCCAGAGCATGTGGTAATCAGATTCAGTGCATAAAAACAGCCCCAAAATCCAACAGTGTGAACACAATGGCGACCCTCTAAGTCATAGCAAGGCAGCTACGTTTGCGAGCAGCAGGACAGAGGATTTGGAGACTCGAAGAGCGTGTGTACAGACTGCGTGTCACACTGTTCCAAATGACTGAGCCAGAAATCCATGACAGGTACAGTCTACACCCACACACCATCCTTGAATTGATTCGGGACCTGCAACCATACCAGGAGCATCAGACACCAAGGGCACATGCAATACCCACCCATGTACAGGTACTCTGTTGCCTGCACCTCCTGGCATCAGGAAGTTACCAGAGTGTGATAGTCGCAGCAGGTGGTGTGTCACAGAGCTGCCTGTCCCGTTTCTTCAACTCCTTTCTGGACACCATGATGCAGAGAATGCATCATTACATTCGCTTCCCCAGCGAACAGGCGGAGCTGCAGCAGACCAAGCTGTATTCCTACCAAAAGGCACAGTTCCCACATGTAATAGGCTGCATCGATGGGACCCACATACCAATCTGCCAACCTGCAGCTACAGAATACATATACCGCAACCACAAATCAACTCCCTCCATCAACGTGCAGGTGATATGTGATGCAAACTTCATCATTATTCATTACTGACATTGTGGCCAAATTTCCAGGGAGTACCCACGACTCCTACATATTCAGGAACAGTGGGATCTTTACATGTCTGGCTGCTGGTGAATTCGGAGAAGGATACCTACTAGGTAAATCAATGTGACACACCCTGATGTATACCTTGGATTAACGTATTGGTGACCCAAAATAATGGTGCTTTCTTTCCCATTTAGGTGACAGCGCATATGCCCTCTGGTCATTCATACTAACACCATACCTCAACCCATCCACTCCAAGGGCGAGGAGATACAATGTGGCACATGACAGCACGCGCAACGTTGTGGAGCACACCTTTGGACTAAAAAGCAGGCTCCGTTGTCTCCACAAAAGTGGAGGTGCACGTCAGTACCCCCTCATCATCTGCTGCAAAATAATAGTAACATGTGCAATGCTGCATAACCTTGCCACAAAGATAGGAACAGGAGTGGAACTAACTAACTCTGAGGATGAGGGTGAGGACAGTCCATTGCCAGAGCCCTGCGCAGCCGGTGTGGCAGCAGCACCGGATGGGAGACACAGACGGCTGAGATAACGTGCAACTATTTCTGAGTGAGTAAGGAGACATAGCCAGTTACTGCATTTGCATGATGGTGTTTAATGACCAGTGCACACCACCAAGATCTGAATCAGTCTCCATACACCCATGGGTTACATCCCCCATTAATGTACAACCATGGCTGGCTCTATTCACGCGCTGCACTGCCACGTTCCTTGGCCCCACTGTCTGCACTGCCGGTATATTCCTGGGCAGCGCTGTGGCATTTGCTGCGCCTCCTGGTCTCGGTGGGAGAGGGCGTAATGCTCCTACGGCTAGTAGCCTCCTCACTATCCCCCCCCCCCCTCATCTGTAGTGGCCACCTGCTCAGTTTGCAGCAGTTCAAAGGCTGAGGTCATTGTGACTGTTACACCTGGCATCCTTGGCCTGGTTTCCCCCTATCTTTTTGCCTCTTCCTCATGTATTTTTGATGCTGTGCTGGATTTCGTTTCGTTTTTGCTGGTTTAGATGCTTTGGCCACTTTGCCACTGTTGTCCAGTGTCAAAGTGCAAGTGCTCCCTGTGTAAACTAATATTGTGATTGATTATCCACGATTGGCATATTTGTGTCACCAAGAAGTCCCTAGTCAAGTGCACTGATTGTGCCAGGGCTGGTGATAACAAATGCTACTAGTGGGCCTGCAGCATTGATTGTGCCACCCACCTGAGTAGCCCTAAAATGGTGTCTCATGCCTGCCGCCGCAGTGCCTGTGTGCAGTCTGTGAACTGCCATATCCTCCTGGTCAGTGTCCCCACTGGCCAGGCTTAACCCTTCCCTTTCTGTACATATTGGTCACCCCTACAGAAGGCCCAAGGTACCCCCTTGGGCAGGGTGCAGTGTATGTGAAAGGTAGAGCATGTACTTGTGCAGGTGACATGCTCTGGTAGTGAAATACAGCCATTTTCGTTTTTCACTATTGTAAGGCTGTCTTGCCCCATAGGCTATCATGGAGAATATTGGCTACAGTGGCTACCAGCATATCTTCCCATAGGAGCAAGATAGGACATAAAAGTCTGGTATCTGTGTGTCTTGGACTGTTTGTGAATTGGCTGTCTGGTTTGAGAGTGAAAGGGGCTGGGAGCCCCCAGGAGGCTAGCTGAGTCAGCGCTAGGCTGAATGACTGCATCTGCATCTTGAGTGGTGGGAGGGGATAGCACCTGGGCCTGAAAAGGGCTGTGCCTTCCTTCCACAATGCTGGCTCCACCTCCTGCTAGGCTGCTGACGACCCTGCCCCTCTCCCTGAAAGGAGAGGCCAGGAAAACAAAATGCTCAAGGAACACCCAGAACTGGTTCAGACCTGGCTCAGAGCCCTCCTGCACAAAGGGATCAAAGACTTTTAGGGGTATAATTACAGAACCCCTGACTACAGAAAATTAGATCATCCCTGAATAAAGAAGGAACCTCTGCCAAGGAGAAAGCTGAAACTGAAGAAGGAAGACTGTCCTGATGTTGCTCTGCTGGACTGACCTGCTGTTGCTTTGCTGCCAAGGAGAGTGGAAGGACTTTGCTTTGTGCTGTGTCCCTTTGCTTGAAGGAATCTCCAAGGGCCTGAGAAGAGCTGGCTCCCTGTTAAGAAGACGCAGGAACAAAAGGACATCACCCCCAGCTTCTCTGAACTCTGCTGAGAGAGTTCTGTCCTTCCTAGAGTGCTTGGGCCAGTTGTGGTGCCTCTGGAAGTTGTACCTGTGTTGGGAAGCTGGAAACTAAGCTTTTAAAGACTTTCTGCAAGTTTTGTTGCATTGCTCGCTTGCGGAGCGCATCACCGTCAGTGCGAGGAACTTCCCGCCTCTACGAAGGCCGAGATCATCGCAGCGCCTGTTGCCGCTGCCAGAGTAGTCGCATCCTTCATTTGCGGGACGCACCAGACCGGTGTGGGAAGATTACCATTGCTGCGAGTGTCGTCACAGAGCTTGTTGTCGCTGGGTGCGATCGTCGCACCGCTTGCTTGCGGACTGCATCAGTCAGTGCGAGTGTCGTCGCAGAGCCATCGAGGAGCTGCAAGAGGAAGATCACCGCTGGTCCGCGCATCATCGTCCCGGAGATCGTCGCAGCCCAGGAGATCATCGCATCGTGCCTCTGCAAGCTTTTTCACTATGGAACCTATCCACCAGAATCCATACAAGGTATTGCATCCATACAGACCAGAGTCACTGCACCATGCCTGCTACATCCAGCAGGGCTGTCACATCGCATCCCCAGGGTCTCAGGAGTGAAGCATTGCTTGTTTTCCACCACACCAGTTTCTGTTTTGGAACTTTGGGCTAGATGTAGGTAATTGCAAATTACTGATTGTAAAATACCGAATTTTACTGATTCGGTATTTTAGAATCGGTAATTGCAATGTAGATAGAAATTCAGTAAAAAATACCAAATCGGTATTTACCAATTCAGTATTTGCCATTGATTCCTATGTGCCTGGAGGCCCATAGAAATGAATGTCAATTACTGAATTGGTAATTACCGATTCGGTAAAATTCCGAAAAAGTCAAGGATGGCATGGTGTCACTTTGACAACCTGTTGCACCCCTGATTAGTGCATGTATGTGTGCCACATGGCACAGGTGTAAATGCACATTTATGTATTTACATAGGAATTCCTTATTTGCCACCAACTAATAGTTGGTGGTAAATAACGAATCCTTAAAGCCCTGTAGCACTGTTTACAGTGCTACCTACATGTCAAAATACAGAATCGGTAATTTTACCGAATCGGTAATGTTATCAAATCTGTAAATTTACCGATTCGGTAAAATTACTGATTCGGTAAAATTACCGAATCTGTATTTTGAGATGCCCTACATCTCAGTATCCTAATACCAGCCGGTAACAGCCGAAAATCTGTATTTTCGGCCGTTACTGACCGGTATTTGGTTACCTACATTTAGCCCTTTGTCGCATTTAAAGGTACTGTTGGCTAAACGGTATGCAACTGTGAACTTTTCACGCAACTGTGGATTATTTTATCGCAACCTTAAGAACACTTTTGAAATCATATTCTTGAACTGTGTATGTTGGATTTTTGCTGTTTTGGTCTTGTGTATTTTAGATTAAATACCTTTATTTTTCTAAACTGTTGTTGAGTCAGTTTGTGGTGTTTTCACTGTGTTACTGTTGGTGTTGGTACAAATACTTTACACATGGCCTTTGATAAGCCTTGACTGCTTGTGCCAAGCTACCAAGAGGGTGAGCAGGGGTTATCTAAGAGTGTTTCCTCCTTACCCTGACTAGAAGCAAGGATCCCTATTTGGACAGTGGTACCTACCTCTGCCAACTAGAGACCCCCAGTTCTAATAGTGACCATCCCCTTAGCCACATCCCTACTACAGTGTGCCATCTCCTCCTGCATGACAATAGAGCGCCTGCACATGAGGGATGTAGTAGTGGACAGACGGTTCACCGCCTTGGTGTATGCATCAAGTCTCTGCCTCTCCCTGCGCCTAGACAGGCGGTCCTCCTCAAACTTGGTGCAGAGCTGGCTCACAGCCGACGCCACGTCACTCATGCCCTCAGACATGGTATTGTTAATCGCACTGATCCCCTTTTCGATGCGATGCATGTGCGCATTCATGGGGACTCGGATCTTTCCCTGTTGCCATCCTCAGCCCCTGTTGACTGTTGGTTCCCTGTGCTCTCTTCCTCTGACACCTCCATCTCCTGGAGGGTGGCCACGGCATGCCTCCAGCCTGACTGTGGTGGTGTTGATCGTGGCAGTGGTGATGGTGTTGTTGGTGATGGTGGCGTTGTCTGGAGCTGTAGTGATGGTGGGGATGGAGACATTGGTGGTGCTGGTGGTGGTGGGGTTGTGTGTCCTGCAGGCGACTGTTCCTCCTCCTGTTGTCTCCCCTCTGGCCTAGGTGCCTTCCCTCTGCTCCCCTCTACTGCACTGCGAGATGTCTCGCCTGTAAAGACAGAATGTAGAGATACTCACTTACCTGGCAGCATTTGCATTGCATTAAACATTATGCCTGCCAATCACACTGACTGTCCTCTGCTTGCTAATTGCTGTCACATCCCTTTGGGTTTGCTAAACTGTGTGTTCTGAACATGTGTTACTTATGACTACATCTCCCATAATGCATTGCAGGTTATGATTGAAACATGGACTGGAGTGGGAGTACCTGTGCCTCTCTGGGATTGGGGTTGGGGATAGGGGTGCACAGCATGCTGTGCATGAAGGTTACCTTGTTTGCTAGCAGCTCTGACAGAGCTGTCTGCGTCACCGATCCCACTCACACTCTACGGCTGGAGGGTGGACTCCAACACAAGCTCCAGGGCTGTTGGTGCAGGTGCTCAGCTCCTCCCTCTACCGGTTTTGGTAGCCTGCCTCTGCCTCTCTGCCATCCTCACCTTCGCAGTCTTCCTCAGGTCATACCACCTTTTCTTTATGTCCTCAATGGAGCGCTGGGTGACCCCAATGGCATTTATCTTGCTCTGAATCGCAAGCCAGATCTGTCTCTTCTGCGATTCTGGCACATGGAGGGACTGCTTGCCAAACAGCTTCTCATGGTGCTTGGTGACTTTTTCAATGAGGACCTCCAGCTCCTTTTCACTAAACTTCTGTTTTCATTTTCTTTTACCTCCATCCTTCTCTCTTTCCTGGTTTGCCATTTTGTAAAAAAAATGTATTGGCAAAGAAAGGCTGTGTTGCTCCTGGCTCCTCTGTTCAGCCACCTGCCTCACAGTCAGCTCCAGGTTCAGTGCAGCTGCCTAGGTGTGGCCACTTCCTGTTTGGGAGGTAATTGGGATGCACAGGATTGACTGATTCAACAATTCAGAATGTTTAAATTATAGGTTTTGGATTCGGTATTTACGAATCGGTATTGGGGTTTGGTATATTTTTTTTGACCGAAACCTTCCGATTCGCTAATTTTCACCGAATAGTACTGATGCAGTAATTTTTACCAAATCTTTACGTACATCGGAGATACTAATTCCTTAATACCGAATCGGTAACATTCGGTATTAAGGAACCGGTATTTCACGTTTACCTACATCTAGCCCCTGGTGTGTGGCCATCAGTTAGGAAGTGCACACTAATTTTTGCATTTTATTTTTTGCAGTGCATTTTACTGGTCGTGTGATCATTTCCACATAATGTTTATTACATGGGCTGGTGATTAGATAGACACAGTTTTTTGTATTGCACATTGTATGGTTTTTTTGTGTCCATAACCAGTCTGTCCGGAGCTGCACCTTTTTTGGTAAGTGCTGTAGTGGCACCAGCCACGCATGATCCACAAGGGAAAGGTCCTACCACAATGGGGAGGTCCCATAATGGTCTTTTATCTGACCCCTTCATATCTCATGGGCGTGTATGTATTAAAATGTTTTTAAGGTTTGTGGTCTGTTTCAATGCAAACCAAAGAGGTGGGATTGATAAATGTCCTGTTTGTAAGATAGACCAATGTTTATTAATGATCTTGTGCATCTGGAAAGATTGTGGTGTGAAAGTAGTAACACAAGTGAGTGTGTCTTCTCATTGTCTTGTACTTGGTTCGAGTAAGGTCTCATTGAGGGTGCCAGTCGGGCATTGCAGCCCCGGCCTGACATGGAGCAAATGCCCAATGATGAACCATGGTATATATTTAGGTGTGTGAGGGCATTTGTTCCTGCAGAGTCAAGCTCCCAGCGTATTTTGTGGAACCGACATTGACCTGAACAGGCATACACACTTTACTAGGAACTGTAAATCCCTCATACTTTTCCAAGATTATTAGGAGCACATATCTGGACCTTGATGTGCTCCAAGTCCACGTTTGATATATATGATTTGCACGGCGGCTCAGCCGTGGGACTTGCATTAAGGAGGCAGTGGCTTATTAGCACCCCTGATGAGGTTTGATTTCACAACTCACCCAACACAAAAAAACTTAAACTTTAAAAACCAAACATGTCCACCATTTCGTTTGAAACTTAACTTACTATGGATGAAAACTTAGGCCTGAGCTTTGGAGACAAAATAGTCAGTTATATCTTGAGAACACCAGCGTTGCTGAATATATGATGACATCCCGCATTCTTTTTCCCTGCAGGGAATCACAACGCGGTCGTTACCACAACCGCGTTGTGATGCTGCATACCATTACTCCGCAAGTCGGAACAACGACTTGCGGAGGGGGGCGCTGGAAGTTGGAATAGTATAATTTACTATTCCAACTCCAGTGTTTGCGGACACTAGGGAAGGTGTTGCATTTTAAATCCAACATCTTCCCCCCCTCCGCAAGTTGTTCCGACTTGCAGAGTAATTGTATGCGGAATCATAACACAGTCGTGGTAACGACCGCGTTGTGATTCCCTGCAAGGAAAAAGAATTGTGGTAAACGCTGTTTACTGTGTTGGTAGAAGCTGATGGATCCATCCCTTCCAATAGCCAATCAGAAAATTGTAATAGTCAAATCGAAATGAAAAGACAACTGATTAAAATCACATGACATGGGGCAATCATTACCAAATGCCGAAGGGCAGATTCTTGTCCCAATGGACTGATAGTGGGCAATGTTCCAAAGATTTTTCTTGAAGATGGCATCTTCAAGAAAGAATGGTCCCAGGTGTCATGGAAATGCACCAGGGACTGCTTAGTGCTGTTTATCAACACAGAAAAATGTCTTGATGACATACTGATCATTAAGATCAACATTGCTGAAGGAACTCTCAAAACCATCACCCAATTACCTCCTACAAGACAAGACTAGCAGAACTCAAAAGCAACATTATTAAGAGCAGAGAGTAATTGACTGAATAGAAAATAACAAAACTACAGAAGAATATTAAAAATGCCAGTAAAGAAAAAATATACCCCTACCTGAAGGCTGTCTATGCCGAAAATATGAGAGATAATTCTTCAGATGACAGCCTACCATCTTAATTCCTAAAATAGCAATTCCAGCTCGGATAGTTGGAACAGCAATCAAAGTGGGGTGATTCCTCCCCATCCTCTACAATATTGGCATGGGGTGATGCCCTTTCAAGGATCAATAATTGGTAATGTCCAATGGCCCCCCAAGGACCGCATCACCATTTTCAAACCCCCTGGAGCCCCTCAATTTTACACAGAGGTTGTGGCAAAAGGCCAGGAAGAAGAAGAGGACAACAAAAACGAGTACAATGGCAGGAACCTCCAATGCCACAAATGACACTGATGAGCCACTCGAGGAAGAAAGATTAGTTGTAAATCTTTCCCCTAGAGAACTCACCAAATTTGAGGTGGAAGTTTTACAAAAAGGATTGCGCTATATATTAACTCCTAAAATGGATCAATTCCAGAGAAGTTGCAAATCACATAATTTCTTTTGCAAGATACGTCTAAAAGCATTTTTTGAAGACAAACCAGCGCTTACACAAACATGCCCAGGCCTATGTAACCCATCAACTTTAACTCCTAACACAGCCATAGTACCACACAAACTAATATTGTTTGAACAGGCTGTTCTTATAGAAATAGATAGGGAAATATTGTCACCCACTAAGTTTTCACAATATGCCTAAAGATTAACTTGGAGCAATTAGATCTCTAGCTAAAGAAACGGAAATTACAATCAAACAGGCTGACAAGGGAGGGGCTACTGTAATTATGGCCAGTACAGATTATGAAAATGAATGTCTACACTAACTGGCTGATCGAAAATACTACACACCCATTAGAAAAGATGCCACACCAAAGCTGAGAACACAGATAGTATCCATGGTATCAACAGATGAAACACAAGGGTTGATCACGAAGCACAAGGCAGACCTTTTAGTCAACCAAGACCCCAGGGTCCCATATTTGTACACCCTGTCAAAGATTCATAAAGGAATCTAAACTCCACTAGGCAGACCTATAGTTTCAGGAATTAGTTGGGTTTTGGACAACTTTAAAAGTTCTGTGATCACTTTTTACAACCTTTATGTTACAAAAGACTCCTCCCTACATTCAAGACACAAGGGACACATTAAACATAAGCAAATCCATTAACAACACACATCATAAAGACCTGTTTGTCACCTTTGGTGTGGAGGCGCTCTACAGTTATTACAGTTATGTTTGGACCGCTGTGGTATTAAAATAAAAATGATCCCATGATCACTATCCTATTAGTCAAATATTATGCCCTCTATATTGCGGTTATTTTTGGGCAGCAGTGGTATGAAAATAAAAATAAAAATATCAGATGATCATCCTCCTACTAGTCAGATCTTATTCAGTGATTAGGGGCAGCCCAGTAGTTCCTCATGTTTAATATGAGTAGATGTAATACTTGTGAGTCTCTTTTGACCACAGTGGCCCATAAATAACTGCAATATATAGGGACCCGCCACAGCGAGAGATGCCCACCATGATTTAGAACTTCTGAGAGGAAGTAATTCCCCACTCTCCTGAGATAGAAAACAGACATATCAGCCCAACGAGATACTTTACAGTCTAGTGGGAATTACCTGGGTGGATCCGTGTTCCTCATCACTTGCTCCTAATTAAACCACCCAAACAGGTTATATACCAAAAGCAAACCCCCACACCAACACTTTGGGGTTGGCCAGAGAGGGTACATGGTTCAGAATGTCGCTTCTAAAAAATGATAAGTACAGCATAGCTGACTGCTCCTCAACAATAGAGAAAGTGGATTCTGACCCCTCACCAACAAATGATGGACAAATGACGGGCCTCATTGAAATTTTTCAGCAAGTAAATGGCGTGCCGGTGTGTACAACTCGAGGAGTCATGAATAGTACCCCATTAGGGTAAGTTGCTACCGTGGTCAATTATGTATGGTGGAATTTGAGAACATATGTTGTGTGTTTCATGTGGTGATTGTTTTTCTAAAAATATGGGACAAAATCATGAACAAGCACAAAACACAAAGCATGCAATTAATGTTTTTTTTTTTAAATGCCTGTTTATTTCCATTACAATTTTTCATCTGGAATGCAAATTATCACTGTGTTTTTATGCTACAGGTCTTTGCCAAAATACATTTCTAAGCCATTGCCTACAAAAAGGTATGTGTGGTTGAGAGTAGACTCATTAACCTATATGTTAAAACTACAGTCACAAAGTATATTAGGTAACATTGGTCCTGAAGAAATGCTAACAGATTGATATAACTACACAACAGCTTGAAACATGTTGATACACAGGTATCATAGATAATTAATTCTAGTATATAGCACCACATATTTTTAATATAGATAGGAGAACTTGGTAATTAATGTTTTTTCTGAGAACTACCTCTTAACCTATTTTTACTTTACCCTTCCTACACTTAAACACCAATCTACATTTCAGACCCTCACACCCAGACTTTACCAAACTTCAGACAAAAATATCTCCGGTAAAGAGCCCCCATTGAGGGTTCCCATTGGGTATTGCAGGCCCGGCCTGAAGAGGAGCAAATGCCCAATGATGACGTATGACACCTATTTAGGTGTGTGAGGGCAGAGTCACACTCCCAGCGAATTCTGTGAAACCAACATTAACCTGAACAGATATACCCACTTTACAAGGAACTGCATACCCATTATACCTTACCAAAAGTTTCTGTGGCCCTGGTTTTAGGACACCAGCCAAGGACCTTGAGGACACCCCTTGGGGGATCAAGACTCACTCAAGCAGAGGCCAGCAACAGGACCCGGGGCATGTCCAGTTTGAACTGGTAAGCTGGACATTTGCTGCAAGGGTCTCTGGAAGCTTATTCTGTCTCTGTAGCTCATAAGGATGGCTGAAACTCAACTCTGGAGTTACTTATGTGGTCCTGGGTTTGAGGCCAAGTTTTCCTTCAGGTTTTTCAAACAACAAGGCAGTCCTTCTTTTGATTCTTCTCAAGTGTTCTGAGGAGGGTACTGGGGGTGCCATATTTATGCCCAGTGCATGCATGTGCTGGAAACACCCTAAACTATGAGGAACAGGTTTCCATGGCAGTGGCAGCCAGTGATGTTTGAAACTGGTGTGGCTTAAATTGGTGACCAGAACTGAAGTAGCTGAGCATAATTAGAAAGACACATTTTCCTCAGGGCGTTCCGCTGAGGTTCTTTTCAAGAACGTTTTGAAACAATTAGCCAGATTGTACTTTTACAACACAGTTTCCAAATACATTTATGAAAAAGCCACAGGTTTTACCGACAGCCCTCCAGGGCACTCATGAAAACATTTACTAGAGACCCACTACCAGTACCTAATGTGTACATAGAAATTAAGTGTTGGTGTCCAAAACATTTCTAAATAGTTCCCTGCAAAATGTCCGGCCGGCAAATATCAAGATAATAAAAACCATTGTATAATCTAGTACACCAATAGGCCAATTGAAATTAACAAAATCTACAATATCCAGAATGCCTATGATGGTAAATGAATACTTAGCACTGGTCACTCCATCTCACATTGACATCATCTGACATCTCGCATTTTCTTCAGGTGAGACAGATAAAAGCGGAGTATCAGGATGTTAACTGTGACCTTAAATGTAATAAACCACTCTACGCAGCAGAGATTAAACATGTCAGATACCCTATCTGTTGTTTAGCATGACATTAAATCTACTAATGTACTACTGAACTACTAGGAGAATCGGTTCCCTGTATCCAATCTATGGCCACCAAGTGATTCCTACCCTATTGACAGCAGGCAAACCTGACTTGTTCTGACAACAACTGTTTACATTCTAACATGTCATTTTGTTTTACCCCCCAAAGCGTTGACTCCCAGTCCAGGTATTTACATTGTATTTGCATAAAAGACAGATTTGTCTGAGAGTGTCACACTTTCAGCCTCTAAAACACGAAAATAGTCTTACAATTTTATGACAGAAAATTAGATTGTTGTGCCTTTAACGCAGAATGGTCTACGCATGTCAAAAATACCATGTCTGAAATTCAATTAGTGTATCACACACTGGCTTATGAATTCATCCACAAAATAAACGCGTCTTCCTCAAAAATATGCAAAATATATAAAAATGCCCTCAAATATGCTTGCGGTTGCAACCCTTTGGATAGCCCCTCACATATGCATCAGTATGTCCAACGAAACACAAGAGTCCAAAATATACATCAGAATGTTCCCAGATTTTCTGTGGACATCCTAAAAATGACACAATATGCATCAAACTTCCCTTGAAAATGTGTATGAGACTGTCCCCCAGTTGCTCAGACTGTCTCCCTACCATTGAAGATAATACTTGAACATACATCGACTATTGCCAAAAGAGGACCTACACAGCTTCGCAAATATGAAGTCTTCACCAGTGTTGTTTATCTAGCTTTTGCCTTAAAAAGTACAGTCCTGGACTGGCCATTGAGGCATTTTGGCACTGCCAGATGGGCCAGCTTGAGGGGCCAGTGTGCAGGCTGGGCTTTTTCTGGTCCCATCACAGCCCATGGGAGTACAAAATGGCCCAAACACTAGCCCTCTCAAGCTGGCCCATCGGGCACAATCAGCCTACCTGAAAGGTCAATTCAACAACGAAAATACACAAATCCGTGTCCTTAATGAATAGCCATTCACCACACCTGGATGAAACTTTGCTAAATATACTCCAGACAGTGCAAGTAGTTTCCTGAGGAACATTTCACTCCTCTTCACAAAACATGTATGCTTATTTATCACAGGTGCATCACACTTTCTATCAAATATGCCTCATATTTTATTACAAAATGTCCATTACTCTGACCCTCCCCCAAAGGGCACTGCTCTCTTCATCTGAAAGCTGCCAGTGCAGGACTCTTCTTGTTGTTTTTATGTTTTACAGCTGTAAAATCATGGTATAAGGGGGTAACCCAGCAGCAAAAGAGGAGTAGAGACCTTGTATCGAAGACATTCCCTTCTCCATCATGAGGAGTCATATGAAGCCTGTCCAAAGTTATTTTTCTCCTACAATTACGAGATATTAATGACAGACAGTGTCAACTACGGAATACTCCTAATGATGGGTGGTCTTAGAATAAAATGTTTCAAATATGAATGATCATGGAGTCCAGAGCCTTGCTATGACCTCCCATTTCCTAAGCTTGTTTACTTGCCATCCTGATTCCAAAGAGCAGTGAAAGCAGTAGCTCAGCTGTAATCTTTGCCATGTAGTTGTGAGCAAACAATGCACCTTATGGTGCCAGGATCTACTGTACAATTATGGGCACTGTGCCCCACCGTTGTTGTTTTGAGGCCCAGGAACGAACCAGGCTGCTCGGCTAAGGGTGTCTGCTGATGTTGCAGATTAATGTTACGATGGAAACATACTCAGTTTGAGCCAGTTTATGCTGCACCTGCCTAATAGGGTGTGAGTGTGAAACCACCTTTTATCTGTAACTCTGTGATGGGGTCTGCTTAACCCTGGGCGTAGTTCGCGAAGTAAAGCTACACGTAGCTACACAAAGTGCACTTCGCACTACGCAAGCACTACACGAACTGCGTAGTAGCCTGTTCGCACTGTGCAAAATGCCGATGCACAGTGCGGACAAGCATCCGGCACTGTGCAATCATTGAAATTGGCATCTTGCACAGTGCGAGCTGTAGTTTTCTGCAGCTTGAGTAGATTTTTACTCGAGCTGCAGCTTTCTCAACGCGGACTGGTAGTTTCTAATCGCGAGCGGTCATGAGCATACGTGACCACTCTCAATGAGAAACCTGACCTCCACGCGTTGAGAATCTCGCCAGGATGTTTATTTTCCATGCTCGCGATCGGCAACTTGATGTTGCTGATCGCGAACGAGGAAAAAGTCTCACCGGGATGTCATTTTGCTTGCTCGCGGTCGCCAACTTGACATTGAGGACCGTGAGCAAGCGAAAAATGACCACTGCACTACGCTACACGTGTTTGCACTGTGCTACGTGCAGTTTGCGTACTGCAAAGTAGCGCAAACTTCGCGAGCGTAGCGTAATGCTTTGCCCAGCTGCAGACATGTACATTCGAACAGTGCTGGGCCTGACAAACTTCACGAACAGTGAGTTGTCTGTGAGCCTGTAACTGCTCTTTGAGCTGAGTTTGGACACTATTTTCTTGATGCGGGGTTCCCCTCTGCCCTCTGCCCACCATATCACCTCCTCCAGTGCCTCGTCTATTAATGAGAAGGCAGAGGTGTTTGCACCACGTAGGCAATGAGCACAGCTCAATTCCTTCACAGCGCTGAAAAAAACAATTTGGTGTATCATGTAGAAAACAACTAGCTCATTATAAAATCTTGTTTAACAGTCAGAGAGAGCAACATGCTTTGTTCCTGTGATGTTTACTGCATTGCTTTACTGAATTACAGTTAATCAGTGAATTCAGCGTGCCATTGCAACGACCGATGCCTACTAAGTTTGATTTCTGCTTAGTTTACCTCGCTTGGTGCCTTGAAACCGTGGGAACTGTTACTGGTGGGGGAACCTTCCAGATAAAACAAAAAGATGACGGCCACACATTCTTAGAGTGAACAGCAGTGCAAAAAGCAGACACAATGATTCTGTGCAGTGTGTCTTCAAAAGTGTGGATGACACACTGCACAGATTCGATTTCTCCACTTTCCGCCTGCCAGCACCTTTACCCCACACTCTCCCAACTCTTCACATGGTGGGACCCACTCTCTGTGATGAGTTAGGAAAGGGTGGGGTGACCATCCAGTCCCAGACTGACGTGAAGCCCCTGGCACTACAGGGCTGCAGCCTGAAGCGCCCGGGGCAAACTTTACCTCTCCGTCATCAGGGGAGGAGACTGGTCCCCGAGGCTATGTCTTTGCTGAGCTGATGAACTCACAGGCCTCAGGGATATGAGCTTGTCAGCCCAGCAAATACAGTAAACTCTGGGCCCACCCACAGGCACCAGAATAAGGGAATGCATTGGCATCGCAGACTCTGTGGCAGTCATCTTGAGACTAGTCACAACAACAACCCCGGCCCCAACAGAGACGTGTGGGTACAATAAAAAAATAAATGTAAAGAATTTGTTATAACTTTGGGAATGGGCTTCCCTGGGGGGTGAAAGTCAAGGGGGCGGAGCCCCGGCGCCCTCCCCCAGAAACCGTCACTGTCCCGGGGTGACCCTACAAACGTTTGCAGCATTACCTGTGTGTTTTACTGTCAGCTATACAACAGTGCCATTCTCTAAATATACCTAACATGTCAGAATTCCTGGTCAGAGCTCCCTGTGTCCACCAAGAGATGTGACTATGATAACAGGCAAACCCTCCTTTGTAGTCATTCAAAATCATTTTTAGGGACGGCCCCTCTCTCTTTGGGATTGATATCCGGCTGGTTAACAGGACAATGAGAAGGGCAGGCCTGGTGTGAGTTACTTCTGTTTGTGACAGGATGGGCACCTTTTGAAGTATAATTAAGTTCCTGGATCCAGCCCACATTGCCACCCTGCCCGGGGGGGGGGGGGGAGAGGGAGGGGGAAGCATCTCTTCACACTGAAACGTTTTGTCCTCTGGCAAGACACACCTCACCACAGAAAAGCCATTAACAGTCAGACGCCACTGAACATTGACAGAAAGGCATATTTTGCTTTGGAAGGAAAATGCCCACTTTCTAAAAGTTGGAACCAAATGAAGTTTTGGGTCCAAAGCTGCTGGATGGGACCATTAGTAATCTGTATATCAAAAACGTATTCAGTAGCTTTAATTCTCAAAATTACTCAAAAGACGAGCCAATGTATTGAATCAACAAGCTTGTGTGATTTATTCCGCTAAAATTGGCATTTTCAAAAGAGTGATTTGAAATCAGCACTTACCATTATATTATATTTTAATGAACTATTAGTTTGCATCATTGAATCATGTTTATAGCTATCCCAAGAAGTTATGCATTATAAGGTGTCATAATGTAACCAAGTGTTTTTCTATGGGTGAGCCAGCATTGCCACAGTGAAAAATGATTTTGGAGATTGTTCATTGCCAGGACATGTACCCATGCCCTACGTTTTGAATACCATGTACCCTGCCCTATGGGCATTCATAGTCTACCTCAGGGGTGACTTAAAAGAATTAAAAAAAGAGCGTTTAGGTCTGGCAAAAAAACACATTTTGTCAGGTCGAAATGGCAGTTTAAAAGAACCCTGGGCGTAGTGTGCGGAGTGGGGCTACGCGGAGCTACGCGAAGTGGGCACAAAACTACGCCCACCCGCGCACTCCGTGTAGTCCCACTACGCGCCGCCCGCCTCCCTCCCGCCCTCCCTAAATACTGCAATAAAAGGATAGAAAGCTTTTAAAAACACTTACCTTGTCCGCCGCGTCCCCGGGGCTCCCTCTCGCCGTCCCTGGATTCGCGCCGCCATTTCGAATACTTTCTCGTGAGAAATGCGCATGCACATTAGTATTCGAAATGGCGGCGCGAATCCAGGGACGGCGAGAGGGAGCCCCGGGGACGCGGCGGACAAGGTAAGTGTTTTTAAAAGCTTTCTATCCATTATTGAAGTATTTAGGGAGGGCGGGAGGGAGGCGGGTGGCGGCCGGCTACGCACCGTCTGCGGAGCGCGCGTAGTGCCGCCTGGCTACGCCCACTACGCAAAATGCGTAGGAGACGGCACGGAGCGTAGCTGGCCGCCCACCCCTAGTTTAAAACTGCCCATGCAGGCTTCAATGGAAGACCTGCAGACAAGTGATACAGGATGTATATAAGGGATGGCACAATGAATGCTGATGTCTTCTAGTAGCATTTAATTGACATACCCTGGGTACATGTTGTACCATATACCAGGGACTCACATGTAAATTAAATGTTCCAATAAGGGGTATGCCAATTTTACCATGTTTAAAAGGGAGAGAACAAGCACATTATCAGTGGTTATCAGGAATAAAGTGTGCAGAGTCATATTGCCCAAAAAATGGGTTAGGCTACAGAAAGCAAAAAGAAATCGGGGGAATGCCATAAAACATATAGTACTCCAGCCCAGGTCTTGTTAATTTCTTTGTCCAATTACAAAAGCCAACCTACACTGATATGGCACGAGTTTACCCTTTACTGCTGAAACTGTACCTTGCTCAACTGCTCTTGCTCTATTGTTGTCCTGTGCCAAACCTGTGGGGTACCTTGTTAGGCTGCTATTACCTGAACTCCTTTTTTTTGGTCAATTACAAAACTAAGTTGATGCTGCAGTATATTGAAAGGCCTATTGGAACTGGTCACCAAGGCCTGAATCAAAGTATTGCAGAATTCCATCCGGAGATGCCAGACAGCTAGAATTACCACTACCAGCTGGAATTTCGACATTACTGCAGTTATATGGTATACCACATGGACTAGGGAATACGTGTGATAACGTGACTTTTCCACCTGGCACATTGGTGCCATTTCGAGAATTTCACAAAGTTTTAAAGATCTAGGCGGAGAAGTATTAATGAGCTACAGTCATTTTGTGGCTCCAAATCAAAATATTACCAATTTTAGCTTTCAGATATACGCAACTTATATGAATTGCAGGCAGCACATCTCCATGTTTCCAAGCTGTGTTGACTGCAGCTCATGCTCTTAATGTATGCACTGTAGACACCACAATGTCAGAAAAAGGAAGGAATAAACCTGTTCTGCATCGCATTAGCTAAAAATGGGATCGTGGTACAGCCTCTGCGGTTTTACCCCACTTTTGCAGCTGTCAGTATTTTTGTGTGAAGCAGCAAAAACAATGTTACTATTTTTGTTCATATAGATAACATTTGAAGGATAATATTACTGTCTCCTTATTTTTGCAACAGTTAGTTCTGTTTTACAGCAGTAAAAATCAGTATTAACCTCTAAAGGTAAAACATGACCTATACTTTTTTGTGGCGCAAAATGTGACTTAATTTCACAAAAATAAAGGAATAAAACAAATTTATGCTCACATGTACTTGTGTAATGAAGTACAAAACAGCATCTTAACAACGTCAGAACCACCACTACGCTGTAATTTTCTTTTGGGCAGTTAATCTGAATCAAGCATTTAGAATCTACAGTTTTTTGACTGTCTTCTGGTCAGTTATTGAGTTGTAGTAGCAAGAACAGTAGCATTTCATTCCAGCATTTCTTAGTTCCAAAACAGTTAAAATGTTGAAAGCACAGCACAATAAAAATCCCATTTCAATGTAATGAACAAAATTACACCAAAATGATAAAAACCCTGTAAGGGGAACCTGAGTTGTTAGATATTAATTAATTCACTTAATTATTTTGAGTTTTTATAGAGCACGAAGTTGACCCGTTACGGTATCAGTGCCCGTTACAGGAATCCGCACTAGTAGACAAAAGACTTGGAGTGTGTGTGTGTGGGGGGGGGTTTGCTGGAAACATAGGGGATAAAATGACAAGTAATTATATTTTAAATTTACAATATTCGAGAAATAAGGTCCCAGGGTCCATGGTAGGATGCCCGTAGGTGCTGGGTGGAAGGTATATGGGTACTCCAGGGGGATTCATTAGACAGAAATGGAGCAAGATCTCTGTATGATTGGAAGGCAAATTTAGGCGAGGAATTTGCCCATTAAGAAGGTTTTGGCATCTTTTTTGAAGCAAGCCAGAGAAGGATTTCTTCTAATGACGCGTGGGAGTGAGTTCCATAGTCTTGGTACGGCCCCGGCGAAGGCCCGATTGTAAGTTTTCTTTTTTCAAAAACGTGCAGGTTGGAGCAGGAGGTCTCTGGTCGACCGGGAGTTTCTGGTTCTTCCGGATATCACAAGTTTCTGGGCAAGAAATGCAGGGGAGGTTGAGTATAATGCCTTGTGCGTGATACATGCCAATTTGAGTTGGATTCTGGCCTGTAGAGGAAGCCAGTTCAGAGCTTTCAGATGTTGTGAAAGGTGGTAGAATTTCCTTGAGCCAGTTAGTAGTCTAGCAGCCGCATTGAGGCAGTCTTTCAAAGGTGCCATGGAGATATTGGGTAGACCCGAGAGGGTAGAGCAGCCATATTCGAGTCTAGAGATGACAAGTGACTGGACTTCCATTTTTAGGTCGGGATTATCAAGTAATGGTTTGAATTTCCTTAGGTAGCTCAGGTGGAATCTGGCTGATTTGGCCATCGAGTTGATGAGGTCCAGCAAGCTCAAGTTATAGTCAAGGGTTAATCTGAGGGATCTGGCTGAGTCCACGATGGTCGAAGGACAGTTTAGGGCTGTGATGGCCTTAATCCATACATGAGTCTTGGGGTTGTTTTTGGGAGGGGAAATTAGTAGAAATTATGTCTTCTTTGCGTTGAGTTTGAGTTGATTGGAGGAGAGCCATTGGACAGTCAACTTCAGGGCTTCATTCAGGGAAAGAATATCCTTGAGGGGGAGATTTTGATGTAGATCTGGGTGTCGTCAGCTTACATTTGGTAGGACATGTTTGCGGTGTGTAGTACTTCGGCAAGCAGCTTGAGGTAAAGGTTGAAGAGGATAGGGAACAGGGTTGATCCTCGGGGGACTCCAACCCAGTCCGGAGAGGAAGCAGACAGGTTGCCGTTAATTAGGAATCTCTGAGAGCGGTTGTGGAGGACGGACCTAAACCATTCAAGAACAGAGCCATCCATTCCCATCCTGAGTTTGAGGTGTTCAAGTAGTTTTTCATGGTTGACCATTTCGAAGGCCGAGGATAGATCTAGGAGGATTAGGAGACAGGTTTTGCCTTGGTCAAGGGCTCGGAGGGCATCATCCACGATGTGGAGAATGGTGGTTTCCGTGCTGTGCCCTGGCCTGAAACCAGATTGGAAGTCATCTAGTAGGTGGAAGTTGGTGATGTGTTGGCTCAGCTGCTTTTGCACACACTTCTCCAGGACTTTAGCTAAGAGTGTAAGAGTGGGATGTTAGAGATGGGTTTGAAGTTGTCAGGGGAAGCAGGGTCAAGTGCCAGCTTTTTTAAGATGGGTAGGACTTGACCAGCTTTCAGAGAGTCAGGTATCGATCCTTGAAGAAGGGAGGCATTAATTATTGCAGTCCAGCTACGAATTATGGATTGGGCGGTGGCAGCTAGGCAGTTAGAGGGGAGTGGGTCATTAAAGTGTTTGTTCGGATTTAAGGTGGATAAGATTTTTGGGATGGAGTGTTCGTCATAGATTTTGAAGTCAGTCCAGTGTGCTTGGTTTTTGGGTGAAGCCTGTGGAGGTGGCTCGGAGGGAGGCAGATCCGGAAGGTTTTGAGAGTGGGTTGTGGATCTGAGTTTGTTTCCTAAGGCTGTGATTTTGTCTGAGAAATTCCTCAGATGATATTAGTGACTTGGGGGGTTCATTCAATGTTTTGGCCAGTTTGTTGGATTGGTGTTTGACCAATTCGAAGAGTTTGTGGGGTCTGTTCTTGGCATTCTCCAGTTCATATCTGAAGAATTCTTTTTTGAGTTGAGGATGTTCCTGCTGTAGGCGTTTCTGACCTCTTGGAGAAGTTTTAAATCTGCGGCTGAGGGGTGCTGTCTCCTGGTTCTTTCTGACTGCCGCAGGGATTTCCTCTGCTGTTGAGGGACCCATTGAACCAGGGGTTTCTGTATTTAGTGTGGGTTCTTTTTAGTTTTAGCGGGGCAAGTTCATCAAGAATGTTAGTTATAGTCACAGAGTAAGGATCATTGAGGTTTCTGGCCTCTTGGAGAAGTTTTAAATCTGCGGCTGAGGGGTGCTGTCTCCTGGTTCTTTCTGACTGCCGCAGGGATTTCCTCTCGCCGTTGATGGACCCATTGAACCAAGGGTTTCTGTATTTAGTGTGGGTTCTTTTTAGTTTTAGCGGGGAAAGTTCATCAAGAATGTTAGTTATAGTCACAGAGTAATGATCATTGAGGTCACTGATTGATGTGATATGGGGGGGAGCTCAGACTTACAGCAAACTGCCAGTTCCCTGGGATCAAGGTTCTTGGTGTCTCTGACCCAGCGTTTGGGAAGCACCTGTTGCGGTTTCCTTGTCTTGTGGGTACCAGGTAAAAGGAAGGATATAGAGTGGTGGTCCGACCAGTCACAAGGGTCAATAGCAATAAGACTGACTATTATTTCCTTAGCAATGATACAGTCAAGGGTGGCGCCTTTCAAGTGTGTAGGAAGTACGCAGGCATTGGTTAGGGCTTGGTTGGCCAGGAGATCTTTGATGGCGTTGACATGAGTGTAAGAGACTCAACTGGTCAAGATTAGTTTAATGTCCCTACGTTGGGGGGGTGTTGTGTAGGAGAGTAGGGCCTGCTTCGTATGGTCCCCCCACTTTTTGCTGTGATTTTCTGGTTTTTCAACTTTAGTGTGGCTGTGGGCCTGCTGATCAGACCCACAGCCCAGCAGTTCTCTCTCTAAATTGATATCATGTACTTTAGGTACATACCTGATTGGGTATTGGGTCACCTCTGTGAGCCCCTGTATAGTGTACCATAGGTACCCAGGGCATAGGTGCATCCAAGGCCTACCAGGGGCTGCAGCATGTATTATGCCACCCCTGGCTGGCCATCTAAACTGACACCACAGGCTGATCACTCAGCTTGGGTAAGGTGGTGTAATCACCCCTTACTTAGATATAGTATATCTATATCAACCTTATATATAGAGACATAGTAACCTATAAGTCACTCCTATGGCAGGCCTTAACAATCCTGGAAGCAGAGTGCTTGGTTTTGTGTGAGGTGGTACCCTAGCATGAGATGAGCACCTCTGAAGCTTTCGGAACCATCTCGTTATAGCTGTTCTATGATATAGCCATAGCATATATTCTTAAGTGCATTATAATCCTCGCGGTTATTGCTAACTTTGGTTTGGCTTTATCAAAACATGTTGTGTAAGGTGTCAAATACTTTGGAATACTACCCCCCCCCCCCGCCAGCCCTGGTGGCGGGGGTAGTATTCCACCCTTCTAGATGGAGAAGACATGTAGTTACTGTTAACACCGGTTAAAGTAAAACAGAGCCTCAGCATCACAAAATGGATGCTGCTGCCACAGACACGAGTCTGACCTCCTGTTGCTGGGGGAAACTCCAGCAAGGGCGGCCTGTACAATAGGTTTCCTGTCTAGGGAGGAGCTAGCACCTCCCCAGACAGGGTTTTGTGTATGGGGGCAGGGTGGCCTGCATTCAGCAATGCTTTGTGAGACACTGCCTGGGGCACACAAGGTGCTCCAGGCATAGCCCGGTTCAAACCAGTTTCTGGGGCACTCCAGCCCTGCTCTGGTGCGAAACTGTACAAAGGGAAAGTGGTGTAACCCCCCCTTACCAGGTCCACCAATAGGAGGGACCTAGCAGGTAATCCAGCCCGCAAAATAAGTATAAATATAGGAGCTGTGTCCCCAGGACTTTAGATTATCCTGGAACAAATCTTTGATACAGAACTCTTGGACCTTCGATGATCTATTTTGAATAGAAGACTTAAAACATCTCCCTTGGGGTCAAGGAGTGCCGGAACCAGAAGACTCAGCGACACAGGAACTGGACTTCCAGATTTCTCTGACTCTGATCCACATCCACAGCATTTTGCTAACTGCATCAACTTCTGAGGTAACTCCCAGTTGTGCATTGGGGTACGAGAAGCCCCAGAGCCGAGCACCATTAGCACCAAAGCTCAGCCCTCCACACTCTACGAGTGCCGCGTGGGGCCGGCTCTTGCATTGCAGCTTGACATGTCTTCCCGGTTGCTAGCCCGCTGGCTTGTTAGCCCTCTGAGACTTTCCTTTAAAACTAAACTGTTTGCCTGGTTTCTCTAGGCTTGCTCCAGCTTCCCTGCAAAGAAGAAGCTACCCAAAACTTGCTGGTCAGCACCGAAGCCAATGTTCACTTCCTGCATGGGTTGCATTTGCCAAAGCTTGTTGGATCCAATCCGGATTCCGACACTGCAATCAACTAGATCCTTTGTGGGACAGCTCGAATCCAGCTCCTGGTTGTCATCGACACCTCCTGGTCCTTATGGCTGCAGAGACAAGCTTCACCTCTTCACCTGAAATCACCTCAACATCGCCTGGTTCCTTCCTGGTACTTTCTTGGTCACTGGCTAGTGACCCAGACTCTGTCCCCTCTGCTTTCAGGTTCTTCAACTCCTCAATCCACCCTTGAATCCACCCAGACACTTTTCCTCTGGTCGCCTGCAACACTTCTTTTCAGATCTCCATAGAAAACATCAACGAAACCCGACACCAAAAGGCACCTATGTACCCAGCTTCCCTGGGTGAGTTAACACAAGTACTCTGGTGCTCCCATGGGTCTTGACTCTTGAAGTGTCCTAGCCTAAAGTGGTTTTGTCGTAGTCCACCCGGAAGTGCCCTAAAACTGTACCTTTGTAACTTTTACGTTTCCATTATAAGCCAATGGTAACTCGTGACTGTGTTTAGACACTGTACGCGTCTCCCGTGTGTCTCCTACTCCCTAATCTTTGGTTGTCTAGTGTAGCCCCAGCGATTCTCTAGGCCCTAGGCCTACTGACTATTTCTGTTGTGGTTCTTATACCACTATTTTAGTACATGGTTCGTGAGGCCCCTAGGGCATTACTTTATATTGTGCTACTTATCGTATGCTAATTAAGTAACTTGTGATGTACTTTGACCTCTGACCCCATAAAGAGTGCAGAGGGGTTATTTTAGAAATACATACATATATATTTGATGTATACCTTGTGTGGTGTCCTTTCATTTGGTATTCAAGGGATTGTCATTGGTAAAACAACTGGCTTCACATGCTCTCTGAAGTTTTAGCCTAAGACTGCTGGTTCATGCTACCACTGGAATAGCTTGTCTATAAGGTTGACTTTACAACCACCATCAATAAGGGTCGATTTAGACTGGTGCAAGGTGCCAGTAGACCTAGTGACACCATACGCCAGGCTAACTTCTCACATTGGTGGCAGCGGTGGGATAAGAGCTTGCTGTTGTTTTACCATATAATCTTAAGATATCATTTGAAAGATCACAATTGGGTACCTATAGGTACATATAAATCAAGTCTTATAATACTTTAAGTTCTACTGAACTTTACAGTTGTAGAGGAAAGGGCTTAGCACACCCAGACTACAACTCTAGAGAGGTTCTAGTAGATAACATTTCGTGTAGGTAGGTGCACACACCAGACCTCACTATAAAATTTCCTAGGATGCAGGGCCTAGTGGGCCTCTGCCAGAAGTGGACCCTCACAGGATCCCTTCTAAATATGACACATTACTTGTCATGAATTGAGAAGCCTCTGTACAGCTAGAAAGTTGAGACAAGGACAGAGACCAACCTTTAACCACCTAGTAGACATTTTAGTGAAGTATGATGTAGAAAAGGCATCTAACCCCAGTCAGCTAGGCAGTACAGAGGGGGCCATCCCTCAACAGAAGACCCCACTGATGAAAATCAAGGGGGCACTGATGATGATGTGGATGATAATCAGGGTACTGAACCAGGTTAACCTAGACCTGCATGGGACTTTTTTTTTTTAATTTGTATTCAGTTCATAGCATAAATATAACGCATACAAAGCATGCATAAACCAACTAATTATACAGTGTGCTGCAAGGAAGGAAAAAAACAACAACAAAAAACATTACAAAAACAGGATGGTTGAACAATGATTAAAAAATCAATCGAAACAGAGACAGGGGCACTAATCAGGACATTCACTATCCATATAATGTATCATGGGCTGGCAAATCTTAATCCCTAGTTGCTTTTTCTTCAATGACTTGATACGATAAAGATTAAATTCTAGGTGGAATACATTATAAAACGTAGCATGCCACATTTCATAAGAGGGCGCCTCAGGCTTCAACCACATAGAAGCAATACATAATCGGGCGACTGACATGGCCATAAAAAGAAGGAACCTATATGGATAGTTCAACGGCAAAGTATATCTATTTTTACACAGCCCAAAGAGCATCAGCTCTCTAGATATCACCACATTGACATTTATAATATTAGAGAAAAATTGTGCAATAGATGAGAGAAAAGGTTCCAACACGCTACCATCAAAAAATATATGTACAATGTCAGCAGCTTGATACCTGTAGCATTGCCCATTGTGCATATCACCCCACTTCATCATTTTAGCCGGTGTATGGTATAAATTAACCAAGGTTTTATAATGTTGAGCCCGTAGATTGGCAGTCAAAGTAACTTTGCAAGCCATATCAATAGAATCTTGGACAAACTGACCAGGGGTACCAAGTCTAGTACTCCATTTTGCATCTTGAACATCCACATCATCGCACTGCATAATCAACAAACTGTCATATAAGGTCCCAATCTTAGCTTGTTTATTCAGAGCTTCAAGAAGATCATTAGTGACTATGGGCATAATACTGCAGTGCTTGAAAATGAAATCCCGTAGCTGTAAATATTTTAAAAAATCATTCTGAGGAATTGCATATTTATCCATTAACTCGGCAAATGTAACCATAACCACAGCAATAAAAATATCCCCTAAACAACCAATCCCTTTATTCGTCCAAGTCCTCATCTTAGTGTCCCAAAATATTGAAGGAAATATTTCTATAGAATCGCAGGGAGTATAGAAATTAATGCAGTTGAGGACAATCATTTTACGTATCCATCTCCACCCTTTAAATGCGGCTAGTACAGTCTTAAATCTGGTTCTTTTATAGTAGCTTGGTTCGAGAAATCTGAGCAACCCTTTTCAGGACTGACATCCTAGGAACATCAAATAGATATTTGGGTTTTCAAACACCTGTGTCTCACCCCCGGTCACCAGAATGTTCATATTTTGAAGAAGGCAAGCTAAATAATAGAAAACAAAATTCTGAACCCCCCCATCCTCCTCTTGAAAGTGGTAGTGTCATATATTTTGATGCCCGCCGGGCCGTCTTTCAACCCTAAATGAACCTATCCGTTATGGATTTTAACTGCATTAGTTGTGCACGTGCCAGCTCAAGAGGTACCGTCCGAAAATAATAAAGCACCCTAGGTAATATACACATCTTTAAAACCTTACGTCACTCCACCATCGACAAATGAAGACATTCCACCTTTTCCAACTGCCGCTTGACAGATCTTAATATATCTGCCCAGTTCACTGCTACAATCTCCGGAAGTGACATCCTAATTTTGATACCCAGGTATCTGGCCTCGTGTGTCACTCGCAATTCATTAGGGCATAGCCCAACAGTGCAAACAACCTGGGTTTTAGAGAGATTTAATTTATAACCCGCGAATTTCCCAAATTCTTGTGTCACATACTCAATTTCACGTAATGCTGATTCTGGATCAGATGTTACTACCACTATATTATCGGCATAGGCTAGGACCCGTACATGATGATCGGCCACTACCATTGATTGTATACCCTGGGTAGTTTCAAGCATTCGCAACAATGGCTCAATATAAATAGCGAATAATAACGGGGAACATGGGCATCCTTGCGGTGTGCCCCGAGTAATATTAACGAAAGCTGATTCTTGCCCCATTGCGCAGATCTTAGCCCTTGGTCGCTTATACATAGTCTGTAAAGCAAGCCTAAACAGGGGCCCAACCACCATGTTATGCATTACAGACTAAAGGAATGCCCATGTCACATGATCAAAAGCTTTTTCAGCATCTAAAAACACCAAACTAATATTTTTATGATACACTGATGCATAATCCAACACAGCGATAACCCTATGCAAATGATTGACCATGCTTCTACCTGGAAGAAACCCATGGTGATGGCAAGAGACCAATGATGGAACAATTTGAATTAAGCGAGTGGCAAGTATTTTAGAATATATCTTGGCATCTGCATTTATAAATGATATAGGTCTATATGACCCAGGGAGATTAGGGGGCTTGTCTTTCTATTAAACACCACAATATTTGCATCATCCCACGAAGGAGATGAAAGTGGCCAACATATCATCCTTAATAATAGGGTATAGCATTCGATAAACCTCTAAAGGAAGTTTGTCTTCGCGCGTGTTTCTGCCAGTTCGCGAGGGTTTTGTACAATTTCGCAAAACGCGAACTTACCCGTCGGCTCGCAAGTTTTGCGAACTTGTTATTTCTACGTGTCCAGCCTGTTTGGGACACTCTTCTTCATCACTGCCACTCTCTGTCACCACTGCCACTCTCTGACTACTCATGCCACCCTCTGGCCCACCCATGCCACCCTCTGTTTCATCCCAGGACCCTCTGGTTGTCCAGTCAGTGTACATTATTGTGGCAAAGCAAAGCACACCTTCCCTGCCTCAAGTGACCTGAATTAATTTGGGGCTGATTAATGTGTCACAGAATATTTTTTTAGCTGGCACCTGCTTCCTTAGTGCTTCCTGATTAGTGATCTTTTGCACTTGCTAAGTGCTTTCATTGTTGTGAAATTAGTTACAACACCTGCCCTGCCCCAACTGACAATAATGAATTAGGGGCTGATTAATGGATTTGAACTTCCAGCCTGGCTCCTGCTTGTCTCCCTTAGCTGTAATTCAGGACCTTTGTGGCATATGTGTAACTATTCTGAGGTTCAGAGCTGGGTCACATAATAGTTGCAAGTAGGCAACTGAACTCTGGAGGGGCCCCTCAGGAAGCACTACAGGAAATGGCTACTAATGATGAGCCTGAACTTTTGAACCTGGTAAGTAGTTTCAGTTTTGCTAAGATCGTATTTCTGCAATTTAGCGCTTATTCGCGGGGCGTGAAGTTGTACTGGGAAGCCGCGAACTCACGCGAACAGTGCGAGCAAGCCATAAAATCCGCTGCTTGCGGATTTGCGGATTTTGCGGGAGATTCGCGAATCTCGCGGATTGCGAATTTACCGAAAATCCGCAAAATCCGCGAGCGAAACGGATTTTCCGCCCATGCTTAGCCCCAGCACATTTCGTAGCATCTTCGTTGCATTGGCAGCTAGAGAGCTATTTGAGAGGCCCCAGTTCAAGCCATGACATTTTTGGACAAAGGGCATTTGAGCCCAAAGGAAGGCCCGTTGGCCAGGGGTCAGCTTTATGGTGCAGATAGAACGCAAGACCCTAAGGTGCTGTGTGCACGTTTCCAGTGTTACTGTGGGGCACTGTTTATGCTGTGAGGCCTATTGCATAATGTGTTTATCCTGATGAGGTTTGGGCCTAATGTATTTTATGCCTAATGTGATAATGCTGAGGTCATTATTGTACTAGTAGTTCCTGGTAGTGTTTCATGTCTATTACCTGCATTCTGATGGTTCTGACCGTGGCCCGATTGGCCTAGTCCTGTAAATAATCCCCTGTGAATATTGCCCTGTGCCAGTTGGCACAGTGTATATTGTGTGCTTATGATTCTAATGTGTTTTGGATAATACAAAGGTGATTTTTCATAGTTTCTTTTGTGGTGTGCCTAGTGTGTTGCTGCTGTGTGTGTATGGTGCAAACGCTTTATAGGTTGCCTCTGGAATAAGCCTGACTGCTCGTGCCAAGCAACTAAGGGGGTGAGCAGGGGTTATCTTCAGCGTGTAACTCCCTTGCCATGACTAGAGTGGTGGTTTCTGCCTGGCTTAGGCAGATCCCCTAGCCCACCAGGAATCCCATTTCTAACACTATCTTAGCAGTGAAAAACTCCTAAAGTTGCTTTTCACTGTTGGTAGACTTAGCTCTACCTCAGAGTAACACTGGGGTACCTCATTACATTTAACAAGTGAAAACGTTTGACCTGGAACAGAAAGAAATATGGTGTTTACACTCAATTAATTGTCATTTATATTCACTTTTAATTGTAAAGTCAGATTTGAAGTCACAATTCTGAAAATGCCACTTTTAGAAAGTTGTGCAAGTGTAGAGTAGCGAGTGCACACCTTCTCATCATGGATGATGTAATATTTGCTTGAATTGCCAAATACATGCATGCATCACAGTGCTGTGAACGTCCCACACAGCATATCAATGATAGTTACAAAACGGGTGACAATAGCGCCCCTGCTGTTGCACTGCTGTATGGAGGATGCTACCTCTTAAAATATAGCGAATTCACCACTTTTGAACCAAGTAATCCCGTGCAATCAATAGTAGTCCACAACAGTATTTAATTCATCCTCTTTGAATCACTCCGGAGACAGTGATGGTGACTTAGAATGTTTCATTTTGCATTTTCAGATGCCTTACGCTGCCATACAAGCTTAAACAAAGACACGTTCCTTCAACATTCCTTCGAGACGGCATTGTTCAAACAACCCAATGCATTTCAAACTGTTTAAAGTTCTTCATCAGGGGTACTAAAAATAAATCAGAAAGAGCTGCATGAAAAATTAATACAATGCATTTAATGCCTGTGCTTAATCATGACAACGAAAATGATGACTAAAATAATGACCACATTTTAGCCCTAAACCCCCTAACTTGAGTCCCCTATATTTTACACAACAAAATCAAAAGTACACTAAAAGCCACTTAATCCCGAAAAAGCTCTCTTTCTCATTCCCCTCATACAAACTGATACTAACGCCCTCAAATTAAAATGACAGTTAAAAACGTGCTCCCGCCCATTACCACAAGGTCCATAAAAGCAAACTCAGTTTTTTTACCTCATCACACCATAACCAGCAGTTATTTGTATACTTAACTTCCTCCATATTTAGGGCATCATCGAATTCCCACCCATTCTGAGTTGTCTTAAATTCTGCTCTTGCATGATTTCCCTGTAAATCCCTAATTAGGCTAACCGCGTTCGCAAATCCGCAAAATTTGCGAACGCGAGATTCGCAAAATTCGCCCATGATCAGCTGGGGCACAGGCGAGCGTCTCAGGCCCTCCTTATCATCAACAAAATGCCTCCAAAGGAAAATGGCACTGGCACTACCCATGCCGTGGCAGCCCCACTCTGGGACTCACAAAGTGAACTTACCTCCAAACGTTGCAGGTGCACGCTCTTCTCCCGCGGTGCAGCTGTGGTGAAATTAGCCCGGGCACCACTGTGCCCTTGGAGCCCCAGTCTGGGACTACTAACTCCCAAGTTGCCCCAAGTCCCACTCCGGGACTTCTAGAAATGAAATGGCCTCAAGCGTTGCAGCTGCCCACTGTCCGGCAGGGCAGCTGTGGGAAAAATGAGCCCGGGCACCACAGTGCCTTGGTAGGCCCCATCTGGTGCTTCGAATCACAGCTTGCCCCCTTGAGCATCAGCCCCACTCACCGGATCATCTCAGGACTCCTCCCGTCTTCTAAGGTTGGGGGAAATGGGACACTAACAATGTGCCTTCATCGGACGCTCTCCTGGGCCTCTCAGGACCCGCCTTTCCCTCTTGATGCGAGGCAGCTTCCCTTTGTCACCGGCCGCTTCTCCTCCCTCGTGTCCGAGGTGGGTAACCCAGAAATGAATCTCGCGTGGCTCCGGCTCCACAGTCAGGCTGCGCTTGCCTGACTTCCTGGTTTTGCCAGATTCAATGGCGGCTCCTCTTCTCTATCAGCCAAATGCAGGGTGGGCTCCTGATTGGACGTACACAAATGTGGAGTGGGCTCCCGCTCTTAAAATAAAACACTAGTGCGCTATCCCTGGCAATGCGAGGGGGAATCCCCACATCGGGATGCCCTCGAAATACGGGGCAGCACCTCTGCTGGGCAAACAATGGTGGGGTGGGCTCCCACTTCTCCTGAAGGCATGGCGGGATCCCACACACATCGCAGCCTTGCACTGCTGGCCCCCATTACTCCTCCTAGGAGTAACAAAATATATATCGCTCACAAGGCGCTAGACCTCCAGAGTTTAGAGGGGCAAAAGCAGGGCCCTCCAACAGGGAGGCAGTCCCTTGTGATGGTACCTCCTGGCCCAGCAGAAGCAAGCACCACATCACAAGGAAGCACAGAAACAGCAACCCCTTCATGGGGTCACAGCCCCAATATTTATACCAACATTTGCTTTGTCTGCCCTGGCACAGGGCTTGGGGGAACCAGCCCAAGGTGGTTCTGGGGGTTTAGAAGCACGTTGTTGACAAGGTTCCTCTTCCCCTTTGTCAGGTGGGGGCTCGTCATCAGGCATACCTGAGGGGGGTGGAGTCTGCATTCACATAGACAGGCATACAATTAAGGTAATGGCACACTAGATTAAGGCAAACACATAACTAATTGAATTAGTTATGTGTTTGCCTTAATCTAGTGTGCCATTACCTTAATTGTATGCCTGGGATTGTTATCTCACATATATTATTTGCCCTGTCCCAGGATATTTATCCATAGCAGGGGGTCCTTGTTTTTTGCCAAAAAAAAAAGAAAATCACATAGACAGGCACAGACCTATTCATGGTCAGGGGACTACTACTCCCACTACTCCAAATGCAGATCCCCTATTCAGCATAGTGCTGACTCACCCTGCCCCTCCTGGAACCACACACACCTCACCAGCCCCTGTCTCTCCAAAGCCAGACATGCAATCCACATCAGGCAGGCAGACATATAGCACACAGAAATACCAACTTTAAAAGTGGCATTTTTTAAAATAGTTAGAATAAATCTGTGCACACTATTGCGCAGCATTTATTATTACTATTCCAAACATACAAACTTGACCATGCTGCTCCTCTTATCAGGAATTACCACTGAAACACTTATCGGGGAATCCCCAATGCTTTCCTATGGGAGGGCAGCCCCATTGCAGTGAGAAACCAAAATGGCAGTTTGTCACTACCAAGCCATGTCACACACTTAAGGTACATGTCTCTTGAGATCGGTCTTGAAGCTGTTTTGTCCTTGGATTTGAAGTGGAAGGGGTTCAACTTCTTAAGGTCATACTAACATGTCACAAATGCTAAGTGCAGCAGGTCAGTCTGCCCGGTTTCCTTTAACAAGTCTAGCAGGGTTCGGTTGGGCTTTTGTGGGGTTCCACATTTAATCCTGCCACTACCTAGCTAGTGGGAGTGGATGATTTCTAAGCGCTCCCGAACCAGTGGTGTAACTATTCCAGGGGGCAATCCTACTACCTTTTTCTTTAGTTCATGGTTACTTTACTGCTAACAGGCCCAACATGTGATGTGCCAGGGAATTTTCAAGATAGTGAAAATCTCAGATCGCACTAACCTTGAAAAATGAGGACTGTGCGTATGTGTGTGTGACTGCCATGGAAATAGTTGTATGACATTACAATGCAGACAATTACCGCAGATGCCTTTACCACGCATTTTTACCACACATATGCCATTAACACCTAGGTAAGTATAAATAAGGTAAATGATATATATATATATATATATATATATATATATATATATATATATATATATATATATATATATATATATATATATATATATATATATATATATATATATATATATATATATATATATATATATATATATATTCATATATATGGTAAATACTGTTGGTCACCAGTAGCTAGTTATAGTTAGAACTTAGTTTCCAGAGGAAAAGCATTTTTTTCTTTTGGCAATAACTTTAGCTCTGTTTGAAGAATCTCCACAAAATCTTCAAAACTATCAATCAAGAATCAATCAAGAAATTTATATAGCGCGCTACTCACCCGGTGGGTCTCAAGGCGCTTAGGGAGGGGGGTCTGCTACTGCTCGAACAGCCAGGTCTTGAGCTGCTTCCTGAAGGCGAGGTGGTCTTGGGTCTGACAGGGGTGGATGGTGAGGGAGTTCCACGTCTTGGCTGCCAGGTAGGAGAAGGATCTTCCTCCCTTGGTCGTCCTGCAGATGCGTGGAACGGCTGCGAGGGCTTGGCTGGTCGACCGAAGCTGGCGGGTGGGAGTGTAGAAGGTCAGGCGGTTGTTGAGGTACCTGGGGCCAAGGTCGTGGAGGGCCTTGGTGCGTGGGTGAGGAGTCGGAACGTGATTCTCTTGTTGATGGGGAGCCAGTGCAGGTCTCTCAGGTGTCCGGAGATGTGGCTGTGGTGGGGGATGTCCAGGATGAGTCGTGCCGAGGCGTTCTGGACGCGTTGGAGTCTCTTCTGTAGTTTGGCTGTGGTACCGGTGTAGAGGGTGTTTCTGTAGTCCAGTCGGCTGGTGACGAGTGCCTGGGTGACCGTCTTCCTGGTTTCGGTGGGGATCCATCGGAAGATCTTCCGGAGCATACATAGGATGTTAAAGCACGAGGACGAGACGGCGTTGACTTGTCTGGTCATCGAGAGGGAGGAGTCCAGGATGAAGCCCAGGTTGCGTGCGTGGTCCGTTGGTTTGGGTGCGCTGCCCAGGGCAGGGGGCCACCAGGAGTCATCCCAGGCGGAGGAAGATGTTCCCAGGATGAGGACTTCCGTCTTGTCTGAGTTGAGTTTCAAGCGACTGTTCTGGGTCGATGGTGAGGGAGAGGATCAGCTGCATGTCGTCGGCATAGGAGATGATGTTGTGGTTGTGTTGGCATGCGATGGCCGCCAGGGGGCTCATGTAGATGTTGAAGAGGGTAGGGCTGAGTGATGATCCTTGTGGAACGCCGCAGATGACTTCGGTGGCCTCGGATCTGAACGGGGGGAGGCGGACTCTCTGGGTTCTTTGGGCGAGGAACGAGATGATCCACTCCAGGGCCCTCTCTTGGATTCCGATGTTGCTGAGGCGCTGCACTAGGGTGCGGTGACAGACGGTGTCGAACGCAGCGGAGAGGTCCAGGAGGATTAGGGCAGCTGTTTCCCCGTTGTAAAAGCAGGGTACGGATGTCGTCAGTGGCTGCGATGAGGGCGGTCTCGGTGCTGTGGTTGGCTCGGAAGCCGGACTGCGAGGGGTCGAGGGATCCGTTTGTCTCGAGGAAGGCGGCAAGCTGTCGGTTGATGGTCTTCTCGATGACTTTGGCAGGAAACTGGAGGAGCGAGAAGGGGCGGTAGTTCTTGAGGTCGGTGGGGTCTGCTGATGGTTTCTTCAGGAGGGCGCTGAGTTCGGCGTGCTTCCAGCTCTCCGGGAAGGTGGTGGTGTTGAAGGAGCAGTTGATGATGTCCCGGAGTTGGGGTGCGATGACAGAGTCGGCCTTGTTGAAGACATGATGGGGGCAAGGGTCAGTTGGTGATCCGGAGTGGATGGTGTTCATCGTGTGGATGGTGTCTTCGGTGCTGACCGGGGTCCAGGCGCGGAGGGTGGTGGTGGGGGGCGTCAGTTCGGAGGTTGGGTGCGTGGTCTGTGCGCCGAAGCTGTTGTGTATGTCTGCGATCTTGTTGTCGAACAACGAGGCGAGTGAGTCGCAGAGTTCCTGCGAGGGGGTGATGTCGTTGGTTCCGGTGCTGGGGTTCGAGAGCTCTTTGACGATGTTCAAGAGTTCTTTGCTGTTGTGTACGTTGTTGTCTAGTCGTTCCTTGAATGCTGTTTTCTTGGTGGCGTGGATTAGCTGGTGGTGTTTGTGGGTGGCGTGCTTGAAGGCCGTCATGTTGTCTGTACTCGGGTTTTTGCGCCAGGCTTTCTCGAGGGTGCGGCAGTTCTTCTTGGAGTTCATGAGATCGTCGTTGAACCAGGAGGCCTTCTTGCTGCCGGGTCTGCTGGGATGGTTTTTCAGGGGTGCGAGGTCATCAGCGCAGTTGGTGATCCACTGTGTGAGGGTGTTGGCTGCCTGGTTGGTGTCCGTTGAGCTGGCGAGACGATTCAGGTTCAGGGATGTGTAGAGCTGTTCGAAGGTGATCTTGTTCCAGCTCCTGCGGGGAACCTGTTGCGGGTGGTGGTGAGTCGTGGTTCTTCTGAAGCTGAAGTGGATGCAGCTGTGGTCTGTCCAGTGGAGTCCGGTGGTGTGGCTGAAGGTGACGTCCTTGCTGGAGGAGAAGACGGGGTCAAGCGTGTGTCCTGCGTAGTGGGTGGGGGTGTTCACCAGTTGCTTGAGTCCGAGGTTGGTGAGGTTGTCCAGCAGGGTGGTGGTGTTGCTGTCCTTGTTGTTCTCCAGGTGGAAGTTGAGGTCCCCTAGGAGGTTGTAGTCAGCGGATGAGAGGGCGTGTGGGCTGATGAAGTCTGCGATGTCTTCGCTGAATTGTGTGCGGGGTCTTGGGGGTCTGTAGATGAGGGTGCCTCTGATAGTGGTCTTGGGGTCGGTGTGTATCTGGAAGTGGAGGTGTTCGGCGGCTGTGAGGGTGTCGTCGGAGTTGGTCGTGATGCGGATGGTGTTCTTGTGGACGATGGCGATGCCTCCTCCTGTCTGGTTGACGCGGTCCCTTCGGGTGATCTTGTATCCGTCCGGGATGGCGATGTCGGGCGTTGAGGAGGCGTTCATCCAGGTTTCCGTGAGGAAGGCGACGTCTGGAGATGTGGTGTCGAGCAGGTTCCAGAGTTCGACGGCGTGCCTGTGGACGGAGCGGGTGTTGAGCAGGATGCACTTGAGGTGGTTGCTGCTGGTGCTCGGCTTGGCGGGTGCGGTGCAGGTCCGGATGCAGGAGAAGTTGCAGGATCAGCAGCAAAAGGGTCCGTGGGTGCGTCGCGGGGTGGCTTGGTAGCATCCGGGGATCCGGCCAGTGTTGAGTGCCTTGAGGGTGGCGGTGTCGTAGGTCTGGCGGGTGGGGTGGCGTCTGCGGGGGCCAGGGGTTCCAGCACTGGGCACGGTCCAGGCGCGGACGGGCGCTGACGGGCTTACCTTTGGCTTACAATCGGCGCACAATCGGCGCACCCGCTGCGCATCAACGCTGCACGTGCGTGGGGGCATCATAAGAAGGGAGCCGGGAAGGAGGGCCCGCACTACGTGGCGGGAGCGGGGGACCAATAGGCTGGCGGGGGGTTGGGCTGCAGGGAGGCAGCAGCGGGAAAGTCGAGTGCGGGCGGGCGGGCGGCTCAGCAACAGCTGGGTCGCCTGCACGAGGCGAGGTCAGCAGCGACAGGAACAGCAGGCAGAAGGAGCGTGGGGGCGACCAGGCCTAGGTAAGGCACAGTGGTCGCTCCCAAGGAGAGGAAGATGTCCTCTTAAGAAGAGAGCCAGGAGGGAGGGTCCGCACTAGGTGGCGGGAGCGGGGGACCAATAGGCTGGCGGGGGCGGGCCGCAGGGAGGCAGCGGCAGGAAAGTTGAGTGCGGTTGGGCGGGTGGCTCAGCGGCGGCTGGGTTGTCTGCACGAGGCGAGGTCAGCAGCGGCAGGAACAGCAGGCAGGAGGAGCGTGGGGGCGACCAGGCCTAGGTAAGGCACAGTGGTCGCTACCAAGGAGAGGAAGATGTCCCCTTAAGAAGGGAACTGGGAGGGAGGGTCCGCACTAGGTGGCGTGAGCGGGGGACCAATAGGCTGGCGGGGGCAGGGCCGCAGGGAGGCAGCGGCGGGAAAGTCGAGTGCGGTGGGCGGGTGGCTCAGCGGCGGCTGGGTCATCTGCACGAGGCGAGGACAGCAGTGGCAGGAACAGCAGGCAGGAGGAGCGTGGGGGCGACTAGGCCTAGGTAACGCACAGTGGTCGCTCCCTAGTAGACATCTGAGTTTAGCTGTTGTGTGGATAATTTCGGGGTGATTCCTAGACAGAGGCCAAGAAAAAGAAAGGTCCTAAAAACTTTTCTGTTAAAAAGAATTTACCCTATGGACTCTTAAATGAACATACTCATTGATACCAAACACTCAACTTTCATACTTCTGGAACAACTCCAAAGGCAAGTCCTGGGCTAGCATTACAAAGATTAATTCAGTACAAAACATGTGGTGTTTAAAAAGGATTAATCATTAATGGTGGATTACAATACACTATTAAAAATAAACATAAACACAATTGTTAAAACAGTTAAAAATTCATAATTCTCAATGATCTTAACATAAAATAGCATCAAATTAGCGACAGTATTACAATGTACTATACGGAAGGAGAAACTAAACCAGGTAGCCACAATGCACCTTTGCTAAGTTAATCTGTGTATAACTAGGGACATTGCATGAGACAAAGAACCTGTCACTATGCTAATTGTCCTGTCTCAGATTTAACAGTTGGATTTGCCTCGACGTGTTTCGGCGGAGCTATAAGTTTACTTCCACCATCTTCAGGACAAGTTATTAAGAGATCCTTCCACCTTGTCTTCCATTATCAATATCCTAATTTGGTCATGATAATGGATCCTGATGCAGATCCTAATAATGCTTCTTTTTGGCAGTATCCAAATTTCTGCCTAATACCTTATCCTCTACTTGGTGAGTTCCAAACAGTAGTCTGGCTTTTGTTAAAGGATATTATCTTCTCCCAATGGTTTTGTTCTCAATTGGTTAGATGATTCCTGTGGGCGATCTTGCCTCACAGATTGTAGAATAGATGCCACAGTCTGAGAAGTTATTGGCATTTTTAGCCTCTGCGGTGGGCCCGGATATGCCCAATATGTATCCGAATAGCAGGGCTTTATTGCTCCTTTCTTTTGGTTATGGAAGAAAAAAACGTACGGTCTTCGTATCCTACTTCGCCACCATGCAAACCGTTTCGCCATGCAATTTCCCATAGGGATTTAAGCATGACTATAGTCCGAACAGCGGGACAGAATGACAAAAAATTTGGCAGAATACTAGCTCTTAGTCTAGAAAGAGCCCTTTTTTAATTTGGTGTTAATCCATTCTGTAATGTTTGAGATAAAACAGGTAAAAAATAAATTAGCATTTCTATATGCACTGACTTTCCAGAAATCTATTCTAACCAATCATGTGCTGAGATCTGATTGGCTGTGAACACTGCAACTAGGAAGTTTTGGCAGCCATTTTGAGACTCAGACTCAGCCAAGTCCCGAAATAAGTCAACAATTAAGAAAAGCGGTTAGGGTAGGAATACCCTAACCCACTAGATCTTGTCCTGGGGTTCCCCAAGAACCCTACCAGGACCAAAATAAATGTTTTTAAATGCTCAAGGCAAAAATCATAAAGATCTGTGAAACCACTATAATAAAAAAACAAGCACTCCCACGCTTCTTTGTATTTGAGCCCCCCAGTGGGCCAGGTCCCGAGGGCTTAATAATATAGGTATTATGGGGAGGGGCACATGGGGCTTCCGCTACCCATAGCCAATATTAGACCTGGGCACTGCCACCTCCCTGGGGCAGGACAATTGTCCTTATTAACAAAGCGGGCTGCCCGGCCCTACCCTCCTGCGGATGTTGAAAGCCCAGGGGACCACCACCTCCCCGGGGCTTCATTAATAAATTTGGGAAGGCCACGAGGTCCCCCTCCATTTTCCTTAAGGGCCATGTGGACCACCTCCTACTGGGGAGCCACCAATTCAGTTTAAAGGGGGAGCTGCATGTCCACCCTCTTGAGCCATATTCAACCTTTGAGAGTCATCACCTCCCTGGGACATGGCCAAACTTGAACTGAGAGAGGGGTTGCATGGTCTCTCTCCTGAGTAGTTTTTGGCCCGAGGACCACCACCTCCTCTGCGATGGCCCTAAAAGTAAAGAGTAGGGGTCACATGGCCCCCCTCCTGGAGCTATTAATGGCCACCACCGAGGTATGGCTCCCTTTGTTTTGT
Source organism: Lissotriton vulgaris (assembly GCF_964263255.1). NCBI lineage: Eukaryota > Metazoa > Chordata > Amphibia > Caudata > Salamandridae > Lissotriton > Lissotriton vulgaris. The sequence goes on from NC_141694.1 coordinate 473,982,730, forward strand.
AGTGCCCACCCCTGTAACATAGCTCTTCATTCTCACTTGGCAAGAGCAAACCGTAAGTTCACTCCCAGCAGTTAGGAGTAGGAAAAACTGCTGCCGCTTGCTGAGAGTTGACCTATGTTAATGTTAATGTTAATGTTAATGTTAATCAAACCTATTGAGCCAGGAATACCCGGAGGTGTCTTGGTGCCCTAGACAGTGGTAAGCCCTGGAGCAACCAGCTAGTTCTGAAAGTGGTGAGAGAGCCGGCATTTCTAACAGCAAATCATAGCCTATTCCATAATTCTGCTGTGCCGTACGAGATGCTGCGATTTCCCCAGCATAAGGTTTGGATCCTGGGAACCATCAGGAATCTGTTGTCAGACGTGCACAGTCATCTGGCTTGTTGATACCAGGTGAAAAGTTTCTTGGGAAACATTGGTCCGGAGTCGTGTAAGGCTTTGTCAGCAAGACATAGCGCTTTGAACTTAATGCGCTGTGGTACCGGGAGCCATTGAAGTCTTCAAATTTCCCTGGTTACAGACTCATACTTAGGGACATTTAGAAGAATTCTTGCAGATGCGTTTTGAATCATCCGGAGCTTTTTTATGTATTGCTTCTGCATATTAGGGTAAAGTCCATTGCAGTAGTCCAGCTTTGACTGCACAAGTGTAGTCACTACTGCCCTTATGGAGTTGTCAGGAATATAACATCTGTTTGCCTGCCTACTTATAAATGGACAGGAAAACAGATGAAAGGATTGCTAGAAGACACATGGGGAAGCTTTTTTGCATGCTCCCTGCTTGCGGGAGGAGTGTTGGCTCCCGCTGGTGGCAGCGAGCAGCAGGGGCCACGGGGACATTGAGGGTCCCACAGCGGTTTCCAGCTCTGCACACTGGGTGCCCTGGGTAGGCTCCCGGTAAAAATTGGCTCTGGGGAGGTGGGCCGCACTGCTTCCTCTCCTTCTTTAAAACATGAATAATCCTAACGTTTGGGTTTGGGGAGGGCAAAGCAAGTGTGTTTCCTCTTGTATTCCACATTGAAAAACAAGATGAAATCCTTAATGGAGGTGAATGCATCATTTATCTATTGGAGCACAATCTGATCTGTAGTGACTGTGACGAGTGTTTTTTTTGTTATCCCTTTTAATTACCATGAGTATGCAAATGCCCCAAATCATCCGTATGCTCCTTCTATTTGGTCCTGCCCCGTTTTCCTTAGTAGTAGTCAAAGGTTTTCCTGCATTTTCCCACATTGATGAACAGCTTACTAAATGGCCCCAGGCACATTTTTCGCTGATTTTGATGACAGGTTCTTGATGAAAAGGAATAGAAGGACATCTCCACCAAATGAAGAAGAACTTACTTCATAAAGTTAAGAAGAAGTACTCTTGTTTGGTGGAGATTCCCCTTTGCAGTCTTGCCCTCTTCTCTTTCAAAGATTCACTACATCACAGATTTGTGGATCAAGACTACGAGGGGCAATACCATTTCTGAAATGACATACACACAAGGTCACTGGAGACATTTCCCTGTGCTCCATCATGCAGATGTATTGTAGATTATGCACTTCACATTTACCGAAAGAGGTAGCGCTTAATAATTAGCCAATACAAAGTACTCTAGTTGGGTAGATATTTTGTGCAAAACTGTGGAGTCTTGTAGTTAAAAGGGTGCAGGTGAGGTTCTGTTCTGGCCCAGTCACTTCAACAGCTACTGTCACACCCACACATACTTTCAGATACCCACTCACACACACATACAGTCACTCTCAAATACACTCAAAGACCTACACAGCTACTCACACACATACTCACACACCTACACACCCACTCATTACAAACAAAACCACTCATACACACACCCAAAGATGTATTCAGCACCTCAAACACCCACACACCCACATAACCACTGATGCAAACACTCACAGACCCATATAGTCACTCACACACCCAATAAGTTACTCTCAAACCAATTTAGGATCTCACATACCCACTTACATATCCATGGAGCCACTCATATTCCTACTCTCAGACCAAACAACCACTCACACACCGAGTCACTGACCCATAAAGCTACTCACATACCCGATCACAGACCCATACAGCCATTCAAACATTTACTCACACACCCACAAGAACACTCATATGCCCACTCAAGTACCCATACAGCCACTCACACACCCATTCAATGACCAATATTGCCAGTCACACACCCACTTTTAAAGGTTACAGGCTAAAAATAGGAAAAAAGTAAAAAAAACCTCCAAAATTCACTATTAAAACTAAAGGTTACAGGAATGTTATATTTACAATGATGCCATCACCCACCACATCTCAAATTAAATCACTGTTAACATCACTGATTACATCATTCACAGAAGCATTCACACACTCTCTTACACCCCCATATAGTATCTCATACACCTCCTCCCACACAACCACTGACATACCCATTCACAGACTCATTCAAACACTCAAACACCTACTCACTGATTCATACAGCACTGCCACATCCACTCACCAATGCAGCCAGTAACACAACCACTAATTCACATATATAGCCACTCATGTTCCTACTCACTTATCAATACAGCCACTCACACATCCAGTCATAGAGACACTTACATACCTACTCATACATCCATACAGCCACTCACACACTAATCAGCCACACATGCAGCTACTCACATGTCTACTCATTCACTAATGCAGTAACTCATACAGCCACTAACTCACCCATACAGTTACCCACACATATACTAAAGAATGTGCTTACTCGAATATACATTCACAGAGACAAGCACATATTCTCCCATACTATCTCTTTCAAAATCACTCACCCATAGAGCCACTCACGCACCCACTCACTCACCCACTGACCATCGTACACACCCATCCACACACCCATACAACCACTCATGTACCCTGTCACTTACCCATACAGAAACGTATGTGCCTGCTCAATCACCCATTCAGCCACTCATGCACCCTCTCATTAACTATTTGCAGCCACTGACACACCCACTAATTCACCCACACAGAGACTCACCCAACCACTTACTTACTGATATACACACTCACTCACCAACTCACTCAATAATACAAAAATGTATCCACCCACTCACTCATGTATATAGTCTCTCATATACCTACTCACTTCTATACACCACTTACACACCCATTCACTCACCCAAACAGGCACTCACACAGCCAGTTACCTTAGTATATATGTTTAACACTCAGTAACTTTTAGAAAACACTCACAATCACTAGATGATGTCATCAGTGATGACATTTGAGATGCCATCAGTGATGTAATTTGATTTGTCATGAGTGATGTCGCTGATAATGTCATGAGTGATGTCATATGTAAAGTCATAAGCAGTGCTTCCCAGTGGCATAAGTTATAGTTAGCTCAGGTACCTATAATTGCCGATTTTTCACTGGTTTTGTAGGAGTTGAGGTTCCGTGATGATTTGAACCCGTGTTTTTCAATATTGTCGGAAATACATAATATTGGTATCAGCGAACCGCAAATGATCCATTTAGCATATCCTGGTGTTTTCGCTATGCTACGACCAAGAGTACCCCTGTTACAAACACATTTCTGATCTACCCATGGCATCCATCTTAGATCATGGCAGCCATTTTGTGTTTCTTGCCCTCACATAAGCAATAACCTCTGATCACTTCATTCCGATTAAGGACACGTAGCCTTAGCCGGAGATTCACCTCTCTAGGGACACGTGTACCTTGGAACAGAACACGCTGTAGCTGCATGACTCAACAAAAGCTGCCTCCTCTGCCCGAGGCCAGCCCTACCGAACTGGTTCTCGTGTCCATTGTCCCGATCATGATTAGGCGGCCGAAGCCGGTAGCCTTGCCCATTTACAACCCACAAGCATCCCTTATCCCACTTTTCTATCTTCTGCACCTGGCTCTGCTCCTTTCCTTCTAGGCCTTTATTAGGGGGAGGTAACGAAATTTACGATGAGGCGGTCCGGGTCCTGAATGAAAAGTTGACATGAGATTATGATGGAAAAGTGGGAACCTCTCATTCGTAATGTTGTATCATCAGATATTGTCGACGATTCCTGTGCAACGCCAAATATTTATTGTTTAGGACACAAAGGTTTGAGAATGTAGTAACATGTGAAGAATTTGCCCGAAGCCCAATTATCAGTATATAAGGAGCAGCCCTCTTTGTACAAATCGAACAGGCTCCTAGAATCTGCCCATGTGTGGTTTCTGTGACTTCTGTGTCCCTGCAGTAATAAACCTTTGGTCTTTGACGCCACCATCGAGAAGCCCGTGTTTCTGTTCATTTGCGCACCAAGGCAGGTGGAACTCCGGGGTCTTTGGGTGTTGTTCCCTGACACCTCTGGACGGAACCAAAAAGTCCAGAACTCCAATTGGTGCCCAACGTGGGGCGACGTCATTCGGTACCGGTCCAAAAGCCTGAAGAGTTCGAGAAGCTTCGTGTGAAGATTCCTGAGGGAGGCGCCCCACTTCATCGATCCCGGCATATCGCAAAAGTGGCCCGACGTTCTCTTCCACGAGGGTTCCCGTTCAGGACGGCTGCAGTGGGCCGTTGCCTTGACCGTCGCCCTGTCTTGGACCCGAGGTGCAGTCCTTAGTACGGCGAAACGTGACGGGTTTCTCCTTGGTGACGTCTCCAGTGCCTCAGTTAAGTATTTAGTGGTTGCTAGCTGGTTACTTCGTGAGGGTTGTTAAAATCCTTTTTTGGTTCTTGGTTTGCTTTGGTTTCATAAGATTATCACTGGTTGTTCTGGTTACGATAATCTATTTGGTTTAGTTTTGGTATCGATACATCAGTTCGTTTTGGTAGGCCTAAATTCTTGGTTCAGGTGCACATATTCGTTTCTTGTTTTTGTTTGTTTTGTGTTCCGGATTGCAAAATGGTAAGTCGGAGAAATTGTATGTTGTCTTGTTTTGGTTGCAACAGTGACTCACGATTGGAGGACTCATGTCTGGTTCCTCCGATTGGGACTCCCCTATATGACTTATATTGTAAACATGGTGTGGGTCCTATATCTTATAATGAGGTGTGGGTCCGATACACTGAGAAAGATGGTGTCCTTAGTTGGCCACTGCATGGTAGTTTTGAACCCGAAATCCTTGACAATTTAGAAGCGAAATTGTTTAGGAAGAAAGCCCGGCCGGCAATGTTTGATTCTTTCCGTTACTGGCGAAAAGAATCCAAACAGAGAGAAATGAAAAGGTTAAAGAAAGAACAAAAAGAGCAAGAAGAGTTGACTCTGGAGCAAGCGGCTAAGCAGCTACAAGTTAACGAATCTGAAAAGGCCATAGAGGTGGCCATTAGAGAGCATAATTTAGCGATTGACAAGTGCTACCCTGCCTTGCCATCGAAAACAATTAAGATACTAGAGGACCCCGAAAACGATCCTCTGTTGTCTTATTTGTTACGATCACCTCCACCGTATGCACAAGGTGCTACGGCTCCACCTTTACCGAATGTTCAATTGCCGGTTGCTGGACAACCTGGTATTCCTGCTCCTGCCCCTCAGAATCAAGCTCCTGTACCTCCTGTGGTCAATGTGAATGTTCCTACGGCTCCTCCTCCTCCTGGATTGCCGACTTCTATACCTGTATCTGTCTCGCTTACACCTACTGTTCCACAAACTATCTTTCTCGATACTTCTACTGTCCCGCTATCTGTTCCTACCTCTACTGTGTTCTCTGCGTCTGCGAGTGTGTTGACTCCACTTTCTGTTCGTCGAAGAATCACTGATTCTGTATCTAACATTCTGTCTCCTTTATATAAAACTTTAATCAAGACTCCTACTTCTGACTCTGTTCAAAGACGTAGTCAGCTTCCGAGTACTGAGGAACGGGGAATTTTAGATTCCACGGCTCTCAGATGGATTTCGAAGAGTAGGAGATATAGTACGAGAGATGTGCTAGACACCTTTATGCAGTGGAAAGAACCAACGCAACGGTATGTCTTTGATGAGATGTGCTCGCTGTTACGTGAGGAAATAGAAGAAGATGATGTTGAATCAAACCTAGAAGACTTAATTAAGGTTCAGAAAGAGTTTGCTGCAGGAATGATAGTAGGTGAAAATATAGAGGAAGCGATGGAACTGATTTTAAGTTATAGAAATGACCCATCACTTCGTTCACCAAGAGATTTAGAGAAAAGTAAGACGAAGCTAAGTCGCCAATATCCAATGAGGGAGGTTCCTCCAATTTGGCGCGATGCTGTGCAAGCTGATGCAGTCCGTGGTATTGCAGCCGCTCCGGCGCAATTCCAAAGAGTGTGGATACACATTCCATGGAAACGAGCAGAAGTGCTAGCAGTGAAGCAGGCCTTGCCAGATCCGCGTAAGAATCCTGCTGGATACTATAAGGAATTATCACAGACAGTTGAAGCTTGTATAATGAACTTAGCGGACATCGATATGTTATTTGGTAATGTAGTTCCGCAACCAATTTGGGCTAAAATTCGTAAAGAGAATCATCCAGTTGCCCTAGGTGGTGATTGGGCAGCTATTATTGCAGCGGATGGTCAGCAAGTAGGTGGTGCAAAACCCGAACCCCTAATTGCTAACCTTCCAGGTAGAATAATAGACTTAATGAAGACTCTGATGCCCGCATTGCGTGTTAATTGGGACAAGTTGTCAGCATGCAGACAGAAGAAAGACGAAAGTGTCTCCGACTTCTTCACGAGGTTCGAAGAGACTTTTGTAGATCACAGTGGTCAGGATATGAGCACAGAAGGAGGACAGAGACTGTTTGTCGATAAATTTGTGCATAATTTGTTACCTGAGTTATGCAACAAATTAAAGGATTCCGAGAGTGCGTGGGCTGTTTCTACAACTGCGCAAATACTTGCAACTGCACAGTACTATGAAAATAGAGATAAAGAGGAAAAAGAAAAATCAGATAAGAAAACGAAAGATTTAAAAACTAAAGTTCTTTTGCAACAGGCGTATCCGCCTCGCACGAACCAGATTAATACACAACAGAACTCATATCAAAGAACAGATTATAGTTCACCGAGACCTCAATATCAGTGGAACCAGTGTGCGTACTGTAAGAAAGAGGGTCACTACAAGAATGAGTGTCCGATTTTAGCGCAAAATAATGCAGCAGCAGTTCAGAGAGGTCGTGGTGGTTTTGTGCAAAATTCTAGAGGTCGAGGGCGAGGTGCTATGCCTCCACAAACGAATGATCGTCCTTCTAATCATTTTGATCAACGAAATGGACAGTCTGCCCAGCAAAATAGATCTCAACAGTATCTTGTTGAAGACTATTGTGAAGTGGATGAGGGATTTCAGCAAAATGGGTACTAGGACAGCCATGGACAGAGAGAGGGAGTAGTATCAGTTCCAGTGGATCAGAGTGGGCCTTATGTCGCAGTAGCAACATCAGGTGTAGTCGAACCGTTTCTGTTGGATACTGGTGCAGCAAAAAGTTCTATCATTCATGCGAAACTCCCTGGCGCACCTTTGTCCGGCTCAACTAATGTCTCTGTAGGTTTTTCAGGCGCCCCTGTTTACAACACGATATCTGGTCCTTTGTCTATTTCTGTTGGACCGTGTCAATTAAAAGCACCCCTGATTTTGACGACAGGTTGTAATGAAAATCTGCTTGGTTTAGACTTGTTAAAACGACTATATGCGACATTGTACTGTTCTCCGGAAGGAGTACAGCTTACATTGGGTAAAAGAATCACCTCTCCAATGTACTTGTCAATGGATGCACTCCCGCCAGAGCTGCGTTCACTCCCTGATACTCTTTGGGCGACTGGTCCTAACGATGTAGGCCTTTTGGAAATACCACCATATGTAGTCACTTTGAAAGCAAATGTAAAATTTCCACGAATTCCTCAATATAAAATATCTAGTGAAGGTGAACGAGCACTTTTATTGATTGTACAAGATTTGATTAAGAAAGGTGTGGTTGAAGAAACTAGAGGAAACGTCTGTAACAGTCCTGTATTACCGATTTTGAAACGAACTGATCCTACAAAGCCTCCAGTGTATAGGTTTGTTATCGACCTCAGAGAAGTTAATAAGATTGTAGTTCCGCAGTTTCCTGTGGTTCCAGACATTACTGCCTTGTTAACACTGATTCCTGCTACAGCTACTTGGTTTTCAGTCATTGACTTGAAAAATGCCTTTTTCAGCATTCCGATAGCCAAAGAAAGCAGGGATATTTTTGGCTTCTGTCTGGGAGGTCGAAGTTTCAGATTTAAACGCGCTCCACAAGGCTATTGTGAGAGCCCATCTATTTACAGTCAAGCATTAAAAAGTCAGTTAGATACCTTTGTCCTTCCTCCAGGCTCTGCTCTAGTACAGTATGTAGATGATCTTCTAGTGGCTGCCGATGACAAGGAAACTTGCAAAGCAGCTACAATTTCGTTATTGTATCATTTGTCTAATTTGAATCACAAGGTGTCACCTTCGAAAATGCAATACTGCTGCCAAGAAGTGACCTACCTGGGTCATCTCTTGTCAAAGGAGGGAAGGAAGTTGACCCCAGAGAGAATAAAAGCAATTACGCAGATGAGTGTTCCTCGCACACAGAGAGAAGTGCGTGCCTTTCTAGGTATCACCTCTTACTGTAGGCAGTGGATCCCAAATTTTTCTCTTTTAGCAAAACCGTTGGTAGCTTTGACTGGGAAAAATGTTCCGAGTCCGATGCCATGGTCTGATGAATGTCAGGAGAGTTTTTCTGAGTTACGAAATGCATTGTGTTCAGCCCCTGTATTGGGTACACCTGATTACAGTAAGCCATTCACGCTCTACGTTCACGAGAGAGAAGGTTGCGCGTTGAGTGTTCTGACACAGAAATTTGGTGATAAACAACGCCCTTGTGCGTATTTTTCATCAACATTAGACCCGGTAGCTAGAGCGTTACCTAGTTGTTTGAGAGCTACAGCGGCAGCTGCGGCTTCCATTCGACAATCTGCTGGTTTGGTGATGAACAACATGCTAGTGGTCATGGTTCCTCATGCTGTAGATACACTCATGAACCGAACTAAGACACAACACCTTACCAGTGCGAGACTATCTGGTTACGAGCTGACGTTACTAGCGAGCCATATTCAGATCAAAAGGTGCAATGTATTGAATCCAGCAACGTTGTTGCCGGCTAATCAAGAGTCGAGTGATTCCGAGCCACATGACTGTTGTTTTAGAACGGAGGAAGAGACAAAAGGACGCATTGACTTGAGAGACACTCCATTATCAGATCCAGACGGCACGCTGTATGTGGATGGATCATGTTTTAAATTGGAGAGTGATGATGTGACTGCTGCTTACGCAGTAACGACCTTGAAAACGATTGTGGAGACTGCAAGAGTGAGTCAGAATTCTGCCCAAGCTGCGGAATTAATAGCTCTAACAAGAGCGTGTGTTTTAGCTAAGGGAAAGAGAGTGAATGTGTTCACAGATAGTCAGTACGCATTTGGCGTGGCCCATAGTTTTGGCCGTTTGTGGAAAGAAAGAGGTTTCATTACGTCCCATGGGACTAAGATTCAACATGGTCAGCTAGTTAACGACTTGTTGGAATCTCTAACCTTGCCGACTGAAGTTGCGATTGTGAAGTGCAGTGCTCATAAAGCAATCACGGATGATGTTGGTCGTGGGAATGCTTTTGCTGATGAGACTGCTAAACAGACAGCTAGAGACATGATGAGCAGAATGTATGTTGCTACGTCTGCAAGATGGATTGCTGAGTCTGGAATGTGTGAGGATACAATGGAAAGTGTGAAAGAGATTCAGAAAGAGGCAACTGAGGAAGAAAAACGTGTATGGAGAGAAAGTACGGGCAAGTTGGATTCGAATGGGTGTTGGATTGATCTGACGGAACAGCAGCGTTGGATGTTGCCGGACGCGTATGTGCTTGCAGTGGTGACAATGACGCATGGAGTAGCGCATATAAGTTCTAAAGGAATCTGTAAGATGTTGGCTCCAGTCTGGAAGAATGATGGGATCAGTAAATGTGCAGAGAGAGTGGTGAAAAATTGTATGGTATGCCTGATGCATAATCCTGGCAAGGGAACTCCAACTCCTGCTGGTCACTTCGCTCCTCCTTCCTGCCCCTTTGAAGTGATTCAGTTAGACTTCATTCACATGGATCGCTGTAATAATCTGAAATACGTCCTGGTGGTAGTCTGTGCTTTTTCCAGGTGGATCGAAGCATATCCACTAAAGGACAATACTGCCCTATCAACTGCCAAAATTCTTCTCAAAGAATATTTCCCTAGATTTGGAATGCCACGGATTGTATGGTCAGATAACGGAAGTGAGTTTATAGGGAAAATTATGCAGAGTGTATGTACCGGCCTAGGCATAAAACAAAAGTTCCACAGTGCGAACCATCCCCAGTCTGCTGGTTTAGTGGAGGGTTACAATGGCACCCTCAAACTAAAACTAGCCAAAATTCAAGCATCCACGGGTTTGTCCTGGCCAGACGCACTTCCTTTAGCTTTGCTATCAACGAGAGCAACTGTACATTCTAGAGTGGGGCTTAGCCCCTATGAAATAGTTTTTGGCCGCCCGGCAAATATTTGGGGTGTGCCAAGGCCTAAGGAATTTTGTTCTCTAGAATATCCTATGTTGATAGACTACCTTTACGACTTGACTGCTAAATTGAGTCTTATTCACCAACAGGTTTTTGATGCATTGCCAAAGCCTCCGGAGAGTCCAGGGCATCAGCTGAAACCCGGCGATCAAGTCGTGATCAGAAACTTCGCGAGGACGAAGAACCTTCAGCCCAGATACGTCGGCCCCTTCCAAGTCCTGCTTGCAACGAGAACAGCAGTTCGTGTAGCTGGTCGCAAGCATTGGGTGCACGCATCCCATGTTAAGCGTGTACCTTTGCCACTTCCTTACGACGACTGGGTGAAGAAGGGGATTGGTGCCTCCGAATTTGAACGTACGCCAAAGTTCATCCCTTTCAGCGATGCCGAATTGATTACCGACACTCCAAAATCTGACTCTCCTCCTGAAAAGACTCCTTTGAACTCTGAACATTTGTCCCCTCCATCAGAAAAAAATCTGTCTTCTGCGAACCTGAACACTGCAACAACTACTAGTGATACGCTATTTGCCGATCAAACAGTTCCTGCGAAGCAGAGATACAATTTACGACCTCGTAATATGGACAAATAAAGCAGGCAACTGCCTATTGTGATATTTTGAAATTTTTTAACTTTTGCCTTCAGCCAGGAAGTTTGCTATTGTTTTATTGTTTTTAAAATTGCCTTGCCGTCTGGGTAGCCGTAGGGTCGTGGCTGTGTGCCTAGTTGAATCTGCGGGGGTCTGACACAAGGTCGATCTTTCTGTTGGTTCTGGGAACTCCCAGGGCTGATAGAGGCATTTTCATCTACGTACACATCATCAGTGGTCGCGAGCGGATTGTAGAAGATGGAGCTTCCTGCGCTGCAACGAGAAAATGTGATTTATGTTCGCAGAAACAGACTTAACAGAATTCTTCACAGCAAATGCTTTTTGATACAATGTGCCATTACGTTTTTGATTGTTTTGATAACGTTGGTGGGTGGAATCGTCTTCGGTATGAGTTTAATTTTTGTGCCAGTAACTACAGTACCTCCCCTTGATCCCGCTACTTCTACTGTTTCTTCTATACACTCTTTTCACTCGTTTCCTGAACATGAGCAAGCTCGACGCTCAGAATTCATTAATAACACTTTTGTACAGCTCTTGCATCAACACCAACTGGTAGTTAACACTACAGACTGCTGGGTGTGTGGCTTGATACCCCACACTATGGATAAAGGTATTACTTATCTGGTTTTGCCTTTCAGCTACAATGGATCATTTCAGGCCCTTCAAACCATCTTTGCTTATGGCCTTGAAACCTATCCTCCACGTCCACCACGCTCCACTAAATATAACTCTGCCAACAAAGCTTTAGTCCAGGGAATTATTGACATGATCAAGGACGTCAATAATACTCCATCTTACCCTAGAGACGAATTGCGAGTATATTTAAGTTGGAATTCTTCAGAGTATCGCCTTAGTTTGGGAGAAAGCAAGCGTAAAAGCTCAACTCCAATCTGGGTCGTACCTCACCGAGGTCAAGTCTGTTTGCAAGGTAATGGGAGAAATCCGAGAGCTCAGCTAGGGAGGAGTGAGTGCGTAGAGACTTATGTGTTTCCGGCTAACTCTTCCCCTGCTTTTCTTACTGCTAGGGGTACTTACTTCATCTGTCGAGACCGAGCTTATACATGGTTGCCTGCCGACTTTTCAGGATCATGTTATATTGCTCGATTGTTGCCTCCAACATACACTGCTTCATCTGATTACCACAGGACCAGAGTAGCGAGAGGTGTCTTCAGCAAGGAAGATACTGCTGGTCAGGAAGCTGGAGACTTCTTCAAAGGCTTCCTTCCGTTCTGGGGGCCTATGGCCAATAGTAGAAACATACGTCAGCTAACACGGGTAGTTGAATCTACTATTACCGAAACTGCTGGTGCCCTTAACTTTTTGACAGCTGAGCTTCAGGCGGATAGACTCATGACGTTGCAGAACCGTATGGTTTTAGACGTTATACTTGCAGATCGAGGTGGGGTATGCAGAATGATCCAATCGAGCTGCTGTGTCTTTATTCCTAATAATGCTCCAACAGTCTATGAGGCGATCTCAAAGCTACACAAGATTTCCGACTCTATTCATGTAGACAAGGGAAACTGGTCCTTCATGGAGTGGTTTTGGACTCTGATATCAGCGTGGGGATGGAAGTTTCTAATGGTCATTGGTGTCATCTTAGTATTCCTCTTCTCATGCTGCCTGATTATCCAGTGTGGTCCTGCTCTGTGTAGTCTGTGTGCTGCAACCTGTTTTAGGAAACCACCTGCGTTTGGAGAAAAGGCGCGAGAAAGGATGATGATACAACAGCATGTCACTGACCTGATGAGCATAGAATTAGACTCTGACATAGACTGAGTAATTGCCTATGTAAGGGCAAAAGGAGGGTCTGAGGTTCCGTGATGATTTGAACCCGTGTTTTTCAATATTGTCGGAAATACATAATATTGGTATCAGCGAACCGCAAATGATCCATTTAGCATATCCTGGTGTTTTCGCTATGCTACGAGCAAGAGTACCCCTGTTACAAACACATTTCTGATCTACCCATGGCATCCATCTTAGATCATGGCAGCCATTTTGTGTTTCTTGCCCTCACATAAGCAATAACCTCTGATCACTTCATTCCGATTAAGGACACGTAGCCTTAGCCGGAGATTCACCTCTCTAGTGACACGTGCACCTTGGAACAGAACACGCTGTAGCTGCATGACTCAACAAAAGCTGCCTCCTCTGCCCGAGGCCAGCCCTACCGAACTGGTTCTCGTGTCCATTGTCCCGATCATGATTAGGCGGCCGAAGCCGGTAGCCTTGCCCATTTACAACCCACAAGCATCCCTTATCCCACTTTTCTATCTTCTGCACCTGGCTCTGCTCCTTTCCTTCTGGGCCTTTATTAGGGGGAGGTAACGAAATTTACGATGAGGCGGTCCGGGTCCTGAATGAAAAGTTGACATGAGATTATGATGGAAAAGTGGGAACCTCTCATTCGTAATGTTGTATCATCAGATATTGTCGACGATTCCTGTGGAACGCCAAATATTTATTGTTTAGGACACAAAGGTTTGAGAATGTAGTAACATGTGAAGAATTTGCCCGAAGCCCAATTATCAGTATATAAGGAGCAGCCCTCTTTGTACAAATCGAACAGGCTCCTAGAATCTGCCCATGTGTGGTTTCTGTGACTTCTGTGTCCCTGCAGTAATAAACCTTTGGTCTTTGACGCCACCATCGAGAAGCCCGTGTTTCTGTTCATTTGCGCACCAAGGCAGGTGGAACTCCGGGGTCTTTGGGTGTTGTTCCCTGACACCTCTGGACGGAACCAAAAAGTCCAGAACTCCAGAGTGAAATGTGAGCCTAACTATAATGTCTCTGTAACCTTTGTTTTTTCAGTGAACTTACTGTTCTATTACCTAACTGTAACCTTTGAAAATGAGAATGTAAGGGAGTGCAAGAGTGCCACAATTGGTCTGTGAGCCGGTGTGTGAGTGTCTGTGTGGGTCTGTTATTGGGGCTGTGAGTGGGTAAGTTAGTTAGTGTGTGTGAGTGGCCAGGCAATTTTGAATGGTAGAGGGGAGCTGCATGGCCCCTCTCCCTGGGCTGACTTTGGCCCTGGGGACCCCAAGCTGAGTGCCTGGCTATAATTCAATGGAGAGTGGGCCACCCAGCCCCCTATCCAAGGTGATTTTGGACCCAAGTATCCCATCCCTTGGAGCCCAGCCATAATTAAATGGGAAAGGAGGCGATGCAGCATCCCTCCTTGGACTGATTGTGGGCCCCATCCCCAGGGCCCAGCCATAAAAGTTTGGGAGAGATTGGAAATGCAGCCCCCTCCACAGGCTGATTTTGGCCCGAGTGACCACTTCCCTTAGGGGTTGGCTATTATACTATAGGAAGGGGGGGTGTGTGGCCCTCCTCCCCAAGCCAATTTCAGCCCTGGGGATTCCATCCTTCTTCCCTTCCCTTCCCTTCTCTTCCCTTCCCTTCCCTTCCCTTGCCTTGCCTTGCCTTGCCTTGCCTTGCCTTCCCTTCCCTTCCCTTCCCTTCCCTTCCCTTCCCTTCCCTTCCCTTCCCTTCCCTTCCCTTCCCTACCCTTCCTTCCCTTCCCTTCCCATCCTTCTTCCCTTTTTTGCTTCCCTCTTGCCTCTTTCTGCAGTTCTCTTGCAATTTTCTGCACCTCACTTGCCTCTTTCTGTACCTCACTTGCCTCTTTCTGCTCTTCTCTTGCTTCTTTCTATACCTCTCTTGCTGCTTTCAGCAATGTTCCTGCCTCTTTCTGTACTTCACATATTCACAGTTGTGTCAAAATACGTAAAATCCATCAATGCCTTACGTGCCTTTTTGTGCACTTCTCCTGTTTCTTTCTGCACCCTTCTTCCCTTTTCCTGCACATATCTTGCATCTTTCCGTACCTCTCTTGCCTCTTTCTGGACATCTTTTTGTTCTTTCTACACTGCTCTTGCCTCTTTCGGCACCCCTCTTGCCTTTTTCTGTACCTCTTTCACTTCTTTCTGAACTTCTTTTTCCTCTTTCTGCACCCCTCTTGCTGTCTCTTTCTGCACCTCTGTTGCTTCTTTCTGCACTTGTTTGCCTCTTTCTACACCTCTCTTCCTTCTTTCTGCACCCATGTTGTTTCTTTCTGCACTCATCTTCGCTCTTTCTACACCTCTCTTGCTTCTTTATATACCTCTCTTGCTTCTTTCTGTACCCTTCTTCCCTTTTTTGCATCCCTCTCTCCTCTTTCTGCAGTTCTCTTGCAATTTTCTGCACCTCTCTTGGCTCTTTCTGTACCTCACTTGCCTCTTTCTGCACTTCTCTTGCTTCTTTCTATACCTCTCTTCTTTCAGCAATTTTCTTGCCTCTTTCTGCACAGTACATATGCTGAACAACATAGCTCTAATGCAGTTCTGTCAAAATATGTAAAATCCATCTATGCCTCAAAAACAAAGTTAAGTAATTATGCATGCTCTTCCAGGACATGAACAGTGTAGCGCACATCACCTGTGTACAATTAACTGTCACACCACTATAGAGAAATCTCGTAGGACTACTAGTTCCACAGAGTAAAGCAACATCGTTACTACATAACCTGGTATGGTCTGTAAGGAAAATGATTGCAAAACATATTGTGCTGTACGATTTAAATATAGACACAAATGAATTTCAATGCAAAATGAAATGTCATTGTTTCTGAATTTCTCTCTAGAAAAATAAATCCTCCTCCTAGTATATTATATTCAGCGAAGAATGCGCTTACAGAAGTAAGTCCAAGGCATCCCGATCCTCATCTCCGTAAAGCTATCTAGCCAGGGAAATCTCTAACTAGTTCAACAGCCCAATGTAAATCACCTCACGGAATCGGGGGAGATCCTCACTCAAAGATTGATAAGCACCGTAATCCTCACCAAACAAAGCAAATTCTTATATGATGCCCAGTCACCAGACCTCCCTGGGCTTGCTGAGTGAAGCTGTGTTGTGCATGGCAAAACTCCATCCCGCGTCTCCAACTCCCACACTGCCCACGCTTCATATTACTCGCCCCATGGCTTGATCTGGGGGCTAGTCCATAAAGCACTACCATGCTGACTCTTCCAATATGCAATTACTCCGACTGCCCAAAACAACTGGTGGTGCGTGGAGAACATCAACCACCAATGTTCAGTAATAATAAGCACAACCCCTGCTCCCAAAGGAAAAGAGCACGCACAAGAGGATGGCAGGAATACGGCTACTTTAATATAATGGGCCTCCCTCAACCCAGCAATCAGGAGAGACACGTTTCGTCTTTAACAACAGTCTTTGTCAATCTGGTGAGCGCCAATTTTCTGATTCAATATATAGTGACAAATTCATTGATAAAGTAAAAAACTTCATTTTGAATCATATTGCAATATGTGCATAAATACAATGAATACATTGAATTATGTGGTAACACTGTATGGTAACTTAAACTTACATCATGGTAATCAAGGGGAAAAACTACACCAATTATCATTTTGTTGCCAATACTACTGTGCTCCCATAAAATATCAACATCACATTGTACATTGGCATGAAATAATTTTTATGTTTAAAACCACTTCTATTCATGAATTAAAAAGATTAGCGCAAACCACCCTCAAGTAGCACTAACATGTCACATGGGCTGTTTCTGTTTATATCGTGGTGTAGACGTGAATTGCCTTGACTAATTTCATATAAAATAAATCAACCTACTTCCATTCCCGGCCAAAGTCATCGAGAAAGCTGTCAACAACCAGCTCGCCGCCTTCCTCGAAACCAACAAATCCCTCGACTCCTCACAGTCCGGCTTCCGAGCCAAACACAGCACTGAGACCGCACTCATCGCAGCAACAGACGACATTCGAACTCTACTGGACAATGGAGACACAGTCGCCCTCATCCTCCTCGACCTCTCCGCAGCCTTCGACACAGTCTGTCATAGCACCCTGTTACAACGCCTCAGAAACATCGGAATCCAAGGAAAAGCACTGGAATGGATCACCTCGTTCCTTGCCGGAAGAACCCAGAGAGTCCGCTTCCCACCATTCAAGTCAGAGGCCACTGAAGTCATTTGCGGCATGCCACAAGGATCCTCACTCAGTCCCACCCTCTTCAACGTATACATGAGCCCCCTCGCGGCCATCGCACGCCAACACAACCTCAACATCATCTCCTACGCTGATGACACTCAACTGATCCTCTCACTCACCAAAGACCCTAACACCCCAAAACCAACCTGCATGAAGGAATGAAAGAAGTAGCCGAGTGGATGAAGCACAGCCGTCTGAAACTGAATTCCGACAAAACAGAAGTCCTTATCTTAGGCACCTCCCCCTCTGCCAGGGACGACTCTTGGTGGCCAGAGTCCCTTGGAAAAGCACCCATCCCGACGGACCATGCACGGAACCTGGGCGTCTCACTCTCGATGACCAGACAAGTCAACGCCGTTTCATCTTCTTGCTTCAACATTCTTCGCATGCTCAAAAAAACATTTCGCTGGATCCCCACCGAAACCAGAAAAACGGTCACCCACGCACTGGTTACAAGCCGACTGGACTACGGAAACACCCTATACGCCGGTACCACCGCAAAACTTCAGAAAAAACTCCAACGCATCCAGAACGCTTCAGCCAGACTCATACTCGACATCCCGCGTAATGACCACATTTCTGGTCACCTGAAAAACCTCCACTGGCTCCCCGTCAATAAGAGGATAACATTCCGCCTCCTAACCCACGCACACAAAGCACTTTACGAACTTGGACCCGAATGCCTCAACACACGACTTTCCTTCTACACCCCCTCACGCCAGCTACGCTCCTCCAACCAAGCCCTGGCTGCTGTACCTCGCATCAACAAAACCACCATGGGAGGAAGATCCTTCTCCTACCTAGCGGCTAAAACCTGGAACTCACTTCCCATTCACCTTCGCCTCACTCAAAACCACCTAGCATTCAGAAAGCAACTTAAAACCTGGATATTCGACAAGTAATTCCCCACCCTTCCCCAAGCGCCTTGAGACCCTCTGGGTATGTAGCGCGCTATATAAATTAATTGAATTGAATTGAATTGAATATATTATGTTCAGCAAAGAATGCGCTTACAGAAGCAGGTCTAAGGCATCCCAGTCCTCATCACCATAGAGATATCCAGCCAGGGAAATCTCCAACTAGTTTAACAGCCCAGTGTACATCACCTCATGTCGTCAGAGGAGACCCTCACTCAAAGATTGATAAGCACTGCCATCCTCACCAAACAAAGCAAATGACATCACTGATGACATCATCCACTTGATAATCTGATGCACATTCTCACACCTAAATATAACCTTTAATTTCACCTACTCTAAAATACAGACTACCATTTCTTAAAACCATAGACACACCAATACCAGTTACCACACACCCACTCACTGATTCTTACATCTATACACATATCCACTCATTCACCCATATAGTCACTCATACATGCAGCCACCACTTATCAGTTGAACAATATCCTTCTCACTCATACACCTATACAGACACTTACACACCACCATTCATCCATAGAGTTACTCACACACCTAGTCCGTCATGCAAATAATCAATCACACTCCCATTTACTCACCTATACAGCTATACACACACCACCTCACTTATTCATACAGATACTAACACATACTTACTCTCTTATACAATCACTGATAGAAGCACACACTCATCCATACAGCCACTCTCACAATCACTCACTTTCACATATAGGGCCAGATGTAGGTAAATAACATTTACTGATTCTAAAATACCGAATTTTACCGATTCGGTATTTGAGAATCGGTAAATGATATGTAGCTAATGATTCTGTAAATTTTACTGAATCGTTAAAATTCGGTAATTACCGATTCGGTAATAGGTCTGGAGGCCCATAGGAATAAATGAGAATGACCAATTCGGCAAATACCGAATCGGTAATAGGGGGTAGACTTACAAGGGTGGCAGGGTGTCACATTGACACCCTGTTGCACCCCTGAATAGTGCATGGGTGCACATTTGGCACACATACATGCCCTATGGGCATGCATGTCTGTCACATGGCACTGTTAAACAAGCATTTGCAATGCAATGGTCTCGGCATCATTAAAGGTAGAGCTATTGGCATTGCTCATGACATTTCTTTTTTTTTCTTTAAATCATAAATAAATGGCATTGTCATTTACATTGCCAATACACACCACTCTGCACCTGCACTCACTGCTCTGCACTCACTACTCTGCACTCACTACTCTGCACTCACTACTCTGCACTCACTACTCTGCACTCACTACTCTGCACTCACTACTCTGCATTCTGCACACTCACTCTGCACTCACTACTCTGCACTCTGCACTCACTACTCACTACTCTGCACTCACTACTCACTACTCTGCACTCACTACTCTGCACTCTCTACTCACTACTCTGCACTCACTACTCTGCACTCACTACTCTGCACTCACTACTCTGCACTCACTACTCACTACTCTGCACTCACTACTCACTACTCTGCAATCGCTACTCACTACTCTGCACTCACTACTCTGCACTCACTACTCACTACTCTGCACTCACTACTCACTACTCTGCACTCACTACTCTGCACTCACTACTCTGCACTCACTACTCTGCACTCACTACTCACTACTCTGCACTCACTACTCTGCACTCACTACTCACTACTCTGCACTCACTACTCACTACTCTGCACTCACTACTCTGCACTCACTACTCTGCACTCACTACTCACTACTCTGCACTCACTACTCTGCACTCACTACTCACTACTCTGCACTCACTACTCACTACTCTGCACTCACTACTCTGCACTCACTACTCTGCACTCACTACTCTGCACTCAATACTCTGCACTCACTACTCTGTACTCACTACTCACTACTCTGCACTCACTACTCACTACTCTGCACTCACTACTCACTACTCTGCACTCACTACTCTGCACTCACTACTCACTACTCTGCACTCACTACTCACTACTCTGCACTCACTACTCTGCACTCACTACTCTGCACTCACTACTCTGCACTCACTACTCTGCACTCACTACTCACTACTCTGCACTCACTACTCTGCACTCACTACTCACTACTCTGCACTCACTACTCTGCACTCACTACTCTGCACTCACTACTCACTACTCTGCACTCACTACTCTGCACTCACTACTCACTACTCTGCACTCACTACTCACTACTCTGCACTCACTACTCTGCACTCACTACTCTGCACTCACTACTCACTACTCTGCACTCACTACTCTGCACTCACTACTCTGCACTCACTACTCACTACTCTGCACTCACTACTCTGCACTCACTACTCTGCACTCGCGATGGACGACAGAGGCAACGCGCAGAGATTACGTCACTAGTGCACAAACTGGATAAGCACTGGATGAGCACTTCCTTACCCAGCGCCCTTTCAGGAAAGGCATGCAATAATCAGAAGCCCCTGACACTGACCTGTCCGCTGGGATGCGTGTGGCCAGCAGCAGCGGCATAGCTGAAAATGATGCCCCCTGCACAATGTGATGAGGGGTTGACGAGCCTCTCATATCTTACAGATATTGTTTGGCCCTAAGCTGAATGGGGGCGCTCTTGAGGGGGTTGTGGCCCCGTGGAGTGCTGGGGCCTTTCTGAGCCACAGGGACTGCAGCAGCCTTTGTTACCCCTGGCCAGCAGAACTTTTCCAGACACCTCATGTCTCACTCATCGAGCGTGACTCTCACTCCATCCATCTAGCAGTCTTACTGTTGGCGAGTCTCATTGCACCATGGAATAGAGTCTGGCACCTAACAGTAAACTTTTTTCTGTTAAAACATTAATTTTCGTTTACGCGCCGGCGTGTGATGGCGCTGCCCGGCTGAGCTCCGTGAAGACGCGGGAGTCATTCCTGGATTACTGCTATCTTTTCCTTTTACGGACACCGGGAAAAGCTGTTTTCGCACGGCGGAACATGGTCCCCGTGCTTTGCGAGCGGCAGCGTCGTCTGAAATTGCCGCTTTGACGTCTTTTTTTCACTGCAGCTTCTGTTCCGAGTACAGGGACGCGGGCGGCCGCCATTTTGTGCCGCCGCGCTCGTGTCCCGTTTTTTGGCGGTTCCAGCACTGTACCTGCTCGTATGCTGCCGCCACAGGTCACATTCAGACAAGGTATGTCATAAATACTGCGCATCATGCTTCCTCTGCATTTTTATGACTCTTGGCGCCAGAGTTCTCCTCAGCTTATCTATTGCTATTAGTAATACCTCTTGGCGGCCATTTTGAGGTGATATCTGCGCAATTGTTATATACCTGCCTTTCTGTCATCATTAACCCTCCGTGGCTCATCGAATAAACCACATGGTTCCCATTCTCCATGGACGCTCTGCTGCTTTCTTCCTCACTTTATTCCTGGATGGTTCTTTGGATGTGAATTCCTGATTTTTGCTGCCTCTCGACGCCTGTCTTATAGGTTGGAATTAGTGCTTCTCCAGTGCTGCCTGTCACCTCGCCCAGAACCTCTTCCATCAAGTACTCTCTACACATTTACTTTTAGGGTCTCACAACTTTTAATATTTGGTTTGGCTTCTATTCTTGCGGTCCTCCTAGTCTGCCCCTCTGTTGGCATCATGTCTCAGGACGCAGGACATGCGAGAGCGTCTGTCACCGGAACAAAACCAAAACGCCTCAAGAATGACCCTCCGTCCCCAATTCGCACCTCTCAAAACCCGGTGCTGGACTCCATTTTAGAAGAGGTTCGTGGCCTACAACCTTTCATGGTGGCAACTAATGAGAAGCTTAAGCAGATTGAAGACAGATGGGTAGTCATGGAAAACAAAGTCCTGCAACTAGAACAACGCATTAGTGATGTCCAGGATGTCTCTACAAAAATTCCTATTCTTCAAAAGGAGATACAGCAGCTGAAACTTCACACTGAGGACCTTGAAAACCGTAACAGGCGGAATAACCTCCGTATTTATGGTGTTCCGGAGTCCCTTGGGGAGGGCGACATGGTGACCTTCGTCCGCAAACTCCTATACGAGCTTTTGGGTCTCCAACCAGAATCTATCCCACTAAACATTCAGCGTGCACACCGTCTGGGTCGACCAACGTCCAACCCGGCCAAACCCAGAGGTATCATCCTGCTTTTTCTGGAATTCACCGAATTGATGACTGTTCTTAAAGCTGCAAGAGCAAAACGTCGCCTCATATGGTCGGGCCACACCATCTACATATCCCAGGACCTATCGAATGCTACGAATGCACGTCGCAAGGAATTCCTTAATCTGCGTCCACGCATGAGGGAACTCAACATCCAATATGGAATCCTTCATCCTTGTCTCTGCAAAATAACCCACAATGGCCGTTCCCGTACCTTTGATGATCCGCAGAAGCTTCGAGAGTATCTTCTCACCGTCTCTTCACCCACGATGGACACCAATGACTGAAACTAACTTTCTTCTATTTTTTGCAATCATTTTTCTACTGCCTTGACGACTGTTGTGGCCTTGTCCCGGTTTCTTTCTTGTCATGTCTTGCTATAACTTTACTTCTTATTGAATATATCCTACCTATATTCCCGCGTTTTCCTTGCTCTGTTGGATAGGCGCCCGCGTTGGCGTCTCCATGCTTCTATTACTTAGATCTTCTCTTTTTTCTCAGGTCTGGCATCTTTGCCTTGATCTGTTTCTTATCTGTTTCCTTCTTTTTCTCTCCTTTCTCTTTCTCCTCCTTTTCACAGGCCATTGTTGCATATTCCTTGCTCAGTCATGTTCCGTTATCTTCTTTGTATCCCTTCTTGTCTTTCTTCTTGTGGTCTCTAGTGCTCCTCATTGTTACTCCTTACTCTTTTTATTGATTGTGATGCTCCTCCATATATTGTTTTCCTATATTTACCCGATTTGTATTGCTAACATGTTTGTCTTCCTTGTTTCTCCCTTTAGTTTCCTACCTGCAGTGTACTGGACCCAGTTGTTACCCTCCTCCCTTACCTCCCATCATGTGTAACTTTGTAACGTGGAATGTTCGTGGTCTCGGCAAACCAGTTAAACGTCAAAAGGTATTGTCCCACTTATCCAAGTTAAATGCTCAGATTGCTTTTCTCCAGGAAACGCATTGTACAGATGTCGAATCGCTGAAGCTTAAGAGGGCTTGGGTGGGTCAAGTGGTATTTTCTCCTGCGATTGATAAAAAAGGGGGTGTTGCTATTTTATTTCGTAAAGGTCTGGATGTTCAAATTTTATCCTCTCAATCGGATGCTGAGGGTCGTTGGGTTATGTCAAAAGTGTCTATACAAAGCAAAACTATGGTGCTCCTAAATATCTATGGTCCTGTCCGACCTGACCCTAAATTTTGGAATGATATTAAAATCCTCATTTCATCTATTGACTGCCCTAACGTTGTCATAGCTGGCGACCTTAACCAATGGTTAGACCCATTTTCGGATAGACTATCCTCCTCCAAATTCCAGCCGGATAAGACACATAAAGCATTCCAATCAGCAATTGCCTCCCGTCCCCTTTTTGACGTGTGGAAAACTTGTAATCCGGACTCACTCGAATACACATTCTACTCTAATGTTCACCACACCAGGTCCAGAATTGATTATATTCTAGTCAGCAAATCCCTTCTCCCTGCGATTCAGAAATCTGAAATTGGTTCCATTTTCCTTTCGGACCATGCACCTGTATATGCCACTTTTGACCTGTCCCACACTGCCACCTCTTTCAATCGTTGGAAATTCAATACTTTCCTTCTCTCTGATTCGGTCTTTATGTCTAAAGTTAAAAGTTTCATCTCTGAATACTTCTCCCTCAATTTACCCCAAGACACATCAGTTTCAAACAATTGGGATGCTTTTAAAGCTGCATTGCGAGGTTTCACAATCTCTTATGTATCTAGGAAAAAGAAACTCAACAGGGACAAATACACCGCCCAACTCTCCAACATTAAGACCCTAGAACACTCTTACTTCTCATCCAAGAATCCTGACATTCTCCTCCAACTTATTAAAGCCAAATCTGAACTTAATCAAATTGCCACAGTTAAAGCTTGCAACACCCTTTTGAAGGTAAAATCCAAATTTCATGGAGGTCAAAATAAAGCGGGGAAAATGCTAGCAAATTATCTTAAAATTAAATCTGAGCGAAAATCAATTGGCTCTATTCTCAATGAAGAAACTAATACAAAGGTTTCCTCTGATGAGGATATTGCACAGGTCTTCCATAATTATTATAAACTCCTGTATACAGATGATACACATCCTAGTGATGATGATCTCTCCCGTTTCTTCGAAGACCTTCCTCCTCCCCCTTCTCTTCCTACAGAATTCCATCAATTGGAATCTGACATTACTCCTCAGGAAATCCTCAAGGCTATTACCTCCCTTAAGAAAGCGAAAGCCCCTGGTCCAGATGGTCTCCCAATTGAATTTTACGCCAACATGCATTCCATTTTTGTTCCTCACCTTTTACAACTTTTTAACTCCTTTATTGCAAATGCTAAAGCATCTGGCTCATTTTTGGACGCCCTCATAATCATAATTCCCAAACCTGACAAAGACCATTCCCTGTGCAAAAATTATCGCCCCATATCCCTTATTAATTACGACTGTAAAATTTTTGCCAAAATTTTAGCAGCCCGCCTCGAATCCCTTATTCCTCTGTTAATCACAACCGATCAAGTTGGCTTTGTGAAAGGTAGACTTGCAGCAGACAATGCCCGTGTTTTTGCCAATATTATTTCCCACAGTAACCGTTTCAAGGCCCCTCTAGCTGCCCTTTCACTAGACGCTGAGAAAGCGTTTGATCGAATTAATTGGAAATTCATGTTTAAGGCATTGCATTGGTTTGGGTTTGGTCCCCACTTCATTGCCCTGGTTAGACACCTTTACTCTGCTCCCCGCGCCAGTGTTTTTGTTAATAATCAATTCTCTAAGTTTTTCCCCTTATCCAGAGGGACAAGACAAGGCTGTCCTCTCTCCCCCTTACTCTTTATTCTTTGCCTTGAGCCCTTCCTTATTAAAATCCGCTCTAACCCCCTCATTCAGGGATTCAAACAGTCCTCAATTGAGACAAAAATCTCGGCCTATGCAGATGATGTTCTGGTCTACATGGCTAACCCTGTCTCCTCCCTTCCCCCATTTTTAGAAGAAGTCCACTTATATTCATCTGTTTCTGGTTATAAACTTAATCTCTCCAAAACGGAGGTCCTACCCCTTAACTCATCCTGTTACCAATATATGTTTGCTTCAACCGATTTTGCATGGTGTCCCTCCAAGATCAAATACCTGGGTATTTGGTTCTCCTCTACCCTGCGTGACACACTCAAGCTGACCTTTACCTCCCTTACTAAAAAAATTCAGTCTCTCCTTCAGACATGGTCTCCACTTTTCCTTTCATGGTGGGGTTGCTTAGACACCATCAAAATGATGATTTCCCCACATATTTTATACACTGTTTCCATGCTTCCTGTAAAAATCCCTAAATTGTATTTTAATAGGCTAAACTCCATCTGCTCTAAATTTTTATGGAACAATAAGCGACCCCGCATTTCCCTACAAAAACTTATACGCCCTAAATCTGAAGGGGGGGTTCGCTTCCCTGATTTCCAATCGTACCATTCTGCCTTTTTAATAAAACAAGCCTTTTCATTAGCGTTCGATTTTACTGATACCCCTTTACCCAGATGGATCGCAGTTGAACGATCTTTGTTAAAGGATTTTACTTTTCAACAATCCCTTTTCATGTCAAACTGTTCATTCTTGGCAAATCACCCTGTTTTGAAATACTCTCATACACTGCTACACAATATCTTTTCAAAAGACTCATCTCCCGTACAAACTTTTCTTTCCTCCACTATATGGTATAACAAATATCTTAAGTACAAGGGTAAATCTTTCTACTTCAAGTATTGGAAAGAAAAGAATATTATGTTTGTCTACCAATTTTTTTCTGATTCAACCATTCTTTCTTTTTGATGAAATGCAAACTAAGTTTGATTTACCTGTACAGTATCGCAAAGAATTTGACATTATTACCGCCGCCATAGTGTCTCACATATCTACCTTCCCTGCATTTGATCTCCTTCCTTCCCTTACTCCTTCCACCCCTCTATACCCTATGTTCACTCACCAAATACCCAAAGCTGCTCTGATTTATAAAATGTTATTAGAGAATGTTGGTCCTAGACCTAAAACTGTTACTGAAGTTGCTTGGGAAACTGATTTATCTTTCTCGTTATCTGTTGATATTTGGGATCGATTATGGTCCAAACTGTTTAAGACTTCAGTTTCGGCCCGTATTACTCAGTCACTTTTTTTTCTTTACCATAGAGCTCTTTTTACCCCTGTAAGCATTACAAAATTCTCCCCTTCCTCCTCACCCCTTTGTTGGTCATGCTCCTCTAATCCAGGCACACTCATACATCTCCTTTTTGACTGCCCACCAGTTCTTACTTTTTGGTCCTCAGTTTGGAAATATTGCATGCGTATTTTTCATTTCTCTGAACCATTTTCACCGTTGCATATTTTTTTGGGCTCTCTATCTGATGTTTTGGACTTACATTCGTATAACGCTAAATTGTTTGATCTATTCATTGCAACTGCATTCAAAGTCATCTTGTCTTGCTGGAAGGATAACTCTAAATTGTCTGTGCAGACATGGTGGAATTTTGTTTGTGATGAGCATAGAATTGCAATTGCTTCTTCTTCATCTGTCACCTTAAAAATTAAGTCTGATCTTACCTGGCTACCTTTCTCTAACTTCTTATCCTCTTCTCCCCCTCCTTAACCCCCCTTCCTTCCTTTCTCTTCCTCTCTTCCTCTTTTTCTCTTTCCTTTTTTTCTTCTTTCTTTTTCTCTACGATTTTCTTCCATTACATGATTTTACTAACCTCGTCTTTTCTTCTTTTTATCTCTAAATATCTCTCATGATTATCTCCTATTGATTTTGCGCTATCTCATGTTGTTATATTATGATGTATCATTTCTTTTATGCTCAATAAAACTTTATTAAACTGAAAAAACATTAATTTTCCATCCTAACTCTCACATCTCACTTTGGTGCACTCTTGGACATTCTGTGCGCACATATACCAGAGAAGAGCGTGTCACGCTGCAGCTGGTGTGAGATTTGTGATTATAACTCAAGCAGTGGTCTTTTTTCACATTTGTGGTGACCGCACGCAACCCTAACCACTCAGTTTAAGTGTGCAAAGTTTGCAATACTAGAAGCACTGAGGAAATCCTGAGAACTCTCACAGGTGCACGAGTATGAGGTAATCTCTTTCTTTGCTCCTCTCAGAGACTGAAACCTGTCAGAAAGGTCTTCTAATTGAATGTCGAAAACCCGTAATGCAATGAAACGCCACCGAGGTAGGTTACCACTTAATGCGTTTATGAGAGATTTGTATCTGCTTAATTGTGCACGTCCACTGGAATAGATTACAAAGTAGCTCCATCAATACACTTTACATTTCAGATGAACTGTGAACAATCTCGCGGATACTGCGATTAAGGAATGGGGTCATAAACGCTGCAATGTATTGAAAGAAAACTTTCTTTTGCGCGCTAAATATTGTTTATAATCATTAGCCGACGTTCAAGCTTTATTGTTGTTTAGACTGGAGCAGGATAGCTACAGAAGGGACCCACAAAGGGGAAACTCGCCTGTCATTGTTCCACATCTTTGAGAGATGTTTGCCTTTGCCTGACAACGTCACTTTTATAGAAACCCTTCATTTAGGTTGTCACATTATTCTGAGTTATTGTTTGATTGGGGAAAGCTAGCAAGTGTGGGCCCCTCGGGGGATTCGGGTGCACACATATTAATCATAGGGGGTCGAATCCGTCGCTAGGGGGCTGAGGAGTGGTGCCTGTTACACACATGCCCTGTTGGTGTTCCAGTTCTGCGTGTGGCTGGGGCGCAGCTGCGGCAATATTTCCCTATTATGCATGCATGTCATTCCCGAACTCAGTGAGCGCAGGTAGGACGGGAAGTCAGGCAAAGTCGCCTGTGACGGGGGCGGGGCTGCGTACGTAACCGGAAGAGAAGGCGGAGTGAAAGCGTCTCGCGAGTCGCGACGCCAGAAGGAGAGCGGAGTCCCTCAGAATTGATCTGATAAGTTACAAAGGGCTGGGGGGGGCTCGGTTCCCTCGTTGTGTGTGTATGCATGTGTGCGACGGCGGGGGAGAGGGGGGGGTGCACTCGTGTGTGTGTGTGTGTGTGCGCGCGCGCGTGTGTGTATGTCTGCGGAGGGGGGTGGGTGTCTCTGTATGTATGTGCGTGGGCGCTTGTGTGTGTGTGTATGCGCATGCGTGTGTGGTGCTTGCGCTTCCCAGGAGACAGCGCCTGGCCACAGCGCGCGTTCCAGTTACAAATCGCCTGGGAGGATGCGCGTGGCCGGGACTGTCTCCTGGGAATGATAGTCGCTGACAAAAGATCTCCGGCGGAGACGCGCTTCCGCGCATTGACGCCGAGACCTAAAAAGAACAAAATTGCTTTTTTAGCGGTTTTCGTTATTTACCACCAACTTCTAGTTGGTGGTAAATAACGAATCCTTAAATGTGAAAAGCACTCACTTAAGTGCTTCCTACATTAAGGATTGAGTCATTTACTGAATCGGTATTTAAGAATTCGGTAATTTACCGATTCCTTAAATTACCGATTCGGTAAATTACCAAATCCTTAAATTAGGCCCCTACATCTGAAATTCGGTAACTTTGGCCGTTATCGACCGGTATTAGGCTTCCTACATCTGGGCCCATAGTCATTTATGTACTCTAATACTCACATATACTGCCTTTCACATATGTATTTACTCACACATGTACCACGGAGACATCCATTCACTCACCAATGCACCCATACGCACACTCACCCACCCATATAGCTCTTCACAGATATACTCTTGAATCCATACACCCAGTGCATCACCCACTCACACATCTATGCACAGAGTCACCCACCCCCACCCACACAGACACTCTGGCACGCATACAGATACTCAGACAACCAATCAAATCCCCATATAGACACTCAGGTAGCTACTCACCAACCCATGCAGCCGCTTACATACACAATAAACAAAAAGGTGGATTTGCTACAATGACCTGCACATCATTCTACGTTCTCTTAATCAAGTCCACTTCAACCACAATTTCAAAATCAACACATTCAATGTTGAGTGCCACTATGGTGTTTGATGCGCATCCACCTAGAGCATCCACAAAGACCTCCTGCCCAATGAAAATTGTTGCAGCAAGTCACAATATATAGAATACTAAACCAGTGCACATCATATATAGTCACTTTTATCCTTTGTGCAGTTTAGCACTCTTTATCCATCACTTTTCTTTCTCAGAACCGACTTAATCATTTCCAGTAGCCATGTGATGTTGAAAAAATTCAAGTTTTTATTTCTTTGTACGACAATGATCCACAGCCGATGCGCGTTTCGCCCTATTTGGGCTTCCTCAACGCTTTTTAGTTGGCATATCATGCACTATTCCGTTGTAAGCGCAGCTTGTTTTTGATTACAAAATTCCAATGTTTCTCAATATAATATTCAGCCACAATGCAATTCCCAAAGTTCAAACATATGAAACATCTGTTTGTTGATCCGTCACCATTTAGTTAATCCGGGAGCCATGATAAGTTCCATCTACCCACACAGTTTTCAGTGTCCGTTCACCATTACAGGGGCAGGAGCTGTGAAACTCCCGTCCTCTCATAGTAAACAGCAGTGTCCCGGGGGTAGGCACCCCCGGGACACTGCAGGAGACGGCCCTGGGGATGGCGGTCCCCAGGGCCCTCGAGGGCTCCAGGCAGAGGGCCACGCGGCCTGCCTTTCACAATACACAAATCTCCGGGGATGGTGGTTCCCGGGGCTTGAGGGGGGTCGTTGAGGCCCACACACATGTAATTTTGCAGGGGGGGCCTTGGACACGAAAGTGGCGCAAGGGGTTTGTAAATCTGACACACAGTGTTCTGTTTTACTTTGCTTTCCTTTCTGTTATGTAGAGGATCCCGGGTAAATAAAACAGTTTCTGTACAGCTAGTACCTTTAAACCCTACCCCTAAACTGCTTACTGCTTGTTACCATAGTAACAGTTCATGGAACACTTAAGTGAGCACAGAGATTAGAAGTTCACCACTCAATGTTGCTAATCGAAACAGTTACTATGCTGGACTTTTAAAGGTTTCCCATAGGAACCGTTAGTCGTAGCAATAGACTATGGTAATGAGCTGGTAAAGAGTTAGCCTCAGTAATATACTTCTAGTTATAAATATAATTTCTATTTTTAAATGTTTTATAACTATATGATTATCACACTAAATAATAGTGAAATAACATATATCCTTTTTTTATTAACTTTTATTAAAACAGCAACGAATAACTGGAAACGTAACTTAAAGATATCAATATAATAAATAACTAGAAACATAACTTTAAAAAAACAATTAAACAAAATGTGATATGGACTCCAATAGAAGTAGGGTAGGTAATCTGCTAAACAAAAGTTAAAATAAGTGTTCAAAATTAGATTGATGTGACTAAATGAGGTAAAACATTACCAGTTAAGGTAATACTTGGCGATATTTTTTAATTTGCATGTCTGCAGTGTGTCTGATACATTCCACCTCTCTTATAGGCTCACGTTCAAGAGGTGTCTCTACGGAAGTGCCTACTGCATCAGATTTAGAGTATGGATGAACAGGTCTTTAAAATGATTCAGAGATGAGACAGAGTTAGGTGAGAGATCAAGGCATTATGCAGGACAATATTCTTTGGGGCTTATTTACAAGTCCCTTGCACCACTTTTGCGTTACTTTTCCCATGTTAAAAGTGACACAAAAGTGGCACAAGGGACTTGTAAATAAACCCTTTTATTTTAACACATTTAATCGGAGGCATTGTATATTTAGGCCGCTCTGCTTACCTTGTGTAAACACTGTGACCAACAGAGTTCACAACTTGAACTCGGCTTTGGTTGTACGCGGCAGAGTGGACAGTAGCGTCTATAACTTTAAAAGAGAAAGAGAAACGATGTGAGAGAGAGTGAAAGAGAGAAAGAGAGAAAAAACAACATTAAAAGTGAGCGAGAGAAAGTTATAGATGGAGCAGTTAATACTGGAGAAAATCTTTGTATCTCGCCTTTTGCCTTCATTGTGTGTCCAAGCACTTGGTGGTTCATAGTGCACCCTCCAGTTTAGTGATCTGAAAGATAGTATATAGAGTTAGCAATAGCATAGTGCATACAACTGCTCAAGTATATTTTTGGTTTATTTATTTGTACACTCAGGATAATGTATGTCATCATCTTCCACTGTAAGGAGGTGTCTGTATACTGTTTTTCTTCCAAAGTACTATATCCCATGCACTTCCACTGCATAGCAGTGAGTTCTCAATATTGCGTACCTGGACTGTTGCACCCCATTGACTCGCAGAGTCCGGAGGTGAGTGTTTTTTCTTGCAAATCAGAGGCAGTTTTACAAGCTCCTTGCGACACTTTTCCCATGTTAAAAGTGACACAAAAGTCACGCAAGGGGCTTGTAAATCTGCCGCTCAGACTGTTGTAACCTATCTAGTCACACTGCTCGGAGGTAATTGTACATTCCTACACAGTGAAGCTGCTGCACACTACCCACTCTCTTCTTTCACAGATGACTTGTCGTTGTTTCAGCAACAAGCTTCTTTGCTCACCTTGTGCCATTGGCGTGATTCAAAGAGGATGCACCATGTGTCGAAGCAGCTTTCTCAGACGTTGTTACGAGGGCCACGCATCATCGCAGAATCCACGAACGTAGAGCTTTGGAAGTGTTTGGGGGGGATGATGCCAATTTGTGAAACACAACCTGTAAGATAAAAAGGAAGATAAGATTGTGCGTCATTTGTTTATGAAAGTAGAGTGGAAGTGAGAGAGTGACTGAAAAGAATATTCGCAGCTCACCTTTTTGTCACCGGTGTGTTTTTCACCATGTGCCGGGACATAATGCACCCTGAAGCTCTACATCTAAAAGATAGTAAAAGAAAGATTTTATTTTTTGTATTTGTTACTATCTTAATGTGGAGTAGAAATACATCGCCCTTTCACACACCTTCCCTCCCGCATTTAAAAACAACTATTTGTACAGTTTATATACCGGACATTTGACCGATTATAAAAACGTTCCTGCTATTGGAAAAAAATATATAAACACAATAGGATACGGTATATAGGACTGCGTACGCCTAAATCGCTGCATTGCTTTTTTTAACCCAGTCTGCTGCACCCCATCAACTCCCTCCGATGCGCACCCAGGCCACACTGCTCTCCTTTTCGTGGACAGGACACCTTCTACATCATGCAGTCCCGCTCTGCCACCAAGAAGTCTGATATATGGTGCTGAGTCTTGATATCAGTATGGTTAACGATATACTCATGCTCCCATCATTATTGCAGGTTCCTCACCCGCTCAGTCCTTCCAATACCACTAACTCAGTGACCAAAGAGGCCACACACATAGTGGTGGGCTCTTGTACTCGGTGGTTCGGGCCTACATTAGGTGTCCGAACCACCAGGACGGACCATCACAGTGTTTGGGGTGGGAGCAACTCTAAAATGGCGTACAGCACGTGCGTTCCATCTTTTTTTTATTGGTAGGGTCACGTGTGTAGTGATGCATGTGCTGGATGAGGGAGTGTGTGTGTGTCATTTTGACAACTAGACCTGGAAATAAGAAATCAGTACAATGGAAATCTGGGCAATGTTTCGTTTTTGTTTTTTCCTGGTAGCTAAGTGGAGTGGGCTGGCCTGACGTATGACAGTGCTGCACGAGGCTGTGAACCATGATTCCGGAGCTATGGGCGTAGTTCCGTCGTGAGCTATATGAGAAATCAAGTGATTTGGTGTCTGTTTTGTAGTGCCAATGTTACCCGGGTCTTAAACGCAAATGTGTCATTATATCTGTAAAGTTCCACAACATGGCCAACATGGAAGGTATGGGGTATCACTGACTCTATATTAATTCATAGTTACACACATAAAAGATGGTGGACATGACGCATTTCTGCGATTATGAATGTTTGTTGTACATTCAGTCGAGTGTTGTAGCTGTAGTAATACAGGGCTTTGAAAGGTTTAAGCAGCAGTTTTTGGCTCATGAAGGGCAGCTAATATATATATATATACGTATGTGGTTATTCGGTGTCCGTTCACCATTACAGGGGCAGGAGCTGTGAAACTCCCGTCCTCTCATAGTAAACAGCAGTGTCCCGGGGGTAGGCACCCCCGGGACACTGCAGGAGACGGCCCTGGGGATGGCGGTCCCCAGGGCCCTCGAGGGCTCCAGGCAGAGGGCCACGCGGCCTGCCTTTCACAATACACAAATCTCCGGGGATGGTGGTTCCCGGGGCTTGAGGGGGGTCGTTGAGGCCCACACACATGTAATTTTGCAGGGGGGGCCTTGGACACGAAAGTGGCGCAAGGGGTTTGTAAATCTGACACACAGTGTTCTGTTTTACTTTGCTTTCCTTTCTGTTATGTAGAGGATCCCGGGTAAATAAAACAGTTTCTGTACAGCTAGTACCTTTAAACCCTACCCCTAAACTGCTTACTGCTTGTTACCATAGTAACAGTTCATGGAACACTTAAGTGAGCACAGAGATTAGAAGTTCACCACTCAATGTTGCTAATCGAAACAGTTACTATGCTGGACTTTTAAAGGTTTCCCATAGGAACCGTTAGTCATAGCAATAGACTATGGTAATGAGCTGGTAAAGAGTTAGCCTCAGTAATATACTTCTAGTTATAAATATAATTTCTATTTTTAAATGTTTTATAACTATATGATTATCACACTAAATAATAGTGAAATAACATATATCCTTTTTTTATTAACTTTTATTAAAACAGCAACGAATAACTGGAAACGTAACTTAAAGATATCAATATAATAAATAACTAGAAACATAACTTTAAAAAAACAATTAAACAAAATGTGATATGGACTCCAATAGAAGTAGGGTAGGTAATCTGCTAAACAAAAGTTAAAATAAGTGTTCAAAATTAGATTGATGTGACTAAATGAGGTAAAACATTACCAGTTAAGGTAATACTTGGCGATATTTTTTAATTTGCATGTCTGCAGTGTGTCTGATACATTCCACCTCTCTTATAGGCTCACGTTCAAGAGGTGTCTCTACGGAAGTGCCTACTGCATCAGATTTAGAGTATGGATGAACAGGTCTTTAAAATGATTCAGAGATGAGACAGAGTTAGGTGAGAGATCAAGGCATTATGCAGGACAATATTCTTTGGGGCTTATTTACAAGTCCCTTGCACCACTTTTGCGTTACTTTTCCCATGTTAAAAGTGACACAAAAGTGGCACAAGGGACTTGTAAATAAACCCTTTTATTTTAACACATTTAATCGGAGGCATTGTATATTTAGGCCGCTCTGCTTACCTTGTGTAAACACTGTGACCAACAGAGTTCACAACTTGAACTCGGCTTTGGTTGTACGCGGCAGAGTGGACAGTAGCGTCTATAACTTTAAAAGAGAAAGAGAAACGATGTGAGAGAGAGTGAAAGAGAGAAAGAGAGAAAAAACAACATTAAAAGTGAGCGAGAGAAAGTTATAGATGGAGCAGTTAATACTGGAGAAAATCTTCGTATCTCGCCTTTTGCCTTCATTGTGTGTCCAAGCACTTGGTGGTTCATAGTGCACCCTCCAGTTTAGTGATCTGAAAGATAGTATATAGAGTTAGCAATAGCATAGTGCCTACAACTGCTCAAGTATATTTTTGGTTTATTTATTTGTACACTCAGGATAATGTATGTCATCATCTTCCACTGTAAGGAGGTGTCTGTATACTGTTTTTCTTCCAAAGTACTATATCCCATGCACTTCCACTGCATAGCAGTGAGTTCTCAATATTGCCTACCTGGACTGTTGCACCCCATTGACTCGCAGAGTCCGGAGGTGAGTGTTTTTTCTTGCAAATCAGAGGCAGTTTTACAAGCTCCTTGCGACACTTTTCCCATGTTAAAAGTGACACAAAAGTCACGCAAGGGGCTTGTAAATCTGCCGCTCAGACTGTTGTAACCTATCTAGTCACACTGCTCGGAGGTAATTGTACATTCCTACACAGTGAAGCTGCTGCACACTACCCACTCTCTTCTTTCACAGATGACTTGTCGTTGTTTCAGCAACAAGCTTCTTTGCTCACCTTGTGCCATTGGCGTGATTCAAAGAGGATGCACCATGTGTCGAAGCAGCTTTCTCAGACGTTGTTACGAGGGCCACGCATCATCGCAGAATCCACGAACGTAGAGCTTTGGAAGTGTTTGGGGGGATGATGCCAATTTGTGAAACACAACCTGTAAGATAAAAAGGAAGATAAGATTGTGCGTCATTTGTTTATGAAAGGAGAGTGGAAGTGAGAGAGTGACTGAAAAGAATATTCGCAGCTCACCTTTTTGTCACCGGTGTGTTTTTCACCATGTGCCGGGACATAATGCACCCTGAAGCTCTACATCTAAAAGATAGTAAAAGAAAGATTTTATTTTTTGTATTTGTTACTATCTTAATGTGGAGTAGAAATACATCGCCCTTTCACACACCCTCCCTCCCGCATTTAAAAACAACTATTTGTACAGTTTATATACCGGACATTTGACCGATTATAAAAATGTTCCTGCTATTGGAAAAAAATATATAAACACAATAGGATACGGTATATAGGACTGCGTACGCCTAAATCGCTGCATTGCTTTTTTTAACCCAGTCTGCTGCACCCCATCAACTCCCTCCGATGCGCACCCAGGCCACACTGCTCTCCTTTTCGTGGACAGGACACCTTCTACATCATGCAGTCCCGCTCTGCCACCAAGAAGTCTGATATATGGTGCTGAGTCTTGATATCAGTATGGTTAACGATATACTCATGCTCCCATCATTATTGCAGGTTCCTCACCCGCTCAGTCCTTCCAATACCACTAACTCAGTGACCAAAGAGGCCACACACATAGTGGTGGGCTCTTGTACTCGGTGGTTCGGGCCTACATTAGGTGTCCGAACCACCAGGACGGACCATCACAGTGTTTGGGGTGGGAGCAACTCTAAAATGGCGTACAGCACGTGCGTTCCATTTTTTTTTATTGGTAGGGTCACGTGTGTAGTGATGCATGTACTGGATGAGGGAGTGTGTGTGTGTCATTTTGACAACTAGACCTGGAAATAAGAAATCAGTACAATGGAAATCTGGGCAATGTTTCGTTTTTGTTTTTTCCTGGTAGCTAAGTGGAGTGGGCTGGCCTGACGTATGACAGTGCTGCACGAGGCCGTGAACCATGATTCCGGAGCTATGGGCGTAGTTCCGTCGTGAGCTATATGAGAAATCAAGTGATTTGGTGTCTGTTTTGTAGTGCCGATGTTACCCGGGTCTTAAACGCAAATGTGTCATTATATCTGTAAAGTTCCACAACATGGCCAACATGGAAGGTATGGGGTATCACTGACTCTATATTAATTCATAGTTACACACATAAAAGATGGTGGACATGACGCATTTCTGCGATTATGAATGTTTGTTGTACATTCAGTCGAGTGTTGTAGCTGTAGTAATACAGGGCTTTGAAAGGTTTAAGCAGCAGTTTTTGGCTCATGAAGGGCAGCTAATATATATATATATACGTATGTGGTTATTCGGGTATACTGTCGAACATGGTGCTGTAAATCAATGTACGAGCCTCGGAGTTGCGTCCTCATCCTGTTATTGTAGAGAAATTACATAATCTACGCCTGCCTGAAAATGTACTGTAAATACGGTGGGCATGTAAATTGCTGATATACTTTTGGGTTGATTTGCAATATATAAATATGCTAAAAGAATAAATAAAAAAAGGAGGAATAGCCCACACTTACTGTCAGAGGTGAGATGGTTGTATGCGCTATTTATTTCACAATATAATGTGGTAGGGCGGAGGAGCAGCATTTTACGAACATAATAAATACACAGACACAGATAGATAGTTCAAGTGTGTATGGGCACGTGTACTCGATTCCATTTTATTACATTGCTGTTGGTAACAAGTAGAATAGTAATTATGATATCATACATAGATATTCAATAGTAAATGGTTTATGATTTCTGCTGTACAAAGGTAGGAACACTATATGTTAAAAAATACACAGAAGATTCTATCGTAAAGTGTTCATGTTTTGTGATGCACTAAGGTAGGGTCGGTTTGTGTGGAACCTGCGATGATGTGTGGTTCAAGCAGACCGCACTGCTAACAATGTATTTTGCTACTAAATTTTGCCTTAATAAGGCCACGTGTCGATTATTTATGGTGCACTGTGTTAGTGGTACTTCTGGAAGTCAGCGTGTTGCCTACTGGACTGCCTAATCTGTAATCACAATTGAAATAAAAGATGAAACATGTATGGAATACATTGTCGAAATGTGTATGTTGCAGGGACATTATAGTTCAAGTTGTGACCTGTGCTGTCCGCAGTGTAGACTACCATTGACTGTGCATTTGCAATTGCAGCGTGAATTTTATTTTTCAGCTAAACCTAGAACTGATATAAAAAATGTTTTTAAAAGAAGGCTATTAAAGGGATATTTTATAGGGTATGATAGATGTTTTATTTAGTTTGGTACTGCACTCTGCAAATAATGAATAAAGAGTCTATTGAATTCTGCCTGAATATGGCCACGTGGCGATGAATTATGGTGCACTGAGTTAGTAGTACCTTTGGGACTGAGCGTGTACGTAACCTGCGATGATGCGTTGTCCGGACAGGCTGCACTGGGGGTAATGTTTTTTGACTGCTTAATTTTGCCTTAATAAAGCCTCAGGCGAATATTTATGGTGTACTGAGTTAGTGGTACATCTGGTGTTTAGCGTGTGCTCACCGTGCGATGATGCGTGGTCTGAACGGGCTGCACTTAAAGCATTGAATGTTGCATTCTAGATTGCATGTACTTTGAGGGGGAAAAAAAACTACCATCGATGGTTATCAATTGTTCTGCAAACTAGGTCTACTCATTGCTCCCCATAACAAATTAAACAATTGCACTTCACGCAGTGCATTCTAACTTTCTCAAATTGGGGGCGTATG
This sequence comes from Lissotriton vulgaris, assembly GCF_964263255.1. NCBI lineage: Eukaryota > Metazoa > Chordata > Amphibia > Caudata > Salamandridae > Lissotriton > Lissotriton vulgaris. Next base: position 474,020,938 of record NC_141694.1, read on the forward strand.
TCTGGTGGCGATGTTGCAGTTTTCTTAACCGATTATAGTCCAGATGTAAACCCTGCTGTTTGCAATGTAGATGTTAGGGTGGACTGCATCATCTGCAATCATGGTTGAAGTGGAAGATAGAACATATATAGAATACATTATTAAAATATGTATATTTCTGGGACATTTAAAAGGGACAGTATGTCTCACCGTGACATAAAACTCTTCACTCTTCTTTGCGATCATTTATGGTGCACTGAGTTAATATTATCTTTGGTGTTGAGCTTGAATGTAACCTGTGATAATGCGTAGTGCAGGGGGCCGAACTGGGAGCAATGCTTTTTTGCCTAGTGAATTCTGCTTTAATAAGGTTACCGGGAGATGACTTGTGGTGCAGTGAGTTAGTGGTACCGAAAAAACTCAGCGTGTGCGTACTCTGCAAAGATTTGTGGTTTGGGGGGGTTGCAGTGGTATAGTATCTCTTGTCTACTGGAATGGGTTATGTACAATCGTCTTTCTACCTGAATTGTGAGCCCTCACAATGTAGATCGAAGTCAGTAGTTATCACTGACATCAAGAAATTCTTTATGTTGTATCTTTTAACAAAATCTGAGGACATAAAGTACAATTAACTCTACCTTAAAATAAACAAGCCTAAATGTCATGCTCTTTGTAGTATAGATTGAAAGCTGAATTCAAAATGTGAACCTTGCTGTCCGTACTGTAGATCTAAGGCAGAAGTATCAACAAATGATTTTTGTCACATATTTTAACAAAATCAGAACACATACAGTACAATTGTTTCTGCATTAAATAAATCAAGGTTGAATTCCCTACTGTTCACTTCAATTGTGAACCCTGCTGTCCGCAGTGTAAATTGAAGGCAGTAGTTGACACAAACATTGAGGAATGCTTTTTTGTCACAGTTAACAAAATCTGAGGACACAGTACAATTGTCTCTTCCTTAAATAAATCGAGAATGAACTTAATGTTGTCTGGAGTGCTTAAGCGCTTCTGGTATCAAGTAGTGAACTCTGCTGATCGCAGTGTACATTTGAAAACAGTACTCAGTACACTCATTAAGGAATGTTTTTCGTGGCATCCTTTAACAAAATTGTCTCTGCCTTACATAAATCTAGGATAACTTGAATGCTGTCCATAGTGTAGATGAAAAGATGAATTCAAGTTATGAACCCTGCTGTTCGCAATGTACATCTTTGGTTGCACTGCATTATCTGTAATGTACTCCATACATGACTGTTGCATACAGGACTCATGAACTGGTATCAAGTGGTGAACTCTGTTGATCATAGTGCACATTTGAAGGCAGTACTCAGTACAGTCATTGAGGAATAATTATTGTTGCATCATTTAACACAATTGTCTCTGCCTTATATAAATCAAGGCTAACTTTAATGCTGTCCGTAGTGTAGATGGAAAGCTGAATTCAAGTTGTGAAACCTGTTTTACGCAGTGTGGATTGAAAGCAGTAGTTGATACAGACATCGAGGAATGTTTTTTGTCACTTATTTAAACAAAATCTGAAGACATATAGTACAATTGTCTCTGCATTAACTAAATGAAGGCTGAATTTCCTATTGTTCATAGTTTAACAAAATATGAGGTCGAGACTGAATTCAATTTTGTCTGTAGTGCTTCTGCACCACTGATATCAAGTTGTAAACTCTACTGACTGCACTGTAGATCAAAGGCAGAAGTCTTTTAGTCTCCTCATTTCCTCTCTTGCTAAGTTTCCCGGATGTTTTGTCTGAAGATGTCTCCTCATACTTGCTGTTCCACAAGACTATTTTTTTGTAGGGTCACCCCTGCACAGCACCGCCTTGCAGATTTTGCAAGTGATTTTGGTAGCATTAATCTTCTTCTGCTTCAGAGGAAAAGTAAAAACTTTCAGACAATTGATGTATACTTCTCTGGCGGGGGAAGTTGAGGCACAAATTCTTCATTTCCAGAGTGTTCTGAATCAGAAGATGCTTCATTAGTAGCCATTTCTCCAAGTTTACCCTCACAATGTAGATCAAAGGCAGTTGTCAGCACAGATATCGACAAATGATTTTTGTGACTTATGTAAAACAAATCTGAACACATACAGTAGAATTGTCTCTGTATTACATAAATCAAGGCTGAATTCCCTACTGTACGTAGTGTAGGTAGAAAGCTAAATACAAGTTGTGAACCCTGCTGTCCGCAATGTTGATTGAAGGCCGTTGTTGACACAGACATGGACGAATGCTTTTTGTCACTTATTTAAACAAAATCTGAAGACATAAAGTAAAATTGTCTCTGCTCTAAATAAATTGAGACTGAATTAAATAATTTCTCAATTTGAAGTGCTGATGCGCAACTGGTATCAAGTTGTCAATTCTACTGATCGCAGGGTACATTGAAAGCAGTACTCAGCACGGATATCGACGACAAATTTAGAACCAAAGCTGAATTCAAGTTGTGCACCCTGCTGTCCACTGTGTAGATAGAAGACAGTAGTCGATACAGACATAAGTATGCGGTGCTGTGGCGCTGAGTTCTCAATGGGCCTGTATCGAGGAGGCACGTGGTCATGGCGGCAGCCACCTGGCAGGGTGCGGACCTTCGCTGTGGCAGAGTCTTTTCTCTATGCAGAAGTGAACCACGCCCAAGGCGTAGCCTAATTATTTATAGTCTTACGTTGACGTTGCATACATTGGACCAGCCCACTCTGCTTCTGTTTCAAAGGGGGGGTGAACACAGCTATATGACGGAAATATTCACCATTGTCTGAGATAATATGGTTGTGTCCACTATTCAATACACTGTACGTATAAATGGCATATCTACACACGGAAACGTTTTTGGTTTGTATAGTGAATTGTGTATAGTATTTCACCAGTAGTGTTAGCGTCATGTTAATTATTGCTCATGTTCGGGTTCTTTCCCTTATACATACTTGGTTGCCACATTTCTGTACATTGAGCTAGTGTGCTGTTGAGGGGATATATTATTTTGGAAAGGTCCGTTGTCCTGTTTTGCGCTGCCTCTGAGATAGTAGGGGGGAGGGATCCGGGGGGTGGTTGTGGTGGTGGTGGCGCTGGGTATTGTGATTTTGTTGGGTGTTGGAAGTGTATAATTAGAACCTCTATCACATATTGCTCTTTAAATAAGGGTGTGAGTTGGATGTAATTCACGCAGTGCATATTCGACGTTCTTACAGTAGTTAAATGATGATGGTAATTTGTTAGTGGTAAATAGAACTATTGCCTGATTTTTTAGGTAGCATTGCAGATTTGGTTTCTTGTTGAAAATATGGGGAAGTGGTAACCATTATATGTAGGAATTGTCATTTAAAAAACCTTTCCAATTCACTGGAAAAACCATAGGTTTCAGGCAGGTTTTAGTTAGGAATTATCATTTAAAAAACTTTAGAAATTCATTGAAAAAAACCATATGTTTCAGGGGTGTTATAGTTAGCTGGACATATCACTCATACAAAACCATTGAAATTCCTCCGTTATACTTAGTTGTACTAACTGTAACTCTCACGCCCGCAATCCACTGGTGATGATGTCACATATTACATCATTCGTGACATGGTCAGTGACATCACTGATGACATCACTGATGACATCTCAAATGACATCACTGATGACATCACTGATGACATCATCCACGTGACAATCAGATAACCTCATCATACACTACTGTAACCTTTCATCACTCACTGTAAAATTCAGAGTACCATATTTCAATCCATTGACACAGCAATACAACTATCTAAAAACTCACTCAGTAATTCCTAGATCAACACACATCTAATCACTTACCTATAGATTCACTCATACATGTTGTCAATGATCAATAGAACACTATCAAATATACTTATACACTTATATTAACATTACTCACCAGCACACATCCTATTCAGTTATGCAGACATCCTACTCACATTTGCAAACAATGTATCATATTTATATTTACTCAGCTAGACACTGATTCAAATATCATTTAATGTATTCATACAAATAGTAACTCATACTTAGTGTGTTATGAAATCACTATTACAAGTATACAATTATCTATAAAGTCACTCATGCAATCAATGAGTTTTATGTACACTTAATTATATACAACAACTGTCACATACACTGTCTTTTACTTTTTTCTACTTTGTTGGACATGTACCATTGAGAAATGTTTTTGCTCATCAGCACACCCATAAAGATATTCACTCACCTAAACAAGTATTATAATACGTAGTCTTAACCTCATATACGTACTGAATTAACTATTCACATACCTTTGGGCAGTCACAGATCCCCCACTGAAGCACACACGCATTCACTCTCCATTGCAAATAATCAGTTACCTAATCAATAACTAATATAGACTTTCACATAGCTAGTAACCAACTGGTGCAGCAGTTTACACAACAACTGACCAAGTAATACAGATATTCACACAGTTTAGTCACTATCCAATATATTTAGTGAGACACTATAAATTACTCAAGTAAACAATCAATCACACTGCTATTAAATCCTCTATCCAGATTTTTATATATCCACTCATTCTTCAATGAAGATTGCTATATATATATAAAATACATATTTAAATATGGAACCGAAACCACATCCATCAGTGATGTCATCAGTGATGTCATTTGAGATGTCATCAGTGATGTTACTAACCATGTCATGAGTGATGTAATATGTGACGTCATCAGCAGTGCATTTCAGGGGCGCGAGTTATAGTTAGCTCTACTAACTATAACGGCCACATTTCTCTGGTTTTAGTGTTTGTGATATGTCCAACTAACTATACCGTCCCCGAAACCTATAGTTTTTTCAGTGAATTTCTAAGGTTTTTTAACCCCTTCGCTGCTCATGACGAGCTCAGCACGTCATGAGGCACAGTGGAGCTGTGCTTATGACGAGCTGAGCTCTTCATGAACAATGGGGTTCGGCTAGAATCAGCACAGGAGGGGAAAACCATTAGCAGTCAAGGTGTTAAATGCTAATTTCTAACTAGAACATCCCTGAAACCTATGGGTTTTTTTGTGAATTTCAAAGGTTTTTTAAATGCAAATTTCTAATTATAATGTTCATTAAACCTATGGTTTTTTTTCAGTAATTTTGACATTTTATTGTGACATTTTGTAACTTTAATATCCTAAAAATAGTTGTTATAATGTTTTGTGTTTGTTCTTAAAAGTATATAATGTCTACTTTTTTATTAAATACTGAAATATATATATATGTTTTTTTTTAAGGTGGAGTCGTGCACCCATCGTGTACCTATCTCGGTGGGTGCACAGATTCAACCCGCCATATTGGTGAAGTCATGAAGGATGCGCGTTTCAGCCAGCCCACTCCACTTACGCTTACAGAGAAGGAACAACAATGCTGCATATCCCAGGTCTTCCCTGTAGTGATCTGCTGATCACAAGTCTAGTTGTCAGCATGCCACAGCCATCTCTCAAGGCTGGTTTACACCAACACCACACCCATGCAGCACAGGCATTACAGGACATGTCACCCTGCCAATAAAAAGGGCCGGGCGCACGTGCTGGAGGCCATATCCATTCACTCCCATGAATTGAAGTGCACAGAGTTGGAGGCAGCCGAGGCACTTTGCTTGACATGGGCCTCCCGCCACATGGCGATGACTTGAGTTCCACTGAGTTAGTCCCACCAGAGCTGACCGGGTGTGCAGCCTGCGATGATGCGTAGGCCTCGATACACCATCCTGCCAATTAAGACCTAATTTGAACGGTGAGCTCAGCTGGACCACGTATACACCACACAGAGATGACTCCTCAGCGCAGGGCAGCAGAATGTGCTGGGGGCCTGTGCCATGGAATTCAGTGATGGCCGAGGAGGAAGCTCTGGCGATACACCATCCTGGCAATCAAGACCTGATTTGCGGGCCAGCGCATGCACAGTTTTGATGAAGAAGTCGCAAACAAGGCGGAAGAGGGAGCCCCGGGATGGTGCAGCTAAGGTAAGCCATTTTCCTTACTTTTAAATTGCATTTAAAGCTTGTAATTGAATTGTTATTGGGGCGGGAGGGAGGCTGGTGAGGCGTAGTGGGGCTACACGGAGTGTGCATAGTTTGTTTTCTGTTTAGTGGCACTCTGCGTAGCCCCACTACGCACACTACACCCTCCCTTAGGATTTGCCTTCATTAAGGATTCCAGATAATTTTTCGATGTGCAATTGCAGAAGAAACACACTTATTTTGCGTTTGCCAAGCCCAAGAAGTTAGGATCATTTGACCTTTAAAGAAGTGGAGCTGCAGCTGGGGCACCTGCTATGAAGGGGGGCTTGATTATCGTCCCTAGGCCAATTTTGGCCCTGAGGACCACATTCCCCAGGGCCCAGCCAATTAAGGGTGGGTACCCTTATCACCTAATTCCCTTACCTAACCGTAAACCTTAAAAATACCCTTACCAGCCAATACCCTTACCCACCCATAAACTCAGAAAATACCCTTACCATCAATACCTTACCTACCCCTTAACCCTAAAATGCCCCTAATACCCAATACCCCATCTACCCAATAACCCTAAAAACACATTTACCACTAAATAGACTTACCCACCCCTAAGCCCTAAAAATACACTTGCCACCCAATATCCCTAATCACCTCAAAACCCTAAAAACACCCTTACCACCCAATTCCCATACCCTCCTCTAAAGCCTAAAAATATGCTTACAACCATATACCCCTACCCATCCCTAAACCCTAAAATACCTTTAGGACTTTATACCCCTACCCACCCCTAAATACCTACCCACCCTTAAAACCTAAACCCATAATTCTGTGTGTGGGGGTATATGTGTGTGTGTGTGTGTGTGTCTGTGTGTGTGCGTGTATGGGTGTGTGTGTGTGTGTGTATGTGTATGTGTATGTGTATGTGTATGTGTTTGTATATATAGTCACTGAAAAGACAAAGGTGACAGGGACATTATAGTGAGGCTCAGTTTTCACTCGTACAAAACCAGTACAATTCAGCAGTTATAGTCAACTGAGTTAACTATAACTCACACCCCTGCAATGACCTCACATATTACATCATTCATGACATGGTCATTGACATCAGTGATGAGATCTCAAATGACATCACTGATGACACCGTCCAGTGACTATGACTGTTTTTAAACAGTTTATGAATGTTAAATATATATACCAAGGTGTATTAGTGAATCAGTGAGTTTATGGGTGCCTGTATGAATAATGTAGTGGTTGTGTGACTGAATGTATAAGTGAGTGATTAGGTTTGTCAGTGAGTATATGGGTGAGTGTCTGGTTGTGTTAATGTCTGTATCAGTGTGTTAATCAGTGTGTAAGTTGCTGGCTGCGTGTGTGAGTGGGTACATGAGTTGGTGTATGGATAAGCGATTGGTTGTCTGAGTACCTGTATGAGTGTCTTCGAGACTGTGTGTGTGTGGGTGAGGGTGTGTGTGACTGCCTGTATGGATGAGTGAGTTGGTGAGTCAGTGGCTGTAAGGGTTAGTGATTGTGTCTGTCATGGGCTGTATGGGAGAGTGAGTACATATATGGTTGTGCTGGTGACCGAGTACATGTGTCAGTGGAATATGAGTGAGTAATTTGGTATGTGAAAGGCTGTTTAGGTGAGTGATAGGATACATGATCGACTAATTGGGTGTGTGAGTGAATGTGAGAATGGCTGTGTGATTCACTATATGCATGAGTGAGAAGGTATGTGAATAGCTCTATGGGTGATAGTGTATGAGTGGCTATGTCAGTGGCTGTATTACTGAGTGAGTGACATGTTGCATGGCTGTATAGGTGACTGAGTGGATATGTGTGCACACCTATGAATAAGTGAGTAGGTGTGTAAGTATTGGTATGGATGTGTGAATAAGTTTGAGAACGGTAGCGTGTAAGTTAGAGTGGGTATATGAAATGTTATATGGTAGTGTAAGTGGGTGCACCAGTCATTCTTTGGATGATGTCATCAGTGATGTAATTTGAGATGTCATCAGTGACGTCACTGACCATGTCATGAGTGATGTAATATGTTAGGTCACAAGCATTGCATTGAGGATGCTCTAGTTATAGTTAGCTCAGTTAACTATAACTGCTGAATTTCTCTGGTTTTATACTAAAGAAACCTGAGCCTATCTATTACGTCTCTGTAACCTTTGTTTTTTTCAGTGAATATCAAGTTTTTTCAATCCATTTCCTAATGATAACGTTCCTGTAACCTTTGTTTTTTTCAGTGAATTTCTAATGTTTTTTAAATGCTAATTCCTAACTATGTGTAAGGTTTTTTTTTTTCAGTGAATGTCCATGGTTTTTAAAGTAGTGAAGGTTTTTGCATAGTGATGGAGTAAGGGTGGGCTCTGACCAGCTCTCAGACATCCCATTTTGGAGTACTTTTTGGGATTTGGTCAAATTGAGTTCAAGATGACTGACAGCACTTTGTGAGCGACGTATTGGCAGCAAATCAAAGAAATTAATTTCCCTGCACAAGGCTCATCTTTTTTCGTGAACGCTCTGCGACCACATACATTACTGTCTTTCTCTTCTTAAATTTCTCAAAAACTACTGAACAGATTTGCACCAAAAAACAAAAAGTACAATCTGCGTAACCACATCTAACATTCTGCCAAATTCGGTGTAATGCCATCCAGCAGTTAGGGTGTCGCTTCGCTAAAGCATTCCTATGGGAATTATGCACTTTATTTAACGTCTTTTTCTCAGCCCCCACTTAATGGATCGCCCGGAACCTTTCCATGCACAACAGAACTTACTTTGACACTTTTTTGGGAACATTTTGTGCAGAATATATTTATTTATATATTTATTCTGCTGGCAATAGCCAGTAGGTAGTTGTAGTTAGGACATACTTTTCCCATAGATTAAGTGTTTTTTGTTTTGCCAATAACTTTGGTGCTGTTTGATGAATGTTCATGAAAGGGTTTGGGGTGATACATCAAGTGGGAACTGAGAAAAAGGGGATTCTTGAATCACTTTTCCCCATGCAATGTCTATAGGGGTTTTGCATTTTTTTAACACGAGTACAGGCCGCACAGACCGCACCAGTGAACGGATTTACACCCAATTTGGATTTTGGTCCAGAAAGATCTCTTTTTGTAATTTGGTATAAATCTGTTCAGTAGTTTTGGAGTTATTAAGAAAAACTAAATGTAGATATCTGGGTAGAGCCTCCACATCGACCTCATGGTGAGATCTGATTGGGTGATTTTGTTTTGCTAATAACTTTGACGCCGTTTCACGAATCTCATGGCATTTTTAAAACTAGTGTGAGAATCACTTCAGCTGCTGTCTGGAAAGGCTTGGAATGATTCATCAAGTGGGGGCACAGAAAAAGGGGAGCCCCAAAATGCTTTTTCCCCAGCAATGTCTCTGGGAATTTAAATTGCTTTAACATGACTACAGCCCAAACTGCTGAATGGATTTACAAGAAATTTGGGAGAAAGCTAATCCCCACCACACATGGTCAAAGGTTGTGAGTGGAGATGGTTGTATTAATGTATGCTAATTATATATTACTTAGGTTTAAAAAAACATAGAAATTCACTTAGAAACCACTGTATACCACTATGTTTTATTGCATACTCTGCAATGATTAAATGTTTTAACTCCTGCCCTGTTTGCAATGGTGCAGAACGGTATTTGGCTGCCCTATTTGCTTAACACAATATGCATCCTTTCCTCCATTTTTGGACACAAGGGTGCATTTTGTGCCAGATGCCCATTCCGCCCTTTTACTGCATTCATTGGAATCTGGTGGAATTTGTGTGGAATTCCGCATGATTCCGTGGCATTCAAAACTTACGATCATCTGTCTATAGATGTTGAAAGACAATGTTCACATAGACTCTGAGGCAAGATTCATAGACCACTGGCTTTAGCAAAGTATTGGTGACATTGCTTTGTCTCATTTCTTTAGTGCCTCCATATACGAACTGTGATCCCTGATTTTGTTTTCTTTATGCTGTTTTCACATTGTGTTTTTATGCCTTTGTTATTAAGCATCCTTTGGGTTTCAGTGCCTGTTTTTATGCCTACAACTCCCACAGGCTATGATCTTGTAGTTCTTTTGTGAACTGGTGGTGTGGCACTTCTGGAATATTGCAACCGGGATGGGTAGTTTCACTTACCCGCACTGCAAATACTGAGGACTTCATCTCCCAGCACAACGAGCACAGCGGCCATGTTGGAAACACCTCATGTATAAAATAAACTCCACCCTTGACCACTCACAATTCTTTTGTTGTGATAGTGGAAGGAGTTGTGGTTGTGTTCCAGCTCCTACATTCATTTGGGTGCACCCTAGCACCAGAGATCAAAAAGTACTGTATGCAGCATGTAGAATTAGAAGCAGCAATGAAGCCTGGACATTAGCAACACACAGACATAAAGCAGAACAAAGCCTGGACATTGGCACTCAAATGTGATGCTATTTAAGTGTAATTTCTAGAGGCATTGCTATATTTTGGACATATTGAAGCTGTATATATTTTGCGAGGCAGGAACCACATATTCATGAATCCTGTTGAAGAACTTGCCTGAGACCTTTGTAATATTAGTGACTGACATAGCTGGTGAAAATCATTATCAGTGGTCTACCTGTACTTCAGCATAATACCTCACTGTTTTACAGGAGATTCCCCAAGGTTAGCTCCAGACATCACAAGAGCAAGACCTAGTAGGTTGCATTCATATCAGTATCTTCATGTATGTGATGCATACATAATGATAAAACTATACAACGTATGGTCTGCTCATTATTCTTGTTCCATTATATTTATATCTGTAGACCTGCAGACCCACCTAGAAGGCAGTAAAACAGGGTTCAGGTCATTATTTCTTTACTGCATAGGATAAAAAAAGTATAGAGCTTGGACCCGATTCACATAGGTAAACTGAGATGAAAGACTAACTTTACGACTTTTGGTAATCACAAAGGGCATTTACAAGTAGTAAATGCCCTTAGTGAATACCAAAAGCCATAAAGTTAGACTTTTGTCTCATTTTACTTTTGTGAATCGGGCCTGGAGTGGTCAGTAAGAAGTTATCAGCCTATTGTTTTCTCTTTCAGATCTCCCTCCCCACAGTTCATTCCCCAACACCCTTTCCCTTGCCTTGCCACTCCAATAAGCTGTGCCATTAGGGCATTCAGACTTGGTAGAGCCTGTAGGTGAAACAAGTCAATTCAATTCAAAAGACCTTTATTCGAAATTCATAAAATTCATAAAAGTACATGCAATGAAAACAGTCCCATTCTCTATGCAAATCTATTTACAGTAATCATGATCCTTAAAATGTATTACAGCTCTCATAAATCTAATTTTTCAGGGGTTTTCCATCATTTTGCGTACAGGAGTTATCAGTCTCAAGAAAGTTCGAGTTCGAAAAGTTAACTCATCTGTATCCGAAGAAAGCAACATTAAGTAAGACTTCCCTAATGAAAGGGGTCTTCGTCTTCTAAAATATGGAGTTAAAAACCAGTTAATATATTTTAAATAAAATTTACAGAAAAATAGAAAGTGCAAATCATTCTGTGTGCTTATCCCATCACACGGGCATGGGTTATCATGTGCTGTATGATGATAACCCAAAGGAAAGCCCAATAAAAATTTCACAGTGCCTGCCCTTAGGCCGAATAACAGTGATCTTTCCCAGTTGGTCATGGGGAGAGTAAGATAGGGTGGGAGCGGTTGCCTACACAGTTCACTCCCCATGTATGTCACAAAGGTAGATTTGAGTGATTGTCTTCCCATTCTTTCTGAGTTATAAAGTGCATAAAGTGCTTGTTTAACCTCATTCTTATCTTTGGGCTCGATCTTGGATGGGTCGGAGAAAAGATCTCCCCTACCCACGGCACACAGTGTCTTTAAAACTTCAGCAAGCCAGGGGATAGCTAAACCCTTTTCACATTTAAGACAATCGTTTATAATATCCTGTGTTAGGGCAGCTGAGTTATTCCTCCAGATCCTAAGCCAGAATAGAGCTGGCCTTGTCCTAATAAAATCACATGTATAGGGGATATTTAATTCCTTGTGACAAATAAAATCAGAGGATGAGATTGGGGCACCCAGTATTTTTCTACAAAATCGTTTTTCTTCTCGTTGAATACTGGGACTTATCCCCAAACTCCAAACCTCTGCCCCATATGTGGCTACTGGTATGCACTGTAACCTAAAAAATTTTAAAATGGCTCTAGTGGCACCTATTTTCTTTGGGTGTGGCAAGCTCAAGACGGAATTGGTGGCTTTAGAGAACTTGCCAGTGGGGTGGGCCAGATGCCCACTCCACGAGCCGTTCGCAGCGAAAACCAACCCTAGATTTGGGAATGTATTCACAGATTCTAATTTATCTGTCCCTACATGTATGGTATTGAGCTTCCGTTTCCCTGGGCCACATGTCATGATAAAAGATTTTTTTAAATTCACACGCAGATCTAGAGCCTCCATATATTGAACAAAAGTTTTAACAAGTTGGCGGAGGGCATTAGGTGTGCGGCCCATGAGGACCGCATCATCTGCGTATAAAAGAGCCGGTAATGGTTGCCCCTGGATTATTGGCACATCTGGAGTCACCTGTTTTAAAGATTTAGCTAAACCATTGATGTAGATGATAAAAAGCAGGGGTGCTAGAACGCACCCCTGTCTAACCCCCTACCTACTTTAATAGGTCCGGAAACTTCCCCGCCCATCCCAATCCTAACTTGTGCCTTAAGGTCAGTATGGAGATAGGCCAGAAAGTTAACAAGAGCCTCATCTAGTCCATAGTCCAAAAGAATGGACCAAAGTTTGGATCTGTTGAGTAGATCAAAGGCGGATGAAAGATCTATAAAAGCAAGATAGATAGGGGACGATCGAGCGATATTATACTTGTCAGTTACCAACTTCAAATTCAAATATTGCTCCACCATGCCCACCTTGCTCCTAAATCCCATCTGACAGGGGTCCAGTAATTTGCTATCTTCTGTCCACTCTAACACCCTATTGTAACGGACTCGCCCCAGAATTTTTAAGGTGTTATCCAAGAGTGAGATTGGTCGATAACTGGAGGTGAAACATTCTGTCAATGAACAAGCCCAGAGGAATCACGGTCTGACGGAATGCGAGCCCATGATTATTTTTACTCCTGGCTTGTTTGGTCATCAGAATGACTTCCTTAGAAGATGTAATGAAGTCCTTGGTTAAGGTTCAACAGAAACTAGTGGTGTCCAAGGTTAGTACAGCAGCCTTGGCAGATAAGGTTTCCCAAGCTACTATATAGTGTTGAGGCCAGAGGAGTTTCAGAGAAAAACCTTATTGATGTTCCATAGTATCCAAGCGCTGTTCACACAACAGTACAAGATAGTTTATCAACAACTACCATAAATGTTACTGTACCACTACAAATACTCTTAGCCACCTCAGAAAGATATTCAAGAGATCTAGGAAATGTAAAAATGTTTCTCACTCAAATTGAGCTACATTTCCCTTGTAAACTAGCCTCAACCCCGGATGCTCAATCGATAATTGCATTCTTGATTTCGTCTACCATTAGTACAGAATGATGATCATATTTTGTACAACTAGAAGGCCTTTGTAAAAGAAATTGAAAAGGTATTTGATAGAAGGGTCACTACTCTTTCTGCAGATAGAGAACTGCTGAAACTTAAACAGGGTAATCGTGATCTGCTTACTTATTTGACACATTTTAATTGTCTTGTCGCTGAGGCATCCTGGCCAGAGGATAAAAGGTCAGATGTGTGTTACCAAGGCCTCAAATACGAGATGAAAGACATTCTTCCACAAAATTGACCCCTAGCATCAAAACTGTACGGAGCTGGTTAATTTAATTCTTGGGTTGGATCATTGGCTGGCTGAGTGTAAGGGAGATTGTCAATGCTCTGATCGAGTAGGTCTCTGGTTCGATCATCTAAGGATCATGACATACTCATCCAGACATGAAAACCATGGTGAACCTATGGAGATTGGGTCAGTTTGGCCAGCCTTATCAAAGGAAGAGAACAAGGCTCGTCGCAGGAATGGTCAGTGGCTATATTGCGGCAAAAAGGGTAATTTCGTTAAAGACTGTCTTACCAAACCTAAGTCAAAAAGTCAAACTCAAGCACCAAAGACTTTAACTCCTTAGATATAGTGATGGAAAAACTAGGCCACTCAAAAGATATGAAGGGGGATCTTTTTGAGTGTGTGGTGGATCCCCGATTTAAGTGTGACTGTGGGAAGTCATGTAGCCTATCTGACACTAATCATGACTTTGATGATGTCTCCGCAACTAGCACATAGTATCACCATTCTTATTGATTCAGGAGCTACCGTCAATTTTGTTGTTGCAGAACTAGCAAAAACTCTAAAATGACCATGTTTCCAAAAGAAAAAAAACAAAGATAGTACAGACAGTGGACGGGAGAGTCCTCACTTCTCGCCCAATCACTATGCAAACCACAGACTTGTCACTAGAATTTAATATTCTGAATACAAGACTTGTAGAATTCATTTATTTCAACCATATCAATGCCCCACAATATGGATTCATCATAGGAATGCTGTGGTTGAAACTAAACAATAAATTGGGTGTCAAGTTCTATGACAGAACTGTCACCTTTTTGTAAGAAGCATTGTATTTAGAAAAATCAAGACAAGCAAAACTATTCCTTGGTTACAACAGTTGAAAAGGAGGTAGAATTACCAGCAATATATATCTGCAATTCAAATTCGCATTTAATGACAAGCAAGCAGACACCTTGATATCGCATTGCTCATATGACTGCCAAATCAATCTGGTACCAGGGGGCGTGATATGCCTTACCTGAAAAAGAAAACCTCCATCTGTGAGAATATCTGGGTCAATATCTAGCCAATGGGTTTATTAGACCATCCAAATCTTCAGCTGCTTCCCCTTTGTTTTTCGTGCCAAAAGCCAATGGCAAATTATGCTTGTGTATAGATTTTCAAGCTTTACACAAGATCATGGTGAGGAATAAATACCCGCTTCCATTAATCCCGGTGTCTTATTGGGTCAAGTTAAATCAGCGTTCATCTTTACAAAGCTAGATTTAAAGGGGGGCATATCATTTAGTCAGAATGTGCAAGGGCAACGAATGGAAGACTGCTTTTAAAGCGAGGTTCGGCCTTTTGAGTGTATGGTTATGCCCTTTGGGCTTTGTAAAGCCCCAGCAGAGGTCCAGTTTTTTTATGAGATTCTTCTAGATCATCTGGGCAAATTAGTTGTCATCTATATTGATCACATTCTTATCTACTCAGACTCTGAAAAAGCTCATGCTGAACATGTTACCAAGATCTTTACCATTTTATAATACCATGGACTTTAATGCAGATTAAGCAAATGTAATTTCCACGTAGCTGAGGTGGAGCTCCTTGGAGTGATTCTGTCAGCTGGGGGTTTATAAATGTCTGATCAAAAGATCCAAGCAGTCCTGCAATGGCCAACACCAAAAACAGTACAAGATGTGCAATGCTTTCTTGGCTTTGTCAATTTTTATTGGCGCTTTATTAATAATTTTTTTCCAAAATGTAGCTCGGATAACTCAGCTCATAAAAAAGAATAAACCTTTTACTCGGGACTCCGAGGCACAAAGAACATTTGATCAACTAAAGACAGCTTTTACCTCAGAACCAATTCTGGTACATCCAAACCCTTAGTTGCCTTATGTAGTGGAAGCAGATGTATCTGATATGGCTGTTGGAGCCAGATTGTCCAAATTCATCCTATCCAGGCCAACTGCATCCAGAGGCCTATATGTCCAAAAGTCTAACTCCTGCATCGAAGAAACCATGGTTGTAATCTGCCAAGCCTCTGGACAGGGAAGAAAGGCATATAGTGGTGCTGACATGCTGACTCAGTCAAAGACTGGTAAGGGTACAAACGGTACGTGGAACTGCCAAGACCCTAGAGCTATGTAGTTCACCCTGCCGATTCTAGCACCTTGTTACTTTTTAGACAGATACTAACCATAAGCCAGTTACCATCATTGCTTATATCAACCAATTCGCCAACAGGAAAAGGCTAAGTTGTTTAGCAGGGAGAGTATATCATGGCTTCGTAATCATTGGAACTGGGGAAAAAAAAAACCAGCACGGCTAGTGAGACCAATCAAGTAGATGCCAAAAAGCTCTTTTGTCTAGTTTCCCAGCCCTGGCGAGGTCTAATTTTGATATTTTTAGCATTGAAGTGCACCAGTCGTGTAAAGAAGGAGGAGAAGCCTCTTTCCATCGCTTGCAGATTTCTCTACGGGCCACTAAGATAGAGTAAAACAAGAGGTTTTTGGCAGGACTTCACTTCTGATCTACTACACCAAAGATTACTAGCCAAAGATCAATAACCACTGTAAAACCAATAGAAGATGTGAGTTTGTTGCTAATTAGATCCCCAAAAGACGTTAGGTCTGGACAGTCATAAAACATGTGTACATCAGAGGCCGCCACTAGACCACAGCGAGCACATGCCACCGGGTACCCTGTTGAAAATGTAGACAACCTCTGAGGGAAGTAGTTGTCATAGTCATAGTCATAATTTCTTGTATGGCGCACATTTCACAAAAGTCTCAAGTAAGCCCTATGGGGGGTGAAAAGGTGGTTCCTGCGGAGCCAGGCGGGTTTGACTAGGTCCCACAAGACATTACAAGACATTAGCCATAGATCGTTCAAGTTCAGGGATGGCATCAAGGAACCCCACACTAGTTCTGGGAGATGGAATTCCCCATCGATATCTTCTAAGATTAAATTGTACCATAGGGAAACTTCCTTAGAAACTGATGGTTTATCGAGCAAAAAAGATTCCAGTTGACTGACTCCCCCTAGAGGCGTGTTGTAACGACGATGGGATATAGCTGACTGCGCTTGGGCCCAGCTTGAAATTTTCAGATACTTCAATCTGGAGAAGTTTGGGCCTACCTTGCTCGCTAGATGTTCCCAGGAAAGCATGGTCCCTTCCACAAACAAGTCACTCCATGTTGAGATTCCGGCGTCTTTTAGTGGGATTACCAGTACATCATTTGCCCAACCAGGAGCAGCAGGAAGATCCCATATAGGAGATCTATTCGAGTAATATCCTAGTTTGGTTGCAATTCTGAGATTAAACCAAGTTCTTGCTAGGCCCTGCAGCACCTTCAATTTAATCTTCTTGAAAAATTTAGGGTCACCAAACTTAAAGAGAAAACCCGACTGCCCAACTCCTTCACCCTGTAATAATGCCGTAAACTTCATCCCTATACCTTGGTCTGATGGGATTTTTAGCAACATTCGGCCAAACCACCTTTCTCCCTACGATGCCTTATTTTCTTCCAAGCTATTCTTACACTTTTATTTTTTCAAATAAATGAAGAGATATCACTCTGCATCTTCGCCACCAGTGATGTGTCAAACAAAAGTGGTATGGTATTAAAAATAAAAGTCAACTTAGGTAAAATGGACATTTTCACTAGATTTGCACGACCCAGAACTGTCAAAGGAAGATGTCTCCAAGACCCCATTAACTTCCGGCAATCTTTGGCAACTATAGCAAAGTTGGTAGATGCAATCAAATTGATATCTTTAGCAATTCTTAAACCAAGATATCTCAAATTACTACTTAGTTGCTCATTAAAACCTGTTATATCGCTATTCCATGCCATCATTTTGGTTTTAGAGGCATTTACCTCGTACCCTGAGATTTTCCCGAATTCCATTGCTAGATTTATGGCTGCCGGGAACACGGTACTGATCTCTGAAGTCCTGATCATAATGTCGTCTGCATACAGGGACACCCTTTTTTCCCAATCTCTATATTTAAAAGGTTTAATCTTATTGTCCTCCTGATTTTTTTGAGCAAACGGCTCAATATAAAGGTCGAAAAGCAGAGGGGATAAAGGGCAACCCTGCCGTGTGCCCCTTGTGATGGTAAATGGTTCGGACAGACCACCGTTAACCAGGACCGATGCAGATGGATTGTGGTATAGGAGTTCCACCGCTCTGCGGAAAGCCCGACCGACGCCAAATTTTTCCAAGGCCCCCGACAGGTACAACCAATTGACCCTGTCGAAGGCCTTGGTGGCATCCAACGTGAGGATTGCCAAAGGCATAGAGGGACTTGTCGCCATGTCGATTGCTCCTATAAGGTCATACGTCAGCTCGAAGAGCTGACAACCGTTCACGAAGCTCTTCTGGATGGAATGTAGGACTGTAGGTGCAACCTGGCCCAGCCTCTTAGCCAAGAAGGATGCAAAGATTTTGTAATCGGAGGTGAGAATTGAAATGGGGCGGTATGAACCGCAGTCAGTAGCGACCTTGCCTGGTTTCAGGATAAGTGTGATGGATGCGTTATTCCAGGAAATAGGAGGTAAAACTCCTTCCTGCAAGATTTGATTGAATAATACAGCAAGGAAAGGAGCAATTTCACCCGCAAGGTGCTTATATATCTCGGCCAGCAAGGCCCCTTGCTGTTTTGTATCGCATTCACCACCTCTTCTTCCGTGATCGTCTTGTCTAGGGATGCGCTTTGTTCTAGGGATAGCGATGGTAATGAGATACAATTCAGCCACTCCTTTATATTTTCGAGGAAAATATTCTTGTCCTCCTGGTAGATATTCTGGAAAAAATCTTTAAAGGCCGATCTTATTTTTAAGTCCGAAGATACGGTCCTGACACTAGTTGTTATGGAATCAATATTATTCCGACTCCGATCGGTTCTGGACTTCCAGGCTAGTAATTTGCCTGCCCCTTCTCCAAATTCAAAATGGGCTAGTTTACTAGCTTCCCATTTCTGGAGGATGCGCTGATTAAGCACAGAAGCCAGTTGCCCTTTAAGTTCCAGCAGCTTCTCCTGCTTAGCCAAAGCAGTGGAATTAGGAACATTACTGCAGGCCTCTAGTTCGGTTTGCATCAGTAACAGGTTGGCCTCTATAGATGCAACTTCTTGGGTGTATTGCCTCCTACGGAATACAGTTTTATTCTTAATAACCCCTCGCAGGGAACACTTGAAGGCGTCCCATACAGTACTCGAGCTCGCAGAGACGATATTGATTCGAAAGAATTCTTGTGCTTCAGCTTTAATACATACGAGATCATCTGAAGATGTAAGAAGGGACCGATCAAAAGACCATGACCTGACCGGGAATTTAGTCAAACCAACAAGATCTAAAGAAACTGCGGAGTGGTCCGACAGGTGCGATGGTAGGTAAGTTACATTTATTGCCGAATCGAGCAAAGCTCTGCTTATAAAAAAAAAGTAGATCCTGGATTGATGGTGGTATTTAAAATTTCGAAAAGAAAAACCAGTTTTCTGGCCCGCCCTTATTCTCCAGATATCTATGATTCCGTATTGACACATAGATTTAAGTAAAAAAGCTCTGGACTTAGACAACGTTAGTTGTCGACTTGACGGGGTCTTGTCTAGCAAGGGGTCAAGTACGATGTTAAAATCCCCTGCTATTATGACTGGTTCTAGGAAGTGCAAACAGTTCGGAAAATAGTGATTCTAAGGCAGAGGGATCATCCCGGTTGGGCCCATAATATCCAGCTATAGTTAAACGTGAGCCGCCTATAACAACGGTAGTGATCGCCCACCTGCCTTCGGAGTCTACCTTCTGCGTTATGAGTCTTGTAGTGATTATTTTTTTAAAAAGAATAGTGACCCCTCTAGTGGTAATTGTTTGGGAGGTAGAAACAGACAGATCTATCCCTCTGTTTTTTTTACCAGATCAAGCAGCTCAGCCTCAACTAGATGTGTCTTCTGAAGTATAATGACCTGCGCATCCGAATCCCGTAAGTATTGTAAAATCCTATTTGATCTAGGTTTGGTGTGCAGGCCATTAATATTCCAGGAGAGAATCCTAAGAGTACTCATGGCTGGTAAGACTGGTTCGGCTAGACATTGAAGGCATGCAGCCCTTAACCACTATCTGAAATATGATACCTGTCCATACTTTAGAAATAAAAATAAGATTGTCAACAACCAAATCGGAAATGAGGAACATTTTATACTTTTTTCCCCAACCCTCCACACCTAAATGAACCCCACCCACCCACCCTTGAGGAACCCTTGTACTATCTAACCGGAACATATCCGATTTGTGGTACACCTGACCCTTTCTGAGCCCCTACAAAGTGTTTTAACTTATGATGTTGAGGGCTAAGTAATACTACCATTGTGGTTTTATCTGCTATAACTCCACATGAAATTGAATCCAATCCCTCAAGGTGCAAGGTAGCTACAGTTGTGATTTTCACCTCATTTATTTATTTATTCATTTATTTTTATTTATTTTTTATTTTTTTTTATTTTTTTTTCTCCTGCCCCTCTTTTCCCTTTTTTTTTCTTTCCTTTCTTTTTTTCTTTTTTCATAGTCACCCTCGGGTTATTATTTTTTTTTCCTTTGCGAGAAGCCCCTTCCCTCTTACTAGTTTGTTATATTATCCTCTACTAGAGATTTTTTCTTTTTATTTTCTTTTATATATACATGTTTGTTACGTTTTTATTTCAGCGTTTTTACATAACACCCTATGAGAGAAAGGGAAGGGGGCAAGAAGGAGGAAAGAGACGCAACAGCTGGGAAAGTCAGGGAAAAGTCAGAAATTTTAGAACCCTAAACTCTTTACCTTGAAAAAATAATCTTGCTCTCGTACTCTCAGCCTGAACCCCCCTCGGCCCCCTTGGCACCACCAAAGGTCATCAGTAGGTCATCTGCAGCCTAAACTGAGCGAATGTTAAACATTTTGTTGTTGAACATAATCTTCAGAGCTGCAGGAAAACTCAGCTGCACTATCGCACCTAGTTTCCTGAAGGCCTCCATCCTCCGGCCCAATTGCCATTGCCTATCTAGCGTGGCCCTTGATAGATCAGATCTTATTTGGAAAGTGAAGCCTACTCCTAATAGGGATTTTTGTTTAAGAGCTAGATTGAGGATATGGTCCTTTAGTGAAAAGGTGTGAAAGTTTACTAATATCTTTCGTGGCTTAGTCCTCGTGGGCTCCGCCTGAAGGGGTCCCTATGTATCCGTTGGATGTCAACAGCTAACTCCTCTTCAGAGTGATCTAAATTGAGAGATTTCTTTAGAAGTTGAATGATGTAGGCCTTGATATCTGAACCCTCACTGCCTTCTGGCACGTTCAAAATGCGAATATTGCATCGCCTCGAGTTATTTTCCAGAGTCTCCATTCTGTCTGCCAGGGCAGAGTCCTCTCTTTTTAATTTAACAATTTCCTCCTTAGCATTGTCCAACTCAAGAGACATCCCTGCAACTGTTTCTTCCAGCACACCAGTTCTTGAAAATAGACCATCTATCTTGCTGTCTAAAGACTCACAGTAAGATCTGATCTCTCTCTGGATTTTTGTTGACTCTTCAAATCCCCGTTTAATGTCAGCTGACAAATAGGAAATTATAGGCAATAATGAGGAGACTGAGAGATCTGGAGGCATGCTAGCGTTGAAAGCAGAGGGGCTAGAGGGGGTATCGCAGGTGGAAGAGGAATTAGCAACAGTTAGCAGTGGGATATTCAGATTCAAATTTAAGTGCCCCTCTAGACTCTGACTTTGACTTTGACATCCCAAAGCTTCTGGCTCAAGGCCCGTGTCTACCTCATGGCATACAAGTTCACCCAGATGACTTCGATCCTCTACCTCACCGAAACTACTTAGTGTGGCAGAAGTTACCGGTGCCGCACTGAGCTCCAAAAGAGATGCCACTGGAGAACCACTAACACTGTTATTATTTTCGAGACTTAGTTCTGCCGATGGTTTAGTGGATGAAGTAATACTCGGGGTAAAATTAACATTTATCAAAGGAAGTCTAGTGGATGTACCCCCCGCCCCAGGTTGGACTTCATTGCAAGCCACCTCCATATTATCAGATGTAGAATCAAATGAATCCAAACAACCGAGCTGAACCGTAAACGTGGATAGACCTGGGGTGGTACCCGCTAAAGGGGGGTAGCTCTGGACCAGGTCTAGCACCTGAGGAATAGCCTTGAAGTAAGAGCGCAGGGATGGCGTTATCTTAGAGCTGGAATAAAGGACTACTTTAGCTGACTTAGACTTTTTTGCGTGTTTAGCGTTCACCTCAGTAGAAAGGTATGAAGAAGTTTTAGAGGGGGTTTTAGTGTTATTTGTTGTTTTGATCTGCTCGAAAGCAACTTCAGCGATACCCTGGGTCGCTCCCCCAGACTCCAGCTTAACTAATGTCTGTGCTCCAGAAACGGGCGGGGGATCCACTCCTGTCCCCCTTCTTCTTACTCGATTTCCTGCCCCTATTTTGGTTTTTGCAACCTCTATTACCTCTATGGACCCTACTGGCTATCACTAGCTGTAGGCTTGAGGAGGTTACAGTTAAGTTAAGGCAGAAGCTTCTAAGAGTGGTAACTCGTGGCGTAGTTAGTACACTAAAGTCCCCCCGCTTTGCATTGCGACCCCAACCCAACCCTGAATCAAGTGGCCCCTGGAACAGTTTACTAACAGCTGACCCCCCCCCTCCTATCTTCCCCTTCACCTCCTTTGTTGAAGTTACATGTCGGGAAGAACCCGCTGCTGTGGCTGCTGTAGACGCTGGGGCAACTGCTGCTGTTATATCCGCTGTTTCGGTCCCCTCGGTCTTAGCCGTGCTCCCCTCAAGCACGCTGGGCCGGAGGTCTCTACGGAGAGACCGCAAGTGTCTCCCTTGGCAGAGCTCCAGGGCAGCCTGATGCCACGGCCTCAAACCCGACGGCGGCTGCAATGTCGGCTGATTTGCCGGGATTCGGAGGATCTCCGAACCAGGCTGGAGCACGCCCCTCTCCAAACATATAGATAGGGAAAAAAGACCGCAGACACGGTTCAGTCCACGAAAGCAATCTTCGTTGTTTCGATAAGTTCGGGAATTCGAAAATTCAGTAACTCCTCTGCAAAAACTCAAACAGCAGGACAGAGTTACTCAAGATTCCCGCACCAAAAAGCCGTCATTTCCCTCATAGCAAAGAAGCAAAGCACAACGCTCCGCTAGGGCTCAGAGCAGAGTACCGTGGCAGCTAGCCTACTGCCGCCATGTTCCTCTCCCTCAACTATATATCATTGTTCAACAGTTACCCAAGGTGTTTTTTTAGTGGCATCACAAGCATCCATGTGCCGGACTTCAATGGATGTTGATCGCAGTACAACTAAATTTCAATAGATGGGCCACAGAATGAGAAGTTTGTGCCAGAGCAAAACATGAGTATGGAAAGCCAAAAGTTCTTTTGTTACCATTGCCAACCGCACAAAAACCATGGGATCATTGTTCATTGGACTTTATTATCAAACTACCCCTAACCATGGATATACTTACATTTGGGTTGTAATTACCAGTGTCTCAAAACTTGGGCATTTTATAGCTTGCAATAAACTTCCTACATCAGGGGAATTATCACAATTATTGTTACACAACATTGTGTGTTTACATGGAACCTCCCAGCAGAATCCTTTTAGACAGTGGAAAACAATTAATGGCAAAATTTTGGACCAGTGGTGTAAAGTTTTACAAATTGATCCAGCATTATCTACAAGTTACCATCCGCAAACTGATGGGCAAAAAGAGCAGCTTAACCAAACCGTAAAGCAAACCTCACCTTTTCAGTGTACGTATGGATTCTAACTAAAGTACTTACTTATACAAAATCTGAGTACTTTAGAGGACACCGTACCAACAGTAACTTCTAGATTAGAAACTATTCTGGAAGTCCACTCACAAGTAATAAAACAGTTAGATAAAGCCAAAATGATGTACAAAACTGCAGCTGATAAACAAAGAAGTCCTGGGCCAATGTACCAAACAGGAGATCAAGTGTGGCTGTCCTCAATGCACTTCATGTTTTGAAACAAGAAAGCCTTTCATCCCAAATGTATTGGTCCTTTTACGGTTCCTGTGACATACCGATTAGACTTACCAGCACATTTCAGGATGCACCTTGTGTCCTACATGTCCCTTTTGAAACCAAAAACAACTGACTCTGATGATAATTCATGGTCAACAGGAATACGAAGTACTAAAAACTGTGGATTCACAGAGATGGGGAAACAGATTGTGGTACCTTGTATCCTGAGAGAGTTATGGACCAGAGAACGACACCTGGGAGCCAGCCAGTAATGTGCATGTCCCACAACTGGTGGCACCATTGCATGCTTCCCATCGGAACAAACCAGCCCCTAGAGACTGCCTTGGAGAGGGAGTATTGTCATGGTCTCAGCCAGAGGCTCTAGGACTGCTTCTGCTGGTCTCCTCGTACATGTTCAAAGACAATGTCTACTTAGACTCTGTGCAGGATCCATGGACCACTGGCTATAGCCAATTATTGGTGGCATTGCTCTGTCTTGTTTCTTTAGTGCCTTCATGTATGAACTGTGATTCCTGATATTGTTTTCTTTATGCTGTTATCATATTGTTTTTCTATGCCTTTATTGTTAAGCATTCTTGTGGTTTTAAGTGCTTGTTTTTATGCCTTAAACTTCCACAAGCTATGATATTGTTGTTTTTTTGTGAATAGGTGGTGTGGAACTCCTGGAATATTGCAACCGGGAGAGGTAGTTTGCCTTTCTTATGCTGCAGGACTTCATCTCTCAGCTCCACAAGCGCATCGGCCATGTTGGGAACAGCTCGCGTATTAAATGGGCCCAACCCTTGACCACGTGCTCGCAATTCGTTTGCTGATATAGAGATGCAGTTGTGGTTGTGTTCCAGCTCCTGCATTTTTTTGGGTGCCGGCAGGCACCGAAGATGGGAAAGCCCTGTATGCAGCATGAAGAGTTAGAAACAGCAACAAACCTGGACATCGGCATTCAATCCCAGAGTATGGAGATTGATCAATCTTAGGGGTAAGAGCACTGTGCGCTAATGTGATGTTATTTAAATGTACTTTTGAAGACATTGTTATATAATCGGCACATTAAAACTGTATATATGTTGTGAGACAGGAACCCCATATTCATCAATTCTATTGAATAACTTGCCTGAGAACTTTGTAACATTAGTGACTGAGATAGCTGCTGAATACCATTATCAGTGGTCTATCTACCTGTACTTCAGCATCATACCTCTCTATTTTACAGAAGATTCCCCAAGGTCAGCTCCAAACATCACAAGAGCGAGACCAGGTAGATGTACGTTCATATCCGAATCTTCAAGTATGTGATGCATAAATAATAACAATACTATACAACGTATGCTCTGCTCATCATTCTGATATCATTATATTTATATTTGTAGATCTGCAAACCCATCTAAAAGGCAGTGAAACAGGGTTCAGGTAAGTATTTCTCTACTGCAAAGGATATAGGAAGTTTAGAGGGAGTGTTCAGTAAGAAATTATCAGTCTATTGTTTTCTCTTTCAGAGAGCCCTCCCCGCAGTACCTTCCCCAACACCCTTTCCCTCCCCAGGCCATTCCAATAATCTGTGTCATTATGGCATTCAGACTTGGTAGGGCCTGGAAGTGGAACATTCTGTTAACGAACAAACCCTAAGGAATAACAGTCTGACACCCTTAATCACTAGTCAAGATTATATTGTGAAACTTTGCATTGCCATTATCATCATTATGAAAAAAGCATATGATTTAAATATATATATATATATATATATGTCTACTTTAATTAATCCTGCTGCTGCAGTCACAGGACCAACCACAAGTGGATCCACACTCCAGAACATGAAAGAAAAATCCCCAGCTGTGCTTAAAATGAAGGCAAACCTCTACAGGGGTCGAGAATTCGATCCACTGGGGGAGGCAGAGTTAATCTTTGAAAGCATTCCTGGGGGTTACTGCACCACCTGCAGCCCCAACTCAACACATTAGGAACACATTGATCAGTACCTAATAAGCCAATATCCAAATGTATAATCCCTTATAGGAGGACTCCTTGAATATTTTATAAGTGCCTTTGCCACTTTGTTTCTTCACACTATACACTTTCCTTTGCTCTTGGGTGTCCTGCTCCCATTGCAGGAACCCAAAGTCTTAGGGACTGTTGAGGGTTGTATAGGGAGCCCCAAAGGACACCATGCCCCATGGCTCCTCAGATGCGGGTACCACCTGTGTGGAATGCAGGAACTAGTGAGTTGATCTCTCCTCCTGCAACGGAAGGAGCAATCTCTACTTCTGCTCCTGCCTGAGAGCAAGAGCTCTGCACTCTCCTCTACCTGTGTTCCGCAGGGGTACAGGAAGAAGGTGTGCCTCCCATCTCACAGGTGCAGGCACAGGGGCAGGACACACCTGCAGCAGAGCTGCTGGTTACAGTCTGGGCATTTGGTCCTTTGGACCCAATGTTGTTGCAGTGGTTCCTGGGGAGATGCCACCCCCCCCCAAGTGTGAATATGTTTGGGAGAGAGCCCCATGCACACCAACCCCTCAGGGAGGATTTAAGAAGAAAAATGGAATGTTACACCAATGACAGTGGTCCTAGCCAACCCCAGGGAAACATTTAGAAAAGATGGTGGAATACTATGAGCTCAGTTTTCTATTTTGTTTCCCTTGGGGAGGGGGCAACTTTATACACCAATTTTTCACATCTAATAGGGCAGATTTCCATGATTTGTGGCTCATTATGCTCTTGGGGCCCAGACCTAGTCTCCGAGAGGATTTTCTTCAGGTCTCCTGGTTTCTAAAGTGATACCTTTTGTGGGGGCTGGATTTCTTGCTCCTTGCACAAGACCTTTCCTCTGCCTGAATCCTTCTTCTCTCTCTTACTTGAGGCGCATCTGCACAATACCCTTACAGAGACACCATCCATTCCTCATTGCCAAAACCCAGAGCCTCCAGGCTTCTTAAAGGGAACCTGTGAGACAATGGACTCAAAGGCCAGTCCACAGACAGTCCAGGGGAATCCTCCAGGTTCTCCCAGCAGGTCCTTTCCTCAACTGCTACTCAGGCGGCATAAGGGGGAAACATCACTGGCCCTAGACAGACTCATCCTAATCATGGGCATCAGCTAGAATCAAAGTCCATCCATGTAGGGCATCAAGTGGCTTCTCCTTCCAGCTAGGCATTCTTTTGTCATCTCTCCCCTGGTTTAATGCCTTCTCAACTGACTCTCCCTTGGGCAGTGGTTTGAAGTGGGAGAGCAAGCGTGTAGAAGCTATGCAGTACTGGTCAATCCTATGATACTAGGCCATTCCTCCACCACCCTCCTAACCCTCCTGCAGATAACTCTGGGACAATCCAATATGGCTGCTTCAAATTGTCTATGGAAAGAGTTCCCCAGAGTGCCTACCATCTGTCTCTAGCAGACACAGCTACTTGATTCGTCTGGACCTCCAACTTTATTCAATAGGACTTTGGCCATCCAGCCTGGTGCGGTTTGACAAGTTAATTAACAGATACCAATTTCCTCCCTACTTCTTTCTTTCCAAGTAATAGAGTCAAGCAATCTTAATTGCTGTATAGCAGGGGTCTCCATCCTTTTTCTGTACTAAGTTCTACTTGTAAAAAATGAAAAGATCATACTGATCTACTAATATGATTAGTGTTCTAATACTGACTACATCAGACAAAATTACCTTAGTGGACATCCCTTGAAAAATCCCAAGCAGCGATCACCTCAGTGCATCAGGCAGGGTTGCCAGCTTTAATGTGAAGAAGGCTTTATTGATTTGGAATGCCATTTCTACATGGATTATATGTGGCAGTCATAGCTGCAATGCCCTTGGCACACAAGTAATATTATTAGTTATAAATGTCCCCAACACCTCATGAATTATCAATCAAATATTACTTTTAAAGCAACCCAACTATTTTTCAAACATGCTTTTGAATGTTGGGATACATATTTTAATTCATCCAAAGAAAAGCTTCTAAATTAGTAGGCTGGACTGACCACTGAAGAACTACTTACAGTTAGCAGGAGACCTACCAATAATGCACTAGCTATTGCCTTGAGAAGAATGCTCTGTAGTGTGGGGATGCATGTGATCCCTCTAATTAGGAGCAGAGGAATTACCTTGGCACAGTTGTGGGACAAAGGCCTGGATTGTGCTTATGAGCTGGGCCATGGTAATAAGATAAATGTTACTATACCATAAGATATGCTGGTGGGATGTTAGGGGATATAAAATTGTACATGTGGTGCATGTTTATCCCCAGATTGATGACTTCCTGGACCCTGTAGTCCTGAATGGAGCAACATTTTAATTTAGAAAAACTTTCACCTATAACGTTTAATATTGTGTAAGCCCCACAGAACTTCAGTAAGTACTACAGACCTGTCCTATTCCCACTCACATTATAAAGCCTATCAAAGGTTAGTGCCAATCTCTGAAGAGTACCTTCTGCAACAGGCTACCAGGGTGCAGAAACCAGGCTGCACAAGATGATAGTCTCAATTGTGCAGCACACATAAGTGCATGCATGTGTGGGCTCATTTGTAACCAATCCAGAGTCTCTTACCCCTATCTGCATATCAGTGACCTTATCTTAAAAGGCAAACATTGGCGGCTAACACGCTCAGCCCAATTACTGTGTAAATATCATGATACTCGAGTATTGAAACTCACTCACTGTAAAAACCAGGTACTCCATTTTAAAATATCCAAAGTCCTAAATTGGCTGAGCCCAATTTGCTACAACTCACCTTTCACTACCCTTACTAATTGTAAATTGCAAGTGCATGCTAAATTGTGTTTTATGGTCCACAAATGTATTTCCGACTCACAAAATGGTCTTAGAATACATTAAAATCAATTTAAGGTTGAAAACCCTGTGATCCCAGGGCTTGTGACCACAAAATAGTTTCCTACATCCCTATTTGAGTTGTGTCCAAATATTTTTCACATTCAAAATGTTTAATTGAAATAGGCTATGAATCATGTTGTGCTTTGCCCAGTCCTGAGGCTCAACCTGAATGCTAATAGCCTTCTCTTCTCTGACTTCTGTCTTGGCTCAGGAGGCCATTGCAACATGAGCAAAGCAATGAAACAGTTAATGTGATTACTGATACAATTTCAAACTGCATTGTGCTTAGAGACCATGCTTCCACTGAAATATGTTTAGTAAGGACGTGAGGAACCCCAATATACCCTTGGAGACTTGGGCAGAGACAATAATATCAAGTAAAAGTGCCCACAAGGGATTTTGTTTAAATAGAACAGTTCTTTTTCTCAAATTCCAAAGATTTAGTATCAATAAATTCTTTGAAACTGTGTGTATTAATCACAAGTTTAGGCACTAAATGCACGAATATTTGAATCACAAAGCAACAAACACTGTAATATCTTTTGAAAAATGTATTATCTTTGTATTTTTCAAAGTTTATAGGGTACATTCAACACTCAGGTTGAAATCAAATGCATACAAATGAAACAGGTACAACTTAATTTAACCTCAGTTTCATAGGTAAAAATCCTCTCCTAACAAAATCATAAAAATGACCAGTATTTTCACTAAATGACACAGCCACTTATTGTATATTAAAACATGAGGAGTTGGATAATGCAGAAGCTACTTAGGGTCCTCATGTACTGTGCCTATGTGCTGGTCAGCAAGATGACTCAGTGAGTGGCTTACATCAGATGTGAGCTGCTGGTCGTGGAGTTGAATCAGTATAATACCCACTTACCCACTTACAGGCAGATGCATCAAGCAAAATACCTCCCGGTAAAATAGCGATTCAGTAAAACAGGCCGATACCGACCGCAAAAACCCAAAATGCAATGCATCAACATAAATCGGTAAATAATAAAGAATCGGAAAAAAATCCCCTTGGTATTTTACCGATTCGCTATCCAGCCATTCGGAAATAACGAAAACCAAAGCAGGCCCTCGGAAATACTGAATCGCTTATAAAGAATCGCAACGGAATGCATCAAAAATCGCAAATACCGAAACACTCAAAAATCGCTATTTAGCATGAGCTAAATAAGGGGAATCTCAAACTGGAGGTAAAGTTATTTGAATGAGAATAAAAATCCTGACAGGTGCTGACAATCAGTAACCCTTTAAAAATGACCCTGGAAACCCTGTTAGTCAACCAAAATGGCTGCCCCCTACGTGCTTGTTCGGAGTTAGGAGAATCAATGCCCTGGCCCAGTGAAGAAGGATGATCCAGGAAAGGGTCTTCAAGGTGCGCGTCACATTGCTGGGGCAAACAGATGAGCAGGTGTATGATAAGTACAGACTCAGCCCTGCCATGATCATGCGTCTAATAGCAGACCTGGAACCACAACTGCAGCACCAGACCCTTAGGACCCACGCAATACCAGCCCATGTCCAGGTCATATGCAGCCTGCACCTGCTGGCGTCTGGAAGCTTCCAGGGGGTAATAGCGGAAGCCGGAGGCGTGTCACAAGCACA
Organism: Lissotriton vulgaris; assembly: GCF_964263255.1. Classification (NCBI taxonomy): domain Eukaryota; kingdom Metazoa; phylum Chordata; class Amphibia; order Caudata; family Salamandridae; genus Lissotriton; species Lissotriton vulgaris. The sequence continues at coordinate 474,051,203 of NC_141694.1, forward strand.
GTATCACGCTTCTTCCACAGGTTCCTGGATGCCATGCTAGCAACGATACATCGCCACATCACCTTCCCCACGACCCCCCAACAGTTGAACCGCACCAAGCGTGAGTTCTACCAGGTGGCACAATTCCCCCATGTGATAGGGTGTGTCGACTGCACCCATGTCCACATCTGTCCTCCCTCAGCCACCGAATACATCTACCGCAACCGGAAGTCATACCAGTCCATTAATGTGCAGGTTGTGTGCAATGCCAAGCACATCATTACGGACCTCGTAGCCCAATTTCCAGGGAGCACACACGAAGCATACATCTTTCGTCACAGTGGCATCCACAGATGCCTGATCAACTGTGAATTTGGAGTTGGACACCTACTAGGCACGTATTGATGCAACATCATTTTATCCATCCCCACATGTACCATTGCATTCATGCCGCTGACCATTCTCTCCCCATTCTGCAGGTGACAGCGCTTACGCCTTGCGTGAGTATCTACTCACTCCCTACCTCAACCCCAACACCGCAAGAGCAGTGCTACAACAGAGCACACATCAGCATAGGGAATGTGGTGGAGCGCACATTTGGCATCTTCAAGAGTCGCTTCAGAATATTGCACAAGACAGGAGGTGCCTTGCAGTACGACCCAGTGACCTGCTGCCAGATCATAGCTGTCTGTGCTATCCTGCATAACTTCGCAACAAGAAGGGGGATACCCATAGAGGTGTACGGTGAGGACGAGCTACGTGCACAGCAACCCCCCCCAACAACGACAGGCTCATGTGCCCAACACAGCAGAAGGGCAAAGGAGGCGGACATACATCACACGGCATCACTTCTGAGACACGTAAGAAAGAGCCATGACAAGATGATATGCATTGCAAGGGTTTAATGCCCATTAACACCTGACTGGTGCTGATTAATGTAACAGAAACATGATGCAGCGTAAATTAAATCAAAAGAGAAAATGTCCATTGACAACACAGGTGCTGCATTTGGCACTGCAGTTGGCCCATGGTTACCTCACCATGGCCAGGGAGCCATTGCATCAGGGCTATTTACGTTTGCCATGGACACCCAGCCTCCTGTCCTGTGACTCCTCAACATCTCCTTGATGACCTTCTGTGGCTGGTGCGCTGAGCGCGCTGCACCTCCTCCCGCTTGTCTCAGGCATGGTGACGCTGCTCGCACTTGAGGCTGCCTCACTCACCTCATCCCCTCCCACACTGTTGAAACTGGCAGTTCCAGACTGCAGATGTTCCACTGCAGTGGTCACTCTATCGATGGGTCCTTGCCACATCCCCACAATAATGGCCCATGTCCACCTGCAGGGACACCGATCGGCGGGCTACCACAGTTGTGCTGTTGCACAGCTTCTTGATGGCCTTAATTGTGGCATTGGTACTGAGTGAGTACTGCTCATGTCTCCGTCGCTCACTCTGTTGGCCTGCAACAACAGCGCATGTGAGTTCCTGTAGGCATGCCTTAATGTCATTGTTGCCCTCTGCAACGGCTGTGGTCAGCTCTCGCACAGCGTCAGTCATTGATGCAAATCTGTTGGACATTCTTGTCATGCTCATTTTCATTGCACCCATGTGTTTTGCCTGCAGGCGCTGAACACGCAGCATCCGGCTCTCCACGACTCCATACACATCTGCAGGATCTACTGATGTCGCTGCAGCCCTATGCAGGGATCCGGCCCGCTGTCTAGCTCGCAGACGTGCTGCTGTTCGGGCGGTTGGTGTGACGACAGCCTGCTGCTGTACATTAGTGGCTGCTGGCCTCAGCTCCGACTCCATCTCCTGCAGGGAGGGGACATTTGCCCTGCGGCTATGTGTGGTTGGCAGGACTGTTGGAGGTGAAGGTGGTGTTGGTGTTCCTTTCCGCAGTGGAGGTGGAGGTGGTGGTAGTGTTGGTGTTCCTGTCCGCAGTGGAGGTGGTGGTGGTGTTGGTGTTCTTGTCCGCGGTGGAGGTGGTGGTGGTGGTGGTGTTCTTGTCTGCGGTGGAAGTGGTGGTGGTGGTGGTCTTGTCCGCGGTGGTGGTGTTGGTGGTGATGTTTGCGGTGGTGGTGAAGGGGAAGGACTGCCTCCATGTTCCCGCATGTTCTCCGCATCGGTCACCACTGGGGTCTCAGAGATGACTAGTCGGCCGCTGTCATCTGATTCCATGGGGGAGGCATCTGTGTGTGAAACAGAGCATTGTTATGAATTTGTGGATGTTGTAATTTTTTAGCATTTGTCATCTACATAAAGAACACACCAATGCGCCCCTTGGAATTAAAGGGCGACCCTCTGGGCGCAGCTCGAATTGGAATCGCAAATGCGATATTAAATGTTTGTAGGTAGTAATCCAAGTTCGTTAGATAATGTAATCCCCACGATTGATTTGTTGTTTCAAAACTTGTTTTTATTCATATCATCCATTGTAAATTGTAATGTTGTATTTCACATTCAACTTAATTCATTGTACAATTATCAACAGCTCCCAATGCATTTCATGCCTCGCGGCACTTCATCAGGGGAATCTAGAATTCAAAAAAAAATTTATGAGGACCCTCACTCGTATAATCAATATAACATCAAATAATAACATGATATATCTATCATAATGAGAATAATAGTCACTTTGAAATATATGCGTGGTTTAACAGAAAAACAGTGTATGGTAAGGGTTTGCGCATTTATCTGCATTCGACATAGTACCTTCTATATTAAACAAAATCATTTGGAAAACACTAATAAATGATGTCTAAACAAACAATTTCACAGCAGTGTTGACTAATGCTACTATTCTACGACCAAACATCAGTCAATATCACTCTACGTTTATTACGTGCTTAGTGTCAATCACCAAACATATTTAGAATCCTGCAATATATCGTCACCTGTCTAGTGAAAAAATATTCAACAATGCGCTAAATCCCTGCTTACCGGATTAACATCAGTCTGTAACGTGGTGTGAATTCACTGATTTTTGCACACAGAGTGTGTTACCAGTAATCCGCCATTAATACAAGCATGGCTAGCGTGTGTGTAAAACTCTACATAAAGGACATATTGGGACTGACATTTGGCCCTTTGCTGCTGTTTTCATGTCATTCACCTCAGGGGTCAGACATGAGCCCTTTCATGTTATGACTACAACTCCCATGATGCAACACTCTGTTTAGGGATTGTGCTTTAGGCACGGCTACTTGTGCACTGTGTTTGGCTTGGGGAAATGGGAAGGGGTTGACAAGACGCTGCATATCTGCGCTGGCATGCATCTTACCTTGTCCACCTTCCGCAGCACCCGAGGTGTCCAATTGGGTGACCCCCACAACAGCTTCCGGTTCGATTGTGAACTCCACAAGGTCCTCGAGGGCTGTGCTCGATGTCACATTGGAGGACCCACCACCTGTGTCAGCCGCATCCTTCACCCTTTTCGCAATCCTCTCCTTGGCCCTTTTGTGGAGGTCGTACCACCGTTTTTTAAGGTCCTCGATGCTGCTGTGGGAGACTCCGACAGCATTCACACTGTCCTTATGCGCAGCCACATCCTGCTCTTATCCGCCTCTGGCAACTTCAGGGAGAGCTTTCCAAACAGTCTTTCATGCCTGCTGCTGACACCCTCTATTAGTATCTCAAGTTCCTTGTCAGAGAACTTCCGTTTTCTCTTCCTGGGGGTGTCCTTTCCCTTGGGAGCTTCTTTCTCCATGATGCACTGCTGTGCAGGTCCTGGTGACTGCTGGCTATGTATTGCTCCTCTGCTCCTGTGCTCTGCCTCCTCCTCTGAGCTCCTCAGGTCACCGAGTGAAGCATGGGATGTGCTATTTCCTGGTTGTAATGTCATCAGCCTGCTTCTGATACGCCGCGTCTTTTTACCGATTTCGCTAATACCGATTTCGCTAATACCGATTTGGTATTTGCTAATTCGGTATTGATGTTATCGAGTTTTTTTACCAATTTTTACCGAATCGGTAATATTTAGCGATTTTCTTGATGCATCGCGGTTTGCATGTCCTTATTAGGGATTCCTTAATTTTCGCTAATAAGGACTTGGATTACCGAATTTTGATACATCTGCCAGTTTGTCTTTTCTTTATGAGGTTGTTAGATTGAGTAGTAGTAGACTGTGTAATAGTTGCAACCATTATTTAATGCTATTGGACCTAACAGAAGTGTTATATGAAGTGCTATGTAAAATTTCAAGTTATTATCATAATTTGCAAAGGCAACTCCAATGCAAACATTTTTGTTTCAAATACTTAATCTAGATTAATCAATATGTCTCATAGAGTTACATGTATGACAGTCTGCCACAGATTTGGGGTTAAACAGCCAGGGAAACAATGTATGGTGCCTAAAATATGGTGGCAATCATCACTGAGCATGCTAGGAAGACTGACTAGGTGGACATTGACAGTGTATCCCCACCTGGTGGATAAGTTACTAGTGCCTGGTGTTGGACTTGGCGCTTGCTCCAAGGTCATTGCCAAACAATTTGCCTTCACCCTTCCATGCTTTACATATTTTCCCAAAGTTAAGCCTGTCTGCTCTGTACCATAGACATAGAGGTTACATCCAACATCCTTGTGTGGTATTCTCCCAAACATTGTGTCTTCTATTTTCCTGTTTTAATGAATTTGTTTTTGTTGTCATCGGGTCTCTATGCACTTTACCACTGTTAACCTGTGCTAAAGTGCTTGTGCTCTCTTCTTTAAACAAACATGTTAAAATTGGCTTACTCCTAATTGGCACATTTAATTTACTCTAAATCTCCATTAAAGTGGTACTGCATGCACACAGGGCATGTAAATTTAATGCTATTAGTGTAATTTCAAATGTTACTGTATTTATCCAAAGAATACAATAAAAGCAGGATATTGCAATCAGCATAAAGGTCAAATAAAAGTAGAATTAAAAGGTACTTGGCATATATCTGTTAATATCTATGATAAAGAAAATCTCTAAACTAAAGAAAACGAACACTTTGTACACTTCTTCTAATAATGTAATTAGTCTTATGATTGCACTATTATCTTTAATTGTAAAATAATATCTAACAGCCTCTAGGGAAGATCTTATTATTGCCTTGTTAAAAATCATTTGTAGGTACATTTTCTTATATAAAAGAGTTTGGGGCAAATACATATAATTTGCATAAGAGTTTCAGTTGTGAGTCTACAAAGTTGATAAGGAGATTTTGCTTTAATTGCTGGATTCCATTTCCCCTCTAAATCAGAAATGGGAATATAGAACAATCAACATTTTAGGAATTCCATTTTAATATAGCTGGGCAAATTTGACCCAAGATAATATTGATTTTGTGAGGCAAGGTTTTCAGAAATTGAACCCATGTGTTTGTATCGTTCTCCCTCTGTCCACTGATTAAGGTCCCTGGATGTAGACTTTTTTGGGCCAGTCAATTTAACTTTGCCAGCTTCTCTTAATCAGATAGATTACAAATTTTCTTAAGTTCCAAATGAATTAAGGATTTTGAGGTTGACAGATCAGCCCTAGCACAATAGCAGATATAATTCAAACGTGTTCTGTAGTAACATTAAAGTTTTTTAATTCAGCTCTAGCTTGATGACGCAGTGAGGAGTGGCTGTGCAAAGATGCAGAAGGTTATATACTCACTGCATGTAAGTTTAATGTTAATCGAGACTGGCTATGAACCTGCTATTTAATGTGTGGAATGCATAAGTTAAGTAAGGGATACATTTCATGTTTAGCACTTTCAAGGAAGATTTGAGTGGTCTACCTCCAAACAGGTTGGACATTTTTATGATAGATTTTGTGATCATGGTTGACTTTAGCTTTCATGTGAATAGGTGGTTAGTTCACAATAGCTTACTGTCATAATGTAACTGTAAAGTACTCATATTGATGAACTATTTCCATCGAGGTGATCCATTCTCCATATTGAATAAGCTTACATGATTTAGTGAATATTGTAGTTCTTTTGGAGTTTTAACAGTATCAAGTGATCATCAGTAATATATTGTCAGCATCTATATATATTTATATAGTGTGTCATTTCATTTACTCTAAGTCTCTAAAGTGATACTACATGTTTACGGTACAGTGCCTGTAAATTGAATGTTAGTAGTGGGCTTGCAGCACTGTTTGTGACACCCAATTAGGAAGCCTTATAAAACATGTCTCAGACCTGCTACTGCAGCCTTTGTTGTAAATTTTAAACAGCCATGTTGGCCTTGCAAATATTGGGTGGGGCAGAGCTTCACCGGTTGCTGACAGCAACAGAGGATGGGGATAAGGAGGATGCTATGGAGGAGCAGGGCCTGGATGAAAGGCCTGGGATACAGTACTCAGGAGAGGAGGATGTCTTTCTTCTCCCCTGGATTGGAACTCCCTGCCAGAGCAGAGAGTGTGTCTCTGCAAGGCTTGTCCCCAAAGGAGCTGGCGGACATGAAGGCAGAGAGTGGCTTTCATCTGCATATGGCAAAACAAAAAATGGAGGTAAAACTGTCAGTAGAGTCACTGGCTCATGAGAGGAGCAGCAATGAGCTAGAACTGTAGACAAGGCAAGCAGATTCCAGCAGTTATGATAGCAGCGTAACCGCAGTATCTGGAGGGGACAGGAAGATCTGCATGCCCAAATATCTGGTGCCCTGCTATGTGGTTGTGGATGACATTCACAGGGGTTTTTCTGCCTATGAGGTAGCCCTAAAGATGCACAGTGTCCCTGAAGAGTATGTATGTATGTGTGTAAGAAATTTGTAAAGCGCAGGAATCACCCCGCAGGGGTATCTCCGCGCTAACATAGTGAACAGGGCTTGCTGGCATAGTTTTCATGAGTTAGGCCTTGAATAGTTCCATCTTAAGGAGTTTTCTGAAGCGTGCGAAGCTGGAGCATTTACGTAGCTCCTCTGGTAGGGAGTTCCATTATTTTGGGGCCAAGTAGGCAACCGTTTTACCTCCATTTTGATTTTTCTTAAAACGTGGAACTGCGAGCAGTCCTTTAGTTTCTGATCTCAGACACCGAATTGGGCGATACAGTTTGAATTTATCTGCCATATAACAAGGGCATTTGCCAAAAACAGCTCTATGGGCAAAGCAGCAGAGGTTAGACTTTATTCTCAGGCGAATGAGAAGCCAATGAAGGGACTTCAATAATGGCCCAGAGGAGGTACGAGGAGGTTTATTAAGGACTAAGCGTGCAGCCACATTTTGTACAATCTGTAATCTGCTAAGAAGGGCCTCATTCGCAGAGGTTAATAGGGTATTACAATAATCAAGGCGACCTATAATCATAGCCTGAATTAGGGTTTGATGTATTGCAAGGGGCAGCCAAATGAACACTCTTTGCAAAAGGCTCAGGGTGCGATAACAGGTCCCAGTAGTGATTATTATCTGGTCTTTCATTGATAGCTGTGCATCCAACTGGACTCCTAGATTTTTTGCCACCAAGGTAGGAGAGGGGGCGGGGCCTAGTGTCGTCGGCCACCAAGCAGGTGACCAGGAAGTAAGCGCAGGACCAAAGAGTAAGATTTCGATTTTGGTCGCATATAACTGCAAGACATGATCAGTCATCCAATCAGCCATGGCAGACATGCCTTTAGCAAAACGCTGATCAACTGAATCCATATCCTTATCAAAGGATAGGAGTAATTGAGTGTCATCTGCATAAGAGAATGTCATGAAGTCATGTTTTCGGATGACTTTAGCAAGGGGGGCCACATAGACATTGAATAGGGTCGGGCTCAAGCAAGAGCCCTGGGCCCCCCCCTTGCTTAGCTTCACAGTACGTGAGCAGAGAGAGCCCAGAATGACAGTTTTTGTGCGCTGATCAAGAAAACTAGCAGACAGAGTTTCAGTTTCTTATGAGAGACTGTGTCAAAGGCTGTAGTTAGGTCCAACAGGAACAGCATCACTCCTTTATTGTCATCTAAGGCCATTTTGATATAGTCCGTGACCCCAACAAGGGTTGTCTCCATGGAGAAGTTAGATCTAAATCCAGACTGTGATGGTTCAAGGATGCCATTATCAAAGAAATCTATTAACTGCATGTTAACATGGCTGTCTGCCCTCTTACTCATTAAAGGAAGTAGCGAAATGGGTCGATAGTTGGAGAGCACCTCAGCAGACACATAATCTTTTTTCCTAATGGGTATTACTTGAGCGGCCAGTCTGAAGGCACAAACACCGTCATATAGTGATGAGTTTAAGATCTCAGCAAAAGGGGTTGCCAGAGATGAGGCTAAAAGGGCAAACTTATGTGCAGGCATAATATCCAAGGGAGATCCAGATTTCGCCTTTTTTAGCATGGCTTCCACTCGTGGAACATCAATATGTTTAAACTGTTTTAGACCATCTCCTGAATCCAGTCTCAGTATCAATTTGGAATTGACAGATAGACCCTGATCCATTTTTGGAGTAAATTGTTTCTAGATCAGATTGATTTTATGATCAAAATATGTGGCTAGATTATCACATAGACCCTGCAAAGGGGTGTTCAATTGTATACATGCAGTAGGATGGGTAAGGGCTTTAAGAATTTTAAAAAGGTCTTTAGATGAATTTCCTGACTGGCCAAGTCTGGTTATAAAATGGCCTTTATGTGCCTTTTTTAGGTTCTTATGATAGTTATTAAGGGCCAGTTTGAATTTTAATTTATCTGTCTCCACCTGGGATTTGGCCATGATTTTCCTTAATACTTATACCTGAATTTTTCCCTGCGTAAAACATCAGTGTACCATTCTTCACTTTTTTTTCCCTAATGTTGCCGAGCTGGTATGACATGGGCGCCAATGTATCTATCACCTTACTCAAGGATGCATTAAATATCTTAAGTTTTGTGGAGCTATCCATGAACTTGTTAAAAACAGGGGGAGTGCACATTTTTTCAAAAAGATTCAGATGTGACCTTGTGCCAACATCTTTGAGGATTTTTCGCAGAACATTCCATCAATAGGGGTCTGCAATTGCTCTGGATTGTAAATGGGATCACAAAATGATCATACCATATTATTGAATAGGCAGGATCGGCGATAATGTAAGGAGATAAGGAGAGTATGATGTCTAGTGTATGACCCGCTGAGTGTGTTGGCGCAGAATTGATTTTATTTAGACCTAAAGTGGCCATATCAGCTAGAAAACTTAATGCCTCTGAGTTTTCCTTATCCTCACTGTGGACGCTAAAATCTCCAAGGGCCATATGTATCATAGTTCCGTTTTGCGATTTCTAAATAGCGATTTTTAAGGAATCGCTACTTAGAAATCGCAAAATGGTATGTATGTAGAAATCAGCTTCTTTTTAGCGATTTCTTAAAATTCCTAATTGCGATTAGCAAATTGCTATTCGCAATTAAGGAATAATATCCCATTCATTTCTATGGGCCAGGAGGCCCATAGGAATGAAGAGGAAAACGTGCGATTAGCAATTAGCTAATCGCAAATTGAGAATATTTTCAAGGGTGCAGGGGTGTCCAAAGGACACCCTGCTGCACCCCTAAAAATGACATGTGTGCACATATGGCGCACATACATGCCCTAAGGGCATGTATGAGCGTCACATGGCACCTCTTGTTTTAAAAAAATTGCTTTTTGAAAGGAATTCGCAACTTACCACCAACTTGAAGTTGGTGGTAATTTGCGATTCCTTAGGGACAATTAGCAATATTTTTTTGCATGATACATTGTATTTAAGGAATCGCAAATTGTGCGATTCCTTAAATGCAATCGCAAAATAAGGAATCGCAAATTGTGCGATTCCTTATTTTGAACCACATTTCCTTAATACATACCATATTGGAAATTCGCATTCGCAAAAGCCGAAATTCTGCGAATTTCGGCCTTTGTGAATGCAAATTTCAATGATACATATGGCCCCTAGTAGCAAGAATTGCATAGATTCAATTATGTGAGGGCTAATTTTTTCCATTATTTTTAAATAAAAATCTTTTAATGGCCCCAGGGGGCTGTAAACAAGAGCGCCTTTTATCGTTTCTTGGAGCGTAACCTCAATTTTGAATATGCACATTTCCACTGTGTTATCACGGAAGGAATCAATCATTGTGACTTTTATCGTCTCTTTGTATATGATTGCAACCCTCCCCCCACTTTTCCTACTCTATCCAACTTAAGGATACAGTAGTGTTGTGGGAGGGCAAGGGCAATATCAGGCATGGAGCTGGATTTAAGCCATGTTTCGGTCACAAAGCCAAGATCAGGAGAAACCGAACTCAGCAGATCCCAGAGTTCGGTTGCGTGTTTAGGTAACGACCGCACATTTGCCGGAAACCCTTTCCAGGAGCAAGCCTGTACAAAAGGGTATGGCCTTACAAAATTATTGGCAATCAGACCCCTCTCTATCAAATGTTTCATACTGGCAACGTTGCATTCTATATCTGACAGAGTAACAGTACAAGAGAAATGGCAAAGTGGACAAGAAAAAGGACCTTCCAAGTTCGCAACTTTATGGGCAAGGGGGCAGATTGCTAAGCCTCGTCTCACCTGAAGAAGTTGAGTAGATGTAAAGGAGAGCCTAGAAACAACTTCGACTGGCACACCGGCAGAGTTTCAGGCTCATGGCGCCGTCTGGGCGTGGACAGGCGCAGATGGGCTTGCCTTAGGCGTGCCTTTGGCGCAGCAACGGCGTGGCAAGGCAAGCGTGAGTTTAAACACCTTGCCAGAAGTGTCAAGCCAGAGGGAGGAGCTGCGTCCCTCCACACAATCGGCACCAAAAGCTGTGGTGGACTGCTGAGTGGTCTTAAGTAAAGTGCGAGGTGAGGTTTTTTAAAGACAGTTTCTATGAGCCATCACAGTAAAGTTGGAATTAACAGAACACTTTTTAAAATCACCGTAAAATTATCAAAGCATTTCACTAAGCCTGCTGGCGCACTATCATCTATTGCTGTGCGGCCGTGCAAGCATGAGTTTAAATACCTTACCGGAAGTGTCAAGCCATAGGGAGGAGCCGCGTCCCTCCACACAATCGGCACCAAAAGCCGTGGTGGACCGGGGAGGGATCTTAAGTAAAGTGCGAGTGCAAGGTGAGGTTTTTTAAAGGACAGTTTCTATGAGCCAACACAGTAAAGTAGGAATTAACAACACACTTTTTTAAATCACCGTTAAAATTATCAAAGCATTTCACTAAGCCTGCCGGCCCGCTATCATCTATTGCTGTTTTGTGGGGATCACTCTTGAAACACATGCCTATTGTGTGGAGGTATACGTTGCTTATACTGGAGGTGGGGTGGGGAAGAGAAAGTATACTCCAATGAAAATCATCCTTGTCACCAATTTTGGCCTCACCACATTAGATTCTGGGATAGCCAAAAGATGCAGAACCAGTATCGGGTGGATTTCCTGCATTACAACAGCAAGGTACTGAAAGGTTGGGTGCCGGGTAGCAAAGTTTATGCTTTTACTTGGTTGTTTAACCCTTTCGATGCTCATGACGAGCTCAGCTCGTCATGAGGCACAGTTGAGCTGTGCTGATGATGAGCTGAGCTCGTCATGAACAATAGGATACATCAAATATCAGCACAGGAGGGTAAAATGCACAGCAGCCAAGGTGTTAATCCGATAATGAGAAAGCACATGCTCAGTTCATGTTTTGTAGAGCTGTGCCAGCAACTGGTTGATAGCAAGCTCAATGACCCCACAGAGCCTACAAATGAGGCAGAGATCTAGATCAATATCATGGTCTCCAAGAAGAAACCTGGGAGTTACCACAAGAAGGGTGGTCCAGGTTCCCCCAGCAAAATGAGTGGAAGTTTAAAGATGATCCAGACATGTCCAAGAATAAGGTGGAGGGAAAGGGTTACCAAGGCCCTTATGAAAAATAGTGAGGAGGTTCTGGTGGGCTGTTGCCCTAGGTGCCCAATTTTCATCCCAGATGCTTTAATTGTTCTAAGTTAGGACACAAGCGGGTGACTCTGTCTGTCTAAACTAACAACCCACCTGTGGAATCTATACAGCAGTGGCCAATGTGGCCTTAGGGTTAAGTAGTCCCAAGGGTTAAGTAATATACCATGCCATGATCTCCCTTAGCTGGGAGATGTACTCACTGAGTGAACTGGTGATCCACAAAGGATGGGAATCATAACTTCCAACAAGTGAATGTGAATGGGAACCCTGTCACTGCTTTGATGGACACCGGGGCCAGCCAGGCCAAGGTAGTGGAAAGGCTAGTTTCTCCAGAGCAGTACACCAGTTAGGTGTGTAGGGTAACTCAAAATCAGTTGCAAGACACTTTCCACCCATGACCCTGGCATCCCTTGAGTGGGGTGGGGAGGGGATCCACAGGAGGGTCATAATTAGTCCCCAGATTCCCATAGGCTGCATTGTGGGGAATGAATTGACGAAGGTGTCAGGAGAGCTTGGTGGGTCGAACACCCAGTGCGCCCTGACATTTCACTTTTATGGGAGTACCACTTCCAAGATGAGAGTACAGGAGCCCAAATGGAGGGGCAGAGTGAGGTATGACTCACCCATGTTTCCTGATCAGCCTCAGGGTACAGACCACTGCTAAAAAAAAGTTTTATGTTACCACACCTGAACTGGGGGGAAGTAGAATGGAAATAGTGTGCCTAACACCCAGGGCTGTTGCCGCCACTATGAGAAACTCCAGAAGTTAGGAAACCCTCTGGAGCCTATAGAACATTTCTTGCCTGCCCAAAGGCTGGAAAAGAGACCAAATCAAAGTCCCCGCTTAGAGATTCCACCTAGCATTGGAGGGCCCGGGCCTGGTTCTTCACACTGACAGCTGTCAGTGGCCTTTGTTGGCTGCTCTCCTAATTGGCAGACTTTTCCTTGGATTGTGGATAGAAGTCTGATCTGAGGGGTGGAAAAGGACACAATACTTTGTTGGCCGTGGTGGTACTATCTGCCTACTGTGAGCAAGTAAAGGTTAATAGGTGCACAGATGGAGTCCACAGATGAGGAGAAGGGTCCCCATAGGTCCGTCCAGAGGCTCAGGAGAGTGTAGACAGAGGGATCCAACTGAGAGGCGTAGAATTGGCAAGTGCCCCTGCATAAAAGAGCCTTCTATTGCCTAAGCTGGGTCGCCTATCAAAGTATTAATTAGTCTTCGCTAGTTTTTGGCAGGATGAAGGGTTATGTTGGACTGGCCTTTTCTGCAGGATCATCGCCAAATGTTTTGCCTTCACCTCTTGTTTCTGAACAAGTTTGTGTTGGCTTTTAAGACTCTGCACGCTTTGCCACTGCTAACCAGTACTAAAGTGTTTGTGTTCTCTCCTTTGAACATGATAAAACTGGCTTACATTCAATTGCCACATTTACTTTACTTGAAAGTCCATGGTACTGTTGAAGGACTGGGTTATTTAAGACCCAGCGGTGCCAGGGGACAACACCTGAAACCTTCGTGGGTAACCTGTTCCGGCGTACAAATGACAGAGACACAGGACACTTCCTTCGGCGTCAAAGATTCGAGGTTTATTTACTGCAGGGAACACAGAAGTCACGTGAAGTACACAGCATGTAAGTTCGCGGGATCTGATTCGATTTGCTACTGTGGATCGCTCCTTTTTATACAGTTTTCTCTCATAGGTTAACATGGTACACAAAGGTTTACAACTTGGTTCCCATCATTATCCCCAAGAGGGGTCGCTTTGATGTATTCAAGGTCCGGAACATAAGTACAGAAACATTCGGTGGTTCCCAACTGTAAAAACCCATCTTCCCACCATTAGTACATTCCAATCGGCAGTAAACAGATCGAAGGAGGAACAAGGACAGGTGCAGAGGAAGACAGAAACAGTGGGGAGATCGGAAAGGGTGTAAAAGGGGTGGTATCAGGAAACACGAGCTGCAGGCATCAAAGGGACGTGCCTAATGAGATGCACGGCTAAGACAATAGACCGGCACGGCAAGATGAGCCTCGAGCGGGGCCATCTGCCTTACAGTATCATCCCCCTCATCATAAAGACACTTTCAAAGGAAACGTGTCTTCCGCAAGAGTCTTGGGAATCCCAAGGTCGCGAAGCGGACAGCGTCCGTTCGCTGGCTACTTGAGGGCAAGAGACAAAATGGATGCCGCATCTAAGATGGAACCCGTGGGTACAGATAGATAAACCCACGAAACAAACGAACGGTTTAGGCTAGTACAGCGAAACTGCGTACACCCACTAAACTCGTCATTTGCGGTTCATAGATACCAGACTCGACCATATTTGTGCGAGTCGAAAACATCACTTACGATCGTCACGGAACCTCAGACGCTCCTTTTGCCCTCATGTAGGCAAGCACTAGTCAGAATCATACTCGATATTCATCAGACCATCTAGATGCTGCTGCAACATAACTCTGTCCAACCGAGCTCCTTTGGTAACAGGCGGCTGTCTTATACACGTCGTAGCACAGAGGCCACATAAGGCAGGACCACACTGCACACAAAGGCAACACGTGAACAGAAATGCTACAACAACTCCGATGATCATCAGAATCTTCCAACCCCAAGTCGACATCAGGCCCCAAAACCACCCAAGTAACGTCCAATCCCCTACGTCCACGTGTATGGACTCAGAGATCTTATGCAACTTTGAGATGGCTTGATAGACAGTCGGAGCGTTATCTGGAATGAAAATACAGCAGCTCGAATGGATCACCTTACATACTCCACCTCGATCTGCTAAAACAACGTCTAAAACCATACGGTTTTGTAACGTCATAAGCCTATCCGCCTGAAGCTCTGCTGTAATGTTGCCAAGGGCACTGGCAGTGATATTAGCAGTCGATTCCACCACTCGAGTCAATTGCCTCAGGTTCCTACTATTAACCATAGGTCCCCAAAACGGGAGGAAACCCTTGAAAAAGTCTCCTGCCTCTTGACCGGCAGTGTCCTCTTCGCTAATCACGCCTCTCACAACTCTAGTCTTGTGATAGTCTGCATCAACAGTGAACGTCGGAGGCAACAAATTTGCGATATAACATGAGCCCACAAAGTCAGAGGGCAACCATGTATACGCACGATCATGGCAGACAAAGAATGTACCCTTGGCAGCCAGAAACACAGGGGAAGAGAGCATCGGCAGGATATAAGTCTCGGAGCAAGCACTCTCTCCAAGACGAGCTCTCGATCTTCGGCCACGACCTAGTAGACAGAAATTACCAAGGTGGGGTACGACCCATATCGGGGGCGAGCTTCTAAGCTGTTTTTCACCCGTGAGCGCACTATACTCAACCTTACTCAGGACCCTATAGGCTTGTACCTCTTCCTCTGGGATGAGCGACGGCTCATAGATATCCCTATCTAAATCAGCAATCGCTATGGCCAAAGGCTTGTGGTACGAACCAGGGCCAAAGTGGGAAGGACGTGGCTCTCGATTGGGGTAGGAATCTAGTGCACTTCGAAACATTGTTTGAAATGCTCGAGCTGAACCCTGGGAACTATAAGGAAGGACCAGATATGGAATTCCCTTATCCGTGGTATGTGGCATTAACCCACACACCCAACAATTAGTAGTGTTAACCACTAACTGGTGCTGATGAAGGAGCTGAATAAAGGAATTATTTCTGAATTCCGCACGTCTAGCCTGTTCGTGTTCGGGTAAGATATGGAAAGAATGAGGGGATGCAGTGGAGGTAGGTTTAGGTTCAGAAGTAGGAGTAGGTATGGCAGAAGGTAGGAAGTACGGTATCATGTAATACACCCCACCCGCCAATAGCGAAGAAACAACCAGAAACAGAAGGAACACTTGAAACATAAAACATTTGGTACGAGTGATCTGTTGCAGTTTAAATCTTTGCGCCTGAGCTTCTTCCAAATCAATCAGCTTCGAAAACGCCATCCCCTAAGACCGTCCACAACGTTTCTTGACGCACTTCGTTCTGTGTAGCAGTAGTCAATCCCTAGGAGTTCCCAGGAACCGACGGTCTTTGACCTAGTGCCAAGACCTACTAACCAGAAGGAAGTACACGCGAGGCCCTACGGTACACCTGGATGCAAGGTATCTTATTCACAAATATATACAAAGTCTCTTAGCTGTGGAAGCAAAAACACATATGTGGAACGAAACTCAATATTTACAAAAATAATCACAATTATACGGGTGTTCAGACTGATCGTGGCAAATGGGATAATGCAAATGTCAAGGGACAGAAACGAAAATTTTATTAGTCTTTGGTGCTGGATCGCAAAAAGTATCGAGTTTTCCCAGGACGTGTCTGTTCATCAAACAATGGATCCGATGAGGGAACAGAGTTCTGTTGATCAGTCAATTGTTCAGATCTTGAGTCTTGTGATGACAAATGTTCAACAATGTCTTTCTGCTGCACTGAGGATTCTCCGACAGGCTGTGCGTCGCTAAAGGGTACAAAAGTCTGCAATCCTTCGGTTTCAGATGTAGCAATGCCCTTCCTCACACACGAGTCCGCCGGTAAAGGTATAGGTACCTTTTTGGTGTGGGTGGCGTGCACCCAGTTCTTGCGACCTTCCAAACGGACAGCAGTTCTCGTGGCAAGGAGGACTTGAAAAGGTCCAGTGAAACGGGGCTCAAGATTTCTTTTGCGAGCGAAGTTTCGCGTAACCACCCAGTCTCCCGGTTGGAGCTGGTGGCCTGGACCCTCCGTCTGCGTCGGCAGTGCTTCGTAAACCTGTTGGTGAATTAACCTCAGTTTAGCAGTCAGATCATGAAGATAATCAATCAACATTGGGTACTCAAGATCAGAGAACACACTCGGTCTAGGGACCCCCCAAACATTTGCAGGACGGCCGAACACTATGTCATAGGGACTGAGCCCTACTCGGGAGTGTACGGTCGCCCTTGTTGACAACAGAGCTAAGGGCAAGGCGTCAGGCCACGAAAGACCAGTCGTAGCCTGAATCTTTGCTAGTTTGAGTTTAAGGGTGCCATTATACCCTTCAACCAAACCTGCTGACTGGGGATGATTGGCGCTATGGAATTTCTGATTAATTCCAAGGCCCTTACACACACTCTTCATCACACTCCCCACAAACTCACTTCCGTTATCTGACCATACGATTCGTGGCATTCCATACCGAGGAAAGTATTCCTTCAGTAGGATTTTCGCAGTAGACAGAGCAGTGTTGTCTTTGAGAGGGTAGGCTTTAATCCATCGGGAGAATGCGCAAACCACAACTAAAACGTATTTCAGGTTATTACATCGCTCCATATGGATGAAGTCTAGTTGAATCACCTCAAAGGGACATGAAGGGGGAGCAAAATGGCCAGGAGGTGTTGGGGTTCCCTTACCAGGATTGTACAACATACATACCATACAATTCTTGACCAATCTCTCAGCACATTTCGTGATACCATCATTCTTCCACACAGGGGACAATAACTTATAAATACCTTTCACACTAATATGGGCTAACCCGTGTGCCATTGTCACAACAGCCAGCACATACGCATCTGGCAACATCCATCTCTTATGCTCCGACAAATCAACCCAACAACCATTCGCATCCAACTTTCCCGTACTCTCTTTCCACTTCGTCTTTTCAGTCTCAGTGGCCTCATTCTGAATCGCTTTCACACTCTGGATAGTATCCTCACACATACCAGTCTCTGTAGGCCACCTAACCGAACTCGTCACATACATTCTAGTGCTAAGGTTCCGGGCAGTCTCCTTAGCAGTCTCATCCGCAAACACATTACCACAACCAACATCATCCGTCACCTTACGATGCGCACTACATTTAACAATCGCTACCTGCTTAGGCAACGTAAGTGCATCCAAAAGATCATTCACAAGCTGTCCATGCTGAATCTTCGTGCCATGCGAAGTCATAAAACCTCTCTCTCTCCACAACCGTCCAAAGCTATGGGCGACGCCAAAAGCGTATTGGCTGTCGGTAAACACATTCACACGTTTCCCTTTCGCCAACACACACGCTCTAGTTAAAGCAATCAGTTCTGCAGCTTGGGCAGAGTTCTGATTCAATCTCGCAGCTTTCATAACAGTATTCAAAGTTACCACAGCATACGCAGTAGTCACATCACCATTTGGCAATTTAAAACATGAACCATCCACATACAAAGTTCCATCGGGATCTTCCAAAGGAGTGTTTTTAAGGTCCACTCGACCTTTTGTTTCCTCCTCAGTCCTTAAGTAACAGTCATGAGCTGCTACTTCATCTGACTCCGTACTGATTAGCAATAGAGTCGCCGGGTTCAGGACATTACAACGTTTTATCTGAATATGACTTGCCAAAAGCGTCAACTCGTACCCAGACAACCTCGCACTCGTCAAGTGCTGGGTTTTCGTACGATTCAAAAGAGTGTCAACTGCATGCGGAACCATCACCGTAAGCATATTATCCATGACCAATCCTGCTGATTGTCGGATGGACACCGCAGCTGCCGCTGTTGCTCTCAAACAACTCGGCAATGCTCTAGCTACCGGGTCCAAGGTCGAGGAAAAATATGCACATGGACGTTGCTTACCACCAAAAGGTTGCGTTAAGACACTCAACGCACAACCTTCCCTCTCGTGAACATATAATGTAAACGGCTTACTGTAGTCAGGGGTACCTAACACAGGAGCCGAACACAATGCGTCACGCAGTTCAGAAAAACTTTTCTGACATTCTTCCGTCCATGGTAAAGGATTTGGAACATCCTTGCACGTAAGAGCCACTAATGGTTTCGCTAACAATGAAAAATTTGGAATCCACTGTCTGCAGTATGACGTGATATCTAGAAAGGCACGCACATCTCTTTGGGTTGTTGGCACAGTCATTCGCGCAATCGCTGCAATTCTCTCTGGGGTCAACCGTCTTCCCTCCTTTGACAATAAGTGACCTAGATAGGTTACTTCTTGACAACAATATTGAAGTTTAGAAGGTGACACCTTGTGATGTAAGTCACAGAGATGTTGCAACAACGACACCATAGCAATTTTGCAGATGTCCTGAGTATCTGCGGCCACCAATAGGTCGTCGACGTATTGGATTAAGGCTGCACCAGCCGGCAACACAAATGCATCTAGTTGGCCCTTCAAGGCTTGACTGTATATCGATGGACTCTCACAGTAGCCCTGAGGAGCACGTTTAAACCGGAAGCTACGGCCACCAAGAGAGAAACCAAAAAGGTCTCTGCTTTCTTCGGCAATCGGAATGCTAAAGAAAGCATTCTTCAGATCGATCACCGAAAACCAAGATGCAGAAGCTGGAATCAGAGTCAGTAGCGCCGTGATGTCAGGCACAACAGGGAACTGAGGAATCACAATTTTATTTACCTCCCGCAAATCGATAACAAAACGATAAACAGGTGGTTTCGAAGGATCGGTACGTTTCAAAATAGGCAGTACAGGGCTGTTGCACACGTTTCCCCGAGTCTCCTCAATAACATCTTTCTCGATCAGATCATAGATGATCGCCAACAGTGCCCGTTCACCGTCAAGAGAGATTCGATACTGGGGAATACGTGGCAGTCGCACATTAGATTTCAAGTGAACAACATAAGGGGAGATGTCCAGCAGGCCCACGTCATTGGGACCTGTGGCCCACAAAGATGCAGGAAGAGAACTCAATTCCGGTGGAAGCTTATCGAGAGACAAGTACATTGGAGAGACAACTCTCTCACCCAAAGTAAGCTTTACTCCCGCAGGAGAACAGTACAAAGTCGCATACAAACGTTTTAGCAAATCCAGGCCCAAAAGATTTTCACCACAACCAGTGGTCAAAATTAACGGAGCTTTCAGCTCTCGAGGCCCAATCGTAAGTGGCAAAGGGCACGAAACCGGATTGCTAACAGGGGCGCCAGAGAATCCAACGGAAACATTTGTTAAGCCAGACAAACGTGCGCCAGGGAGTTTCGAATGCATTATGGAACTTTTCGCTGCACCAGTGTCCAACAGAAAAGGCTCAACGACGCCCGATGTGGCGACTGCGACGTAAGGCCCTCTCTGATCAACCGGAACTGATACTACTCCCTCTCCTTGTCTATGGCTGTCCTAGTAATTACTGTCGTCAGTTCCCTGATCGACGTAATAATCGTCTACATTGTACTGCGCAGATCGTCCTTGCGATGATCCACGTTGATCAAAACAATTATTGGAATTCGATGAATTATCTGAACGATCATTTTGAGCACCGCGACCCCTACCACGTGATGTCTGCTCAGAACTACCACGACCTCCTCTAGATGTATTACCACTATTACGCTCATTTAGAACGGGACAGTTGAATTTTATATGACCCTCCTGTCTACAATAGGCACACTGGTTGTACCCTAACGAAGATCTCTGCGAAGAGGAGTCATTTCGCGATTGCGACCTATTAGATTGCGACTGCGATCGGTTGCGTTGTTGCGAATCATTCTGATTCAAACGCGGAGGATACGCCTGCTGCAACAACACTTTAGTTTTGAGTTCTTTCGTCTTTTTATCGGCGCGGTCATTCTCTTCTTTCTCCCTATTCTCATAATACTGTGCCGTAGCCAATATTTGAGCAGAAGTAGAGACAGCCCACGCACTCTCAGAATTTTTCAGTTTGTTGCTCAAGTCAGGCAATAAGTTAGAGACAAATTTATCCACGAACAACCGCTGACCACCCTCGGTACCCATATCCTGACCACTGTGATCGATGAATGCCTCCTCAAATCTCGTAAAGAAATCAGAGACACTCTCGTCCTTCTTCTGTCTGCAAGCTGACAACTTGTCCCAGTTCACCCTCATAGCTGGCATAAGCATTTTCATTAGGGTAATGATTCTCTGAGGGAGAGCAGTAATAAGCTGTTCAGGCTTAGCCCCACCAATTTGTCGTGTATCTGCCGCAGTAAGAGCAGCCCAATCACCACCTAATTTGTTGGCATGATCTTCCTGACGAATCTTGGCCCATACCGGTTGCGGTACGACATTGCCAAACAGCATATCGATATCGGCAAGATTCATTATCGTAGCATCTACAAGCTGCGACAATTCCTTATAATACCCTGCAGGATTTTTGCGAGGGTCAGGCAAAGATTGCTTCACCTGCAAAACTTCTGATCGTTTCCATGGGAGATGTATCCATACTCTCTGGAAATGTGGCAAGATCGGAGGTTGAGCTCCAGCATTACCTGGCATCCACACTGGTGGAACTTCGCGCATGGGATACTGACCAGGTGCATCTGACGGTCTCTCAATGTCCTCAACGAACAATGCTTGGGGCATCATAGAGGGGCGAAGAGCTAATAATTGCTCAACAGCACGTCGAACATTAGTACCTACTATCATTCCGCTCGAAAACTGGAGCTGTAGGTTGGTCAAAGCAGTTAAGGCATCGTCCGATGCATCAGCCGATATTTGGTCACGCAAGGTCTTGCACATTTCCTCAAAAACATATCTTTGTGTCGGTATATTGAATTGACCAAACGTATTCACCACCGAACATGGAGGATTCCTAAAAGGGTGCAACATCCATGCCATCGCCATATTATACAGCGCAGCACGTTCCCTATTACCGGGAAGCTGACTACGTCTTTGCGGACCGTCCGAACCAGCGGACTCAGAAATAGGTCCAAGAGAATTAACAAAATTAGCAGCAACTAAAGGGGTACGACGTCGGGTAGATGGAGAAGTATACGATAGAGTATTAACAAGAGAAGAATCGGGAACAGAAGAAGCAGCAGGAGTAAGTAGAACAGGAGCAGTAGCGGGAGCAGGAGTATGAGGAAGTACAAGCGGAGGAGCAGTAGGAACAGAAGTAGGCAAAGGGGCAGGAACAGTCGGAGGAGCAGGTTGAGGAGCAGGTACAGGAGGAACCACAGGGGCTGCGGTATCCTGTGCGTACGGAGGTGGTGACTTCATAAGATAGGACATTAAAGGATCCTCAACTAATTCCTCCTTCTTATCCGACTCCGTTGGCAAAGCGGGATAACATTTATCTATAGACATACGCTGAAGCCTATCATAAAACTTCCTTTTCCTTTTCCTCCTTATCACGCTGGAACTGCTCTGCTTTCTTTACAATGGTAGCAACACCATCTCTCTGATTACGTTTTGTCTGTCTGATCTCTTTCTGTCTGGCTTCTTTGCGCCACAACCGAAAGGCATCAAACATGGCCGGCCTTGACTTTTTCTTAAACAATTTAGCCTCAAGATTATCCAAAATCGGGGTCTCGAAACTACCATGAGGTGGCCAACTAAGGACACCATCCTTTTTGGTGTAGCGAATCCAATATTCATTAAAAGTAATCGGACCTAACCCGTGTTTGCTGTAAAGCTCATAAGTGGGAGTTCCAACCGGAGGTATCGGACAAGAGTCCTCCAGTCGGGAATCCGTACCACAACGTCTGAAACAACTGAACAAAGTACTGCGACCAGGCATCTTGCACACTAGCCGAGTTTCACAAACTTCAAGGGTTACGGGATTTACCAAGTCCCTGCAAAGAGCAAAAACCCTCGGTTTTTGGCGGCTGCAGTTGTCAAATATTACAACAAAGAACCAAGTACTAAGAACCACAAATGCAATGGAACCATGCAACAACTAAGCAACCACAACCAAGAACTCTGGGAGCGACCCACAAATACTTAACTCAAAGATCGATGGCGTCACCAGGAAGGCCCGTCAATCGTCTCGCTGTACCAAGGTCTATGCCAGGCGCCAAAACAGGTCTACAGTCAGGGCAGCAGTCCGTCGCAGCCGTCAGGAGGCGGGAATCTTCGCGGGAAAAGTCGTCGGGCCACTTATTTCGACAACAGGATCGATGAAGCGGGGTGCACCTTCCCTCGGAGATTTCACACGAAGTTCCTCACGATCGTCGGGCTTGGACCGGTACCACTGATGCAGCCCCACGTGGGGCGCCAACTGAAGGACTGGGTTATTTAAGACCCAGCGGTGCCAGGGGACAACACCTGAAACCTTCGTGGGTAACCTGTTCCGGCGTACAAATGACAGAGACACGGGACACTTCCTTCGGCGTCAAAGATTCGAGGTTTATTTACTGCAGGGTTTAACAAAAATCACAGGGGATTGATTCTGTTAAGGTGATCAGAGGCTGGAATCAAGGTAAATATTATTAAGTGTACATTGCCTCTGACACCATAGATCTCACAAATTATTTATAGTCAATGTCCTATTTATTGACAATGAACGCTTACATACTTTAAGCACATTATTTGACGCTTTTTTCAAAAAGGTACACATTGGGTGTAAACATTTCATTTTTGATTATCTCCTTATATCATGTAGCACATTCGACATATATTTACAACAACTAATAACTTGCTGACTTAAAAATAAATCAACGTGAAACGAATAACAAATACATAGTGATGAAATTAATAGATTCATATATCAACAATACACAGTGATGAAATTAATAACAGGGTCCTACTATCAGTCTAGCAAAGATTTTATGGGTAACCTAGCAGGACAATTAATCACTCCTTTGAGGGACAAACTGATAACATACCCCTAGGATACCCATAAAATCTTTGCTAGACTGATAGTAGGACCCTGTTATTAATTTCATCACTGTGTATTGTTGATATATGAATCTATTAATTTCATCACTATGTATTTGTTATTCGTTTCACGTTGATTTATTTTTAAGTCAGCAAGTTATTAGTTGTTGTAAATATATGTCGAATGTGCTACATGATATAAGGAGATAATCGAAAATGAAATGTTTACACCCAATGTGTACCTTTTTGAAAAAAGCGTCAAATAATGTGCTTAAAGTATGTAAGCGTTCATTGTCAATAAATAGGACATTGACTATAAATAATTTGTGAGATCTATTGTGTCAGAGGCAATGTACACTTAATAATATTTACTGCAGGGAACACAGAAGTCACGTGAAGTACACAGCATGTAAGTTCGTGGGATCTGATTCGATTTGCTACTGTGGATCGCTCCTTTTTATACAGTTTTCTCTCATAGGTTAACATGGTACACAAAGGTTTACAACTTGGTTCCCATCATTATCCCCAAGAGGGGTCGCTTTGATGTATTCAAGGTCCGGAACATAAGTACAGAAACATTCGGTGGTTCCCAACTGTAAAAACCCATCTTCCCACCATTAGTACATTCCAATCGGCAGTAAACAGATCGAAGGAGGAACAAGGACATGTGCAGAGGAAGACAGAAACAGTGGGGAGATCGGAAAGGGTGTAAAAGGGGTGGTATCAGGAAACACGAGCTGCAGGCATCAAAGGGACGTGCCTAATGAGATGCACGGCTAAGACAATAGACCGGCACGGCAAGATGAGCCTCGAGCGGGGCCATCTGCCTTACAGTATCATCCCCCTCATCATAAAGACACTTTCAAAGGAAACGTGTCTTCCGCAAGAGTCTTGGGAATCCCAGGGTCGCGAAGCGGACAGCGTCCGTTCGCTGGCTACTTGAGGGCAAGAGACAAAATGGATGCCGCATCTAAGATGGAACCCGTGGGTACAGATAGATAAACCCACGAAACAAACGAACGGTTTAGGCTAGTACAGCGAAACTGCGTACACCCACTAAACTCGTCATTTGCGGTTCATAGATACCAGACTCGACCATATTTGTGTGAGTCGAAAACATCACTTACGATCGTCACGGAACCTCACTGTGGTACTATATGTACCCAGGGCCTGTACATCAAAAGCTACTAATTTTCCTGCCGCAGTAATTGTACTGCCTAATTAAGTAGCCTATTAAACATGCGTCACACCTACCACTGCCGATTGTTTGGGCAGTTTTAAACTGCCATATCGACCTGGGAAGAAAAACCTCTTGCTAGGCCCAGACCTCTCTTCTTAATTCATATAAGTGATCCCTAGAGTAGGTTCTACACAGCCCAGGGTGCGGCATATTTAAAAGGTTGGACATGTACTTTTAAATTTTACATGTTCTGATAGTGACAAACTCCTACATTCATGTTTCACTATTCTGAGGTCTATCTCTCCCATAGAATAACATTGGGTTCCCTTATTACATTTAATAAGTGGTAACTTTCAATCAGGAGAAACTAGGAATGTCGAGTTTGGTGACCAAATAATTCTAATTTAAAGCCCTACTTATTGCTAAAGAGGGATTTAAAATCACAATTCTGAAAATACCACTTTAGAAAGTGGGCATTTTCTTGTCCCAACTATTTCAATCCTATAAATTGTATCCTAGGTCACATGCCTAGGTGTAGCTGGCAGTTGGTCTTTGTGTATTGCTCACAGACAGTGAGATGAAGGGGGAATAGATGTTGTCAGGATGAGCCATCTCAGACTTGATGAGGGGGAGGATCTGTCACCTACAACACTTGTACAACGCAAAGGCTATTTACCAGCACACTCACCAAGGGTGTTGACCCTAGTCTTTTGTGTCCTGTTAGAAAATGGTTTTCTGATTGGCAGAGGTATGTACCCTATCCAAGCAGGAACCACAATCCTAGCCAAGGTTGGTCAGATACACACCATCAATATACTTGTGATCACCCTCTGATAGCTTGGCACAGTTCAGGAAGCCTTATTTTAAAAGGCAATGTGTAAAGTGTTTGTAAAACACTTGAAACAGTAATGCAGTAAAAACCCTGCAAAAATATTCTACTCTAGTCTACAAGTATAGTCTAGATACTTATGTACAAACCAAGACCAAAACAACAAACTTCCAATAAGCATAACTGGAGTTATGAATTTTTAAAGATTATGGGCCTGATTAAGATCTTGACTGTAATGGTTTCGTCACTGCTTTTGGGATGGTTTCTCTGCCACCTACTTGGTGGTCTGCCTGCCATATATAGATATACACACAAAAAGGTGGTTGGGCCCAATGGGAGGGAGGGTAGGTAGGGCCACACTTGAAGCACAACAAAATATTCACCTATGCCTCCAGCCTCTGAGTTAGACAACACTTCGTTATGGATAAACAATAGTTTATTAGTTTACCCCTTGACATTGATTTATGTCTTTGACTTATGCTTTAGTTAGCAACAATTCTTTTCATTGTTTCTTAAACAACAGACATGAGATCACCATCAACCTCATATCCAGCCATATTGAATTCATACAGTGATTTGTGCATATATACAGTGCAAAAAGAACGATAATAATAACAATCAAACACAATTAAGGAAGAATATTCAACATCATAACATGGACAAAGATTGTAATGAACAGAACTCAAAGAATAAACAGTTCCAAGAACCAATCACAATTCAGAAGCGAGCGAGAGGAAGCAATTTTATGTGAAAATTCTACTCTCCACTCATCTCAAACACAATCAATATGTGCTATTCACGAGAGAAAGCTCAATTTGTGCAACAGTCGTATTGTCTCTTAGTGATAGCAAAAATGCCGACGCGTTTCAAATCCTGGAATTTGTTTGCAGGATTTTCATCAGGGCGCTGTGATTGTGGTCCATGGGAAACTATTTGTGGGAAAAGGAAAGAACGATTTAAATGGAGTTGTTACCTCAAGCCATTTTTGACGGAAAAGGGGGCACGCGTGGACTTGCGGGTTACCTTATTATTTTGGTGCCATGGGTCCTCGTAGGATTGAAGGATCGTCTATGCCACGTGAAGTTTGGGCTGCAACAGAGCACACTGTGTGAGGGTCATACAGTGAAAGGAAATTTTAAATGGCGTGGAACTACACACGGTTGAAAGATTACCTTTAGATGAAGCCGTCCTTCGGCGGGGGTGCCGGAAACGGAGCTTTTAATTCTCCATACTAGCGTAGTGTATCTGGAAATGGGAGAATTTAAAAGGAGGATTGGGGTAAGTCAATTTGGCCGTGGCCGCATTTAGAGAGAATGAGTATATCGCCGGGGAACTTACTTGTTTGTGGGAGCGCATTGGCAGGCTCGCCAGTAATGGAATCTTTTTCGGTGTGGATCTACGGAGCAAGGAGGGAACGGGTATTAATTATCACGTGAGATTCAACAGACATAGCGTCCTGTGGACGAGTTGCGGGGCTTGAATCTTACCTTTAAGTAGCGCAAAGGATTCTGCTGTTTGACCTTGCTTGGAACCGGCACACTGTTAGTGTTTGCGGCTGTCCTGCGCCGAGCCGAGTTTCTGTAGCAAGAACCATGTGGTGTCGGCTCGTCCAATCAGGGACAAGGCCACTTATGGTGCATTGTGGGAGTTGAAGTGCAGAATCGGATTTAGGCCCGATTTATTTCACTGAGGGAGTTGAGGCCCGTATTGACGCTATCGAATTTGAGAATTAAATATGCCTCTTTGCGGAGTAGCATGGTTTCTACATGTGGATAGCGCTTTGGATCAATCCAAACCAGTGCTGTCCATTTGATGTCATTTTCAGTATGGTTGTTGTTCAGAAAGTGTTCCACCATTGGCGCGGATATAACTTTTTTCTTGATGCGAGAACGGTGTTGGGTAATTCTCGCATTGATGGGTTGACTTGTTTTCCCAATGTAAACTCTGTTGCATGGACAAACCACTGCATAGACGATATTTCGGGTTTTGCAATTTGTGAACACCTCGTGTTTCCACTTGGTGCCATGGTTGATGAAAGTGTCACCCTCTAACGTGGTGGAGCATGATACACAGTTGCCACATTTGTGGTGCCCACGAAGAGGTTTCAGGTTCCACTGAGCTATGAGGTCACTTCTCGGTGGAGGAATGTAGCTGTCTGCTCTGATGAGATGTTGACCAATGCTCATATTTTTCCGCATAGCAAAGATGGGTTTTGGAAGGGGGTACTCAAGGGATTCCAATAAGTGCCAATTATTACGGATAATATTTTTGAATTGGTTTGTGTGTTGACCAAACGTGGTCACGCACACCAGTTTGTCCAATTCCTTCTTTTGTTTTGGCTGTAGGAGTGTATTCCTGGGGGTGTACTGTGCCCTATTCTTGGAATGTTTGAGCAATTTTTTGGGGTACCCTCTTTCAACCATCTCATTGCAAAATCTGGTTGCGTGTGAATCAAAGTCTTTGAGGTCGCTACAATTGCGTCGAATCCGTAATAGTTGGCCGTAGGGCAAATTGTCCTTAAGGCATTGCGGATGCGAGCTGGTGTAATGAAGGATCGTATTCCTATCAGTTTGTTTCTTGTGCAAGGAGGTCGTCAACCTAGACTCACTGGTGCCTACTGTGACGTCAAGGAAAATCATTTCTTTTGGACTTGAGTTTAACGTGAATTGAATGTCAGGGTGCCTAGAGTTGAGCCATACGTGGAATTGGTCAAGTTCCGTCTGGCTCCCCTGCCACAGGAGCCAGACGTCATCAATATATCTCAGCCATTGAGTGATGTGGTGCGAAAAGGGATTATTGCTGTGAATGAATCTCTCCTCATATTGGGCCATGTACAGCACCGCCAGCTCCGGCGCATATGGGCAGCCCATGGCCGTCCCTTTCATTTGTGTGAAAAAATTGTTCTCAAACTTAAAGTAGTTGCTCCGTAGAGTAATTTCAGCCAATGTGAGGATGAACGAAGAAGGCACTCGATGAGGTCTTTCTCGTTGTTCAAGATACAACTCAATCACCTCAAGTGCCTCGTCTTGAGGTATCTGAGTGTATAGCGAAGCGACGTCCATTGTCGCCATTAACTCAATAGATTCGTCAAATGTGCGCCCCTCAATTCGGGTGATAAAATCAGTGGTGTCCCTGAGGTGCGATTTCACTTGTGTTATGCAGGGTTTCAGAAAGAAGTCAATATATTTAGAAACGGGTTCAAGCACAGAATCGCACCCGGACACGATGGGTCTTCCAGGTGGTGCCTTCTCGTTTTTGTGAATCTTGGGTAAGAAATAGAGTATGGGTGTCCTTGGTGATTTTTTATTGAGATATTCAAACTCTTTAGGCCCTAAGAACCCTTCGTCCAAGCCTCTCTGCGTGATTTTGCTTATTTTATCCTGAATGGCGAGGACGGGATCTTCTTTGGACGGTCTGTACCACTCTCTATTGTTTACATGTAATTGCCCTTCAGTAAGGTACATGGGACGGGGCCAAAGGACCACCGCCCCACCTTTATCTGCTTGCTTGATCACAATTGACGTGTCAGATTTCAGATCACCAATTGCTTTTTGGACACCTTTACTGATGTTGTTTTTGACAAAACTGTTTTTCTTTTCAAGTTTGGTGAGTGAGGACAATACCGCCTGTTCAAAAGCAATGATTTGTTTTGGAATATTGGATGTCGGAGTGAATTTGGATTTAACTCTGAGTCCAGTGGTTTCTTGTGTTGACGTCATTTCGGCACCAGCGAAATAAGTCTTCAACCTCACTTTGCGGCAGAAATCAAGTGCCTCCAATTTTAATTTGGTGAAATCAGTTTTCTTTGCCGGGACAAATTTGAGGCCCAGGTTAAGAAGCATTTCCTCATCTCTCGATAATTCCTTGTTAGAGAGATTTACTATGGTAGACAGATTTAGTTGTTGTAATTCTTGTTGCGAGTGCGCATTTGCCAAGGTTGTTTGAAACGTGTCCGTGTTTGTCCGCCCCTGGATAAAAAAGGAGTGGATCCTCCTCTCGCTCCACGTGTTTTAGGGTTGGACTGTCTCGAATCGGAGGAAGAATCGGAAGAAGTGGTGTCAGAAAATGTAAGAAATCTTGTTCTGGATCTTCCTTGAAATGTATTCAAGGCCCCTCTTGACTCCCCCGAGGTGTAAAAATCTTCTTTGAGAAAGGGGTAGACCTGTTCGAGTCGGAATGTTTTAGAGTCTTTATCAAATTGGGCTGATTTAATATTCAAAGTGTAATCTTTGAATGTAGCGATTTCCTTTTCTATTTTGTCAAGGAGGGCCCGCGCTTCACTGGTAGTCTGGCTATCATTAATGGATTTGATTAAATCTTCAATTTCTTTTTCTTCCTGATTGCAAATGCGTTGAGCTGTCTCAATGGTATGTACCATTAAATCTCTACTGCATTTCGTATTGATTTGACTAAAACCTTTCTTGTACTCTGCGTCTTCTATGAAGATGACGGGAATGTTCTTAACCTGAAGGCCCCAGGGAATGGTCCCCGCTTTTAAATGTTTAAGTAAGAAGTAGCCATGAAGCTCAGTTCTAATATGCTTCTTCTGAAGCCTAGTCAGTTTGTCTGCCTCATTCTGTTGTTTAGCTGAGGTACTGAGGGTAATTGAAGAAAATGGTGAGGTATCGATGAGGTTTTGGATATGGCTTTCCGTGAAGGACAGCGTATCTTTGTCTGCCATGTTGCGCAAGAGTCGAAACCCTTGCAGACAACTAATGCTGACAATATATGGAAGACGCTTGTTGCGTCACTCCCAAACCAATCGGGCAATGGCCCGCTCAGAATTATACACACAAAAAGGTGGTTGGGCCCAATGGGAGGGAGGGTAGGTAGGGCCACACTTGAAGCACAACAAAATATTCACCTATGCCTCCAGCCTCTGAGTTAGACAACACTTCGTTATGGATAAACAATAGTTTATTAGTTTACCCTTTGACATTGATTTATGTCTTTGACTTATGCTTTAGTTAGCAACAATTCTTTTCATTGTTTCTTAAACGACAGACATGAGATCACCATCAACCTCATATCCAGCCATATTGAATTCATACAGTGATTTGTGCATATATACAGTGCAAAAAGAACGATAATAATAACAATCAAACACAATTAAGGAAGAATATTCAACATCATAACATGGACAAAGAATAGCACATATTGATTGTGTTTGAGATGAGTGGAGAGTAGAACTTTCACATAAAATTGCTTCCTCTCGCTCGCTTCTGAATTGTGATTGGTTCTTGGAACTGTTTATTCTTTGAGTTCTGTTCATGACAATCTTTGTCCATGTTATGATGTTGAATATTCTTCCTTAATTGTGTTTGATTGTTATTATTATCGTTCTTTTTGCACTGTATATATGCACAAATCCCTGTATGAATTCAATATGGCTGGATATGAGGTTGATGGTGATCTCATGTCTGTCGTTTAAGAAACAATGAAAAGAATTGTTGCTAACTAAAGCATAAGTCAAAGACATGTATCAATGTCAAAGGGTAAACTAATAAACTATTGTTTATCCATAACGAAGTGTTGTCTAACTCAGAGGCTGGAGGCATAGGTGAATATTTTGTTGTGCCATATATAGATGGCGGGTCTATCGACAAAAGCCCGCCTGAGTACCGTCAACTCCGCCAGGAATGTTCACCCGCGTCGGCGGTGTCATAGGCAAAAGTGTGTTGACTATTACTGAAGTCTTGTGTATTTGTACATTGCTCTTACTTGCAATGTTGTTTCTTCTGTACAATGCAGTAGTGTTCTTTTTCATACTTATCAACATAAAATGAACACACCTGTATTGACACTTAGAAAAAATGCTGTTTTGTTGCTTGTGTGTTGTGCTTCTGGTGGCTGTGGGTGTGCATACAATAGTGTGTGTGTGTGTATTGTTTGTGTGGCATGCAATATGTAACAAAAAGGGGCATAACAAATTAACAACCTATGTTTTGGGGTGAAAACGCAACATATATCTATGTTGACACATTAAGAAATTCATGCTTACCAGTCTTCCCTTAACCAGGGACTCACTCCATCAGCAAACGGCCACTAGGACAACACTACCACAACAGGGACATCTAAATAGGCTAGATGCAAAACCGCCAGCCTGATGACGATAGAGTACTGTTAGCCAGTGGAGGAGTCTGCCACATTGACAAAGGGGTGCCGCTTATGTGATGGGAAACAGTCTGTGGATGCGGATGGCCGTTCAGCCAGCCCAAATCCAAATACGGCAGGTAGAATTCTGTCAGCTCGATGGAGTACTTGAAACCACTACCACAAAGGGACAGCAGTAATCCCACCAAGGTCTAAAGGAGGCCCTAAATTACATTGTAGTACTTAGCTTAAAGTGCCAACCGGGGCTATCCGGTCATGCTAGAACGAGTAAATCCAAAAGTTCAGGCTGACCGCAATGGAGAGCAGGTCAAATACAAGGACGAGCCCTGGTCTGCTGAAAAGTACCTGAGATGAGTTTTTGACAGAGCTGAGATGCGGTTAAACAAAAGGTGATGCGTCATCATCGAATCATCCAATTGAAAGGGATGCATTGGTGCCAACCCACACAAAGCCAGAGATGTGTCAGAAACTGGAGACGAGGCACCACACAGTCGTCGATGCGTTTCCACAGTACTCGCAACAGTTACGCTACATCGGCATCGAAGGAGATGGACTGGTTCTGATCAGTACAACAGCATTGATGCATGGGTTCTGGTTGTAGCAGCACTTTAAATCTGCTTTCAAGGGCCCAGGACTGGATTGGCACAACCTGACAGGGCAAGCCTTGCAGTAGCAAAGACCAGGGCTGTTGCAGAATTAATTGAAGTCTTTGATTTTCCTGAGGTCCAGACCTTCCTCAGTCCATGCAGAAGGTAGCAGGCAGCAAGGCAGCACAGCAGAAACGCAGGTCTTGCAGAGCAGCAGTCCAGCATAGTGGCAGTTCTTGTGGCAGCAGAGCTGTCCTTCCTCCTGGCGGAGTTCTTCACAGGTCCAGTATCCAGTGGTGTCTTTGAAGTGGGGGTTACTTCATAGAAGTGCTAGCAACAAAAGAGTCACTTTTCGCAGACTTTAGGCCCCGTGGGCCTGTTGGAATACTAGGCCAACCTTCTAACTGAACCACAACTGGCCCTGAGGGGTGTCCCAGCAATCTCTTAATTCTCGACCCCTGGTTTCATCTAAAGAAGCCAAGGCACTGTTGGAAAGCAAGTGGAGTCTCTGAAAGGCCATAAAGGCAAAATGGAGAGGTGACAAAAAGTCCATGCCAAGCTCCCTCCTCTCTCCGAGCCAAGCACAGAAAAAGAGTCTGTCTACATCGAATGGCTGAGAATCTTTACCCTTCTTAAACAGATTAATCATGCTCAGCTTTGGAGTCATATTAACCAACAGAGCAACCAAATACAGTCAAAGCAGAATGGTGTAGCAGACTGTTTATGGGCCAAATACGTTAAGCAGCTCTAATCTCCAGACTCATGGGCAATAAGAACACTAAGCCTACCAGGGCCCCCTCATTGCCCAGACGCACAAATCCCCTGCACTATCAGAAGCCTCTGTCATCGCTACCATTAAGCAAATGAAGAAAATACAGGGCACCAGGACCCAACAGGATCCCCACAGCTGTCTTTAAATCCACCCAAATGTTTTGGGTAGGGATTCTAATGCATCTCTTCAATCATGCCCTTCTCACAGTCTCAATCCTGTTGTAATGGAAAAGGTCAATTCTCCACCCAATATATTAAAAGGGAGATTGCACCAACCTGGTCACCTATCGACTGACAGCCTTGCTTGATCTTGATGCCAAAGCCTGCGCTTGAGCTTTATTGGGTGAATTTGAAGCTTGGGCAGCCAAAAGAAGCATTTTCCCCTTTTCCCAGTAAGGATTCAGACCATACTACTCGACCATTGAAAAAATCTTAGCTCTGGCCTACTTGTCCAGTTGAGAAACACTGGTCAAGCAACCCCTCATTTTCTTTTGTTTTATTGACTATAGCGCAGCATGCAATAGACTTGACAGGGGCACTCTGTGGCACAAACTAAATTCCTGGGTGATCCTTCTCAACTCCACAAAGCCATAATTTCCCTGTATCAGGGCACATGGGTCAAGATAAAAATCAGTCGCACAATAGCAATGGAAAAATTCCATCTAACAATGGCCTAAAACAGGGAGTGGCCAAGCCTCGGAGCAGGATGGCTGCCTGTGTCCTCGGCTCCACCGGCGCCGTCCCCCTAACTGATTATCCTGTTATCTATCCTGCCCCACGAGGTCCCTGTACTGTGGCGGAAAATGAGCAGATTTGAACGATGCGACTTTTGCCCCCGCACCGCCAGGGGCCGGAGATAAGGGGCCCACTCACCTGGCCTGGTCGAGCATTGCAAGCCGGGGGCTTGACTCAGGGGATGGCTGGCTGGACGTGATGAGAGACCGGCCGCCCGGACCGGAAGTCGCAGGTCGGCCTTGGTCCTGCAGAGCTGGGGCTTCACCGCTCTCTGAGGCAGCGGCACAGACTGCGGATGCGGGGACACAATGATTCCCCCGCCTCCCTCAGAGCTGACTATAATTGCAGAAGCTCCCGCTGCCTCGTATTGGGTCTTAAGTGGCGGCCTGGCAGGACCGGAGCTCGGGATCTATCCAGTGGATCGAAGGTGAGCTGCCCCCCATCTGCATCCTGTGAACTGGTGGCACTGCTGGGGGGAAATGCTCTAGGGCAGGTTCCGATATGCCTCTCTACCTGCAAGCACCCGCCGGTTCTCATGTGGCCTATTATGTGGAGCTTTCCCCCGGCACAGTAGCACAGCAACAGAGACATAGCCCTAAGGGGGTGAGGTGATCCATCAATGCAGCACACCTTGCTATACTGAGGGCGACGGAGCTGTGAATTGAGTACAGCTGCAATAACCTGATACCGCGCTGGAGCGGTCACCGTCGCTCTCCTCATACATGGCCTCTGGGCCCGGGGGACTCCCCCCCTGGCATTGAGTGCCGCCCACTGTGATCCTGGGCATTGTTGCAGTGACAAGGTTACTCTGGGACCAGTCTGGCTTAGTTGGTTGGGGTGCCAGCTGCACTTGAGGGCGGTTGGCATGTCCTCCCATGCACCTGTCGTGCCCGGCCTGGTCATTTGCCTAAGGGGGGCTGTACCTCACTCTGAGCCTCATCCTGGCTGTTACCTTGTGCAGCTACACCAAGTGGCATAATCCTCACATCACCTGAGAATCAAGGGGCACTGACAGAAAATGGCCAGTAAATCGGAAACAGATAAGTGCCCGGCCAGAGGTCCCAAGGGTGCGAGGCAGGTTCAAGCTACCAAACTGGACCGCTATACCCTGCCAAAGGGGGCTCACCGATGGACGCGCGCCAGCCCCCCAGGGTAGTGGAAGACTCTGTGAGCCTACCCGCGGAACCGACTCTGCAGGACGTTTTGGTGGCCATAGGTGGGGTTAAATCATATCTGGACACTCTCTCCATCGACGTAAACCTAATCTGGGCCGTCCTTACTAAAAACAACGAGAAAGTCAAGTCCCTGGATATCAAGACCGCCATCTTGACAGATGATATGTCGCAGCTCCAACAAGAAGTACGGGATCTCAAATCTTTCTGTGCAACGGCCGAACACAAACTGGATGATTACGAAGGAAGATCCAGACGCAACAACATCCGGATCCTGGGGTGCCCGAAAAATCAGAAGGGCCCACTCCCAAAATGTTTGTCGAAGACCTCATCCTAAACCACCTCAAACCTAAGGGTCTCTGGAAATTCTTCACCATTGAACGTACGCACAGAATCCCAGGTGGGCGACCTAGGCCCGACGCACTTTCCCGCCCTTTGATAGCCCGAGACCCAAATTTCAGGGACAGAGACGCTATCCTGCAAAGCTCATGGTCTACACCCCCTTTGCAATATGAGAATGTCACCCTTTCCTTTTTTCCACACTTTACGCAACTGGTACAAAGACAACGTAGATCATTTCTGGCTGTCAAGAAGAGACTCAGAGACAATGGACTTAAATATGCCATGAGGTTCCCGGCCCACCTCCGTGCAGAAGTTGAGGGCAGCACCTGGTTTTTCGACAATCCAGAGGTGGCCTCGGACTGGCTGGACAGTTGAACCATCGACGGCCCTGGGGGGAAAGCGGGGGGAAGATCTAGAATTGCAGGACCAGGAGTGACCGCTGAGGGGCGCCCTCGCTGTCCATATGACCGCACTAAGGTAGTGGGGTCAATGAGGGCCCATGGTTGTACATAAGCTTGCTTAGAACAGTAGTGCATCAGGGAAGCCTCTTGTGACTAGGGGCCGGATGTAGGTCGGTCGGTAACGGCCGAAAATCGGTATTTTCGGCCGTTACCGACCGAGAATCACAAAATGGTATGTAGGGCCACATATTTTACAGATTCGGTAAATTTACGGATCGGTAAATTTACCGAATCTGTAAAATACCGAATCGGTATTTTTTACCGATTCGGTAACAATGAGATGTAGGTGGGACTCTTCTGAGTCCCACAAGCCTTACAGAATCGGTGTTTTACCATGAAATCCAACTTCATGGTAAAATACCGATTCCGGTGTGCATGCACATGTGTGCATGCACACCTGTGCCATATGACAGGCAGACCTGCCCTTAGGGCAGGTATGCCTGCCACATGGCCCCCGAATCTTTTTTGGGGGTGCTAGAGGGTGTCAAAGTGACACCCCCTGCACCCTTGTCAAAATCGGTATTTACCGATTCGGTAAATACCGACCGGTAATGCCCCATTCATTCCTATGGGCTTCAAAGCCCATAGGAATGAATGGGGCATTACCGGTCGGTATTTACCGAATCAGTAAATACAGATATTTACCGATTCGGTAAAAGGAACATCTGGATGTTCCTACATATCCACCTCTTAGATTTACCGATTTTTAATTACTGAATCGGTAGAATTCGGTAATTAAAAATCGGTAAATCTATTTTACCTACATCTGGGCCCTAGTGGGGACACTTGATCTGCAGTTTTTGGGTTGGGGAGCGGGGGACGGAGTATTGGCCTTTCTCCTCTTTTCTACTTTTGGTTATTTTCTAGTGTTTGAATACCGGGGCCAGGCGCTCTGCCAGTTTATAATGGGGAGTTGTAGGTCTACAGGGCAGGTAAGCAGGGAGGGGGGTTGTTGGCAGGGAAGTTGGTGGGGGGAGGGTTTTTCGTTAACATGTCTTATCATCGACACACGACTATGGGCATTCAAATGGCACTAAACTCTCACTATGGCTTTGGCACATTCACACTAGGGGAAAAGCATTAGAATAATAGGCTGGAATGTCAACGGGATGAGGGACAAGATTAAAAGGAGTGTAGTCCTGCAATATAACAGGAAGCAGGGCCTTGATGTTGTGCTCCTTCAAGAGACCCACCTTATGGGACACACCTGTAAGGCAATGAATCGATACAGATACAAACTAGCCGCACACGCGAGTTTCACAACTGGCTCCAGAGGGATGGGCATTATGGTTAGGAAAGCATTCCCACTTAGCATTAACTCCACTTGGACTGATGACAGGCGTCACTATGTCGGTATATCCTGCTCTTGGGCGGGGCAGATCCTCATGCTATTTTCCATCTATAACCCGCCTGGCCTACAATCGACTGCGTTACAAGACCTCCGTACTACTGTTCTCTCCCTACAGGAGGGTTTGTTAGTGTTGGGGGGACATTAACTCAGTGTGCTCAGGGGGGCTCAACTGACATCCCCCTCATGAGCTAGGACCCTCTTCCCGTGGGTTGCCATACTTTCTAGAGGCCATGGGCCTGATAGACACCTGGAGCACTTTCAACCCTGACAAAAAGGAATACACGTCCCACTCCGAGGCCCACCACAGTTTCTCCCGCCTATATCACATCCTGGTACCTAGCTCTCAAATGTCATATATCAGGGAGGTCCGCCACTTAGCTAGAGGCCTCTCTGACCATTCACCCGTTTGGGATCATTTACTCCTAGATCACATATGAGTGGGCCAAATCACCCCTATCAACCCCTGGCACCTCCGCAACCCCAAAATACGTAAAGACCTCCTGGTTGCCATAGATAGCTACTTCACAGAGAATGTGGGCACCGTGTCCTCTAGCCAAATACTCTGGGAGGCCTTCAAGACGGTGATCAGGGGGTAAGCCCTGTCTTTAATATACGGCCATAAAAAGGAACAGCAAAAAGCAGTGACCAAAATAGAAAACGAAATCCTCCGGCTGGAGGAAGAACTGGTAGAAAGTGACTCACAGGAGTCGCTCCATTTACTGCAGCTTAAATAGTCTGAATATAAAGCCCTTGTTACGGACGCTGTCTGTACTCTGGGACAGGACAAGCTTGGGAGACTTTATGACTTGGGAGACAAGGCAGGAAAATTGATAGCTTGGTTGGACAAGCGGGAGTGGGCGAGTAGACTGGTCCCAGTCTTCCGCGACAAATTAAACACTGATATAGTTGACCCCAAGATATAGCTTCCCGTTTCGCAACACATCTTGAAGCGGTTTATAAGGCGGGGACGCCCTATGTAGAGGCGGACTCCACCGAACTACTAAAAAATATCATGTTGCCCACTCTTGCCCTGGCGGATAAGCCACTCCTGGACAGCTCCCTAACCACAGATGAAATTGCCCATGCCATTAGATTGCTTCAACCTGGAAAATCCTAAATCCTCTGGTCCTAATGGTATACCCACAGAACTATATAAATTCTGTCCTGATAAATTATCAGCACACCTTAAAGTCATGTTTGAGGAGAGTAGGGAGAAGGGGGAACTTCCACTAGACCAGTGCATTGCTAACATCGTCATAATCCATAAGGAGGGTAAGCCGAAAACCGACTGTGCTTCGTATCAGCCTATCTCTCTTCTCAACTCTGAGCCGAAAATTCTCGCGAAGGTTCTCGCAAATCGCCTGGCCAAGGACATTTTGACCCCTATACAGCCTCATCAATCAGGCTTTATTCTACGCTGGAACACGGCACTAAACCCTCAGGAGAGCACATACAATCCGTGAACCAGCAATTTTGGTTTCTTTGGATACTACTATAGCATTTGATATGGTTGAGTGGCCCTATCTCTTTGCTTTTCTCCAAAAGCTGGTATTCGGTACAGATTTCATTGGTTGGGTCTGCCTTCTGTATGTGGCGCCACTAGCAAAGGTAGTCGTCAATAACAAACAATCAGACACCTTTGCCCTGAGCCGAGGCACCCGTCAGGGTTGTCCGCTTTCCCCCCTTTTATTTGCCCTGGCACTAGAGCCAATAGCGGCCTGGATCAGACAGGATCTGATGATCTGAAGATTCCGCTGGTCGGCAGACTGGTACGACAGAATATCTCTGTTCGCTGATGATATCCTACTATATCTTACCAACCCTCATAGATCTTTGATCGTCCTCATGGACATATTGGCAATCTTTGGGAGGTATTCCGGATTCAAAATCAACTGGACCAAATCACACCTGTATCCACTTTATGAGGGAGTGCCTGCTCTGCCCTCCAACTGCCCAATTCAAGTCAGTTCATCAGGGTTCAAGTATTTAGGGATCTTTGTATCCTTGAATTCTGTACTCCGCTACAATAATAATCTCCTTCCCCCTCTCCACCGTTTGCAGAGGGACATCGCAAGTTGGCGAACTCTCCCACTGGTCCTATTGGGGAGGGCTGCCCTTTTTAAAATGATGCCCCTCCCCCACTTCCTCTACGCCCTGCAAAATTCATTAGAATTAGTCCCCATCACCTATTACAAAGAAATTGAACAACTTCAGAGGGAGCTTCTGTGGGATGGACCACCGCGAATAGCATTCAATAAACTGACCCTGAAGTAGTACGACGGAGGGATTGCCCTTTCTGACATTAAGAAGTACTATTGGGCCGCCCACCGGGCTGCCATCAACCACGGCACCTATGGAACACCGGACGATCCCGGCTATCCAATGGATAGGTGGCTAATCCCGGGGGAGAACTATAACAGAACTCTTTATTCCAAACCAGCTCGCCCGGCCTTGACCGGCCCCACCGGGCACTCAGTGTCCATCTGGCGTGCCGCCACCAGATCTCTGGGCTGGGAGGGTAAATTGACATTGGCCACCCCACTTTGGGAGTCTGCAAAATTGGGAAGCTTATGGCAAATGAAGGGGTTTGATAAGTGGGATATGATAGGCATCTCCCGCATCCAGGATATGTGGGAAAAGGGAGATATTAAAAAGTTCCCATCCTTACAAGAAACTAGCCAATTCGGAACACTTTCACTACTTACAAATACGACATGCCCTTCGCTCAGCTATCCCAGTGGGTTCCTCCCCCCTGAGTCCTCCCCATTGGAATCAAGAGTATTAGATGGGCATTTAACTGAGAAATCTCTCCTTGATTTATAATAAACTAATACATAATATGGATGATCCCCTCACACAGCTCAGGCAGAAATGGATGGCAGACGGTATCAAGCTAGAAGACGTGGACTGGCAGGAGGCTGTGTCCTCCCCTAGAGTGGTGGGTATCTCTGCTAGACTGCGCCTGATCCAATTTAAAATCCTGTACAGAATATACATAGGCTTTCCTGTTTTCAGTTTCTATTTTGGGGAAATTCTGGTAGTGTTTTTTCAGTGTTTTCCAGTGATTTCAATACCTCAAAAAAACAGTGCTTTTCAGTGGTTATTCACTTTCTCGCCATAAAAAACAACTGAAACAGTGTTTTATCAGTGTTTATGGAACGCTTTGCTTTTATTATTGCTTTTTCCATTTTTCTTCAGAAATTGTATACTGCTGTAAATTTCAGATGCTTAATACAGTCATGAAATACTTTCCATTGTCCTTTGAGTCTGCAGCTCAGAATTATTAAGCATTTGCAATGCAATAGATCTCGCATTTATGTGAGTTTAAGCTATTCGCATTGTAAATGACAAAGCCTTTTATTTATGTTTTAAAAACAAAAACTAAAATACAAGGCTATGTTATTTGCAATATCAATAGCTTAAACTCACATAATGCAAGACTTATTTCAATACAAATGCTTGTTTTAAATGAAAGCATGAATTGGTCACTCAGCAAGTTGGAAGTTACAGTCTGTGTTCCAGAGTCCCTACCCCTCTCCTGCTCAGAGAGTGTTGCATTGCATTGTATCATCGATATAGGGCCCTCACATGTGCTGTGTGCGTGAAACGCTGTTTGGCACTTCATTTAGTGGCTTTTAAAGGAATGGCTGACTGCGTATATATTGCATTTTCTGCGTTGGTCAATAATCTCCAATACAATATAGAGGATAGCTTATTGCTGTCAGAAACCTGTTTCAAATTACCCCCTGCAGTTTCGAGAAATAAACCGCAAACTTAAAGGAAGGCACAGAAACACACACTTGGTCATAGCTATTATCATTATTTTAGCACTAAAGTGACAGTGGAAGTGCATACCATGTTGCATACTGCATACATGCTGTTTTGAACACGTTCGATTTTTAACATGCTGGTGTGGAATTATATGCCTTGGAATTGCGCGGTGTGGAGTGGAATGTTGTGGTGGAATTATGCGGCATGGAGTGCAGTGAAATTGTGTGGATAACAATTATGTGGTATTGAGTGTACTGGAATTATGTGCAGTTGAATTGTGTTATATGGAGTGTTATCAAGTTGAATGGTATTTTGTGTTGTGGAGTGGTATGTAGCAGAGTTTAATTGTGTGGTGTGCTGCCGAATTTTGTGGCATGATGTGTAATTCTGTGGTGCGGATTGGTTGTATGTGGTGCGATGTGTGATTGTGTTGTTGAGCTGAATTATGTGGCTTGGTATCAAATTATGTGGTGTGGAAAGGAAATGTTTGGAGTTGAATTGTGTGGCGTGGAGCTTTGTTTCATTGAGTGAAATTATGCTGATTGTAAGTATGTGGCATGGTGTGGAGTGTATTTATGTGGATTACTGCTATGTGACAGAGTGGTTTTATGTGGGGTGTATTTATGTGGTGTCGAGTAGAGGGTAATTAAGTGAAGTTGAATTATGTTATGTTGAGTGATATTATGTGAGTGTTATTATGTCTGGTGTTGTTGAGCTGTGTGGTGGTGACATTGTGTAGTGTGGAATTGTGTGTCACACTAAACATCCAGGTTTGCTACAAAGAATGAAAAACTGTGAAGGCGCGCTCCTCTCCTTTTGCTTGCATTGTTTTTTGGACAGGTAATGCTTACTCATGGCACTGCTAAGGAGTCCTTATTGGCAGTTTGTGCCTCTTTGCTTGCCTTATTATCCCTCATTCTTCAAATCTATTGTCATCAGTTTTTAAAATGTCTCTCGCATGTTTCCCCGGCTCCCTTTATCGTACCAGTGTAGAATTTTTATTTGGTTCTGGCATTTTTGTATTCTCCTTTCATGCCTCTTCGCATTGGTAACATGTATTTGTTGACTTTGAAGACTAGGTTACTCATTGCAATCATGGTATGGCATGCAGTCAGCACAGATCTCCCTCCAGCTGTGGTCCATGGATTGCAGCAGTTTCCCTGCCTATGTTTGTCCCGGCATGCTATACTGCTCTCTCTGGCAGCCACTCATCAGTCTCTCTGTACATACTTCTAACTCTTTGAGTGATAAACATCACACTAACTGTTCTCTGACCACTAATACACTGTTTTTGAATTTCCGTGTCAGCCAAGGTCTGTAAAACTCTTCTTTCACAAGGTGGCTCCTATTGCAACTTTCCAGGAAGCAATAGGAAGTGACACATTCATTAGTTCTTCCTAAGCCATCACCGTCGCCTCCGAAATCCATAATTTTGTCACATTTTATTATGTTGCCACTGACTTCCTGCTTCTTAATACCATTCATCGCACACCTTCCAGTGAATGTGAAAGCTTGTTTCCCTTCTGGTTACCTGCTTCTGGTTTTCTGCGTTTTCTCCTTCATCTCTCCTTGAATTCTACTTCATCTATCCCGGATTTCAGCCTCATCGCTTGTGTTCCTGGAATTCTGCTTCACCTCTCCTGCACTTGCTGAATCTATTCATGTACTCCGGTCTGGGTTTTGTGAAAGCTAGTGATTAGGTAAAGTCTTCAGGGGAGAATGCAGTGGGCGGGTGTGAACAGGCGAGCTCAAAGGGCTGCAGTCCCCCCTCCACACCACCACCCACCCCCACCCCCCCAGTTGTGTGTGTCAGCCCCGCACCCGAGTACTTTGCAGGTCTTTGCTTCATAACGAGGCTTTGTTGTTTTTCACCCCATCTTGGAGCCCCTGCAGCTCCACTCTGCCTATTTCTGGAAGCTAAAATAACGGCAGGTGCTCTGATCGTGTCAGCGAATAGTGTGAGGCATAAGTGTTTTAAATGAGACATGGATTGAAAAATGTGGGCCTATTACTAAATGGTTGGGAAATGTCATCACAGAAAGATACAAATAAATTAAAAGGAAGGAATTAGTTAATCACACACGCACACAGTCGGTGGCTGCATTGCAGCACCACTCTCTTTCACTTCTCTGAGTTGCTGTAAGTCGAGCTCGAGCCACCGCAGGAATTACCGATTGCCTCGTGCCTCCACAGAGAGTCCTGCACTGAGATGTTGCAGGAAAAAATAAAGCCTGTCTTCCACCTCGTTAAGTAAATCGTCTTTATAAAGACCTATGAAGTACTCAGGTGTGGCCACAGTTAGACAAACAGCAGACAACAACAGCTCCTCTTCAGGCCCAGACTGGCCGTTGCGGGCACCGGGCAATCCCCCGGTCGGCCGCATGGGTGGGGGCCGGTTTTGGGCCCCAGGGGGCCGTTTTTGTTACAGGGCCGTTTTTTGCAGGGCCGGCCGAGCACTTTGCCAGGGCCGGTTTCGGTTCCCAGTCCGGCCCTGCTCCTCTTCCCCTACGTGAGCCAGCCAGGGGGCCTGGTGTTGTTCTGGCCCTTGGGCCATTCACTCCTCGGCTCCCCATGAGAAGGAGTGTTTTCCCCTGACACCTCTGCGCCAGGCCACCACATGAAGACCGTGTGTAATTCTTTGGCTCCATCAAGTGGCCAAAAGGCCCAACAACGATGAAAATCAGTGACACTCGGTTTAAACTGGGTCAGCTGATTTTCATCCAGTAGGGTTCTCTCGTGTACAGTCGGTTTAAACCGACTTCTGGACAGCCTAAATATACATGACTGGACCTAGACGTATGTTGATGGGCAAGGCGCTCACATGGGATTGTCGCAGGCGGTGTGGTCAGCTGGGTATGTGCCTACACATAATCTCGTACTGTTCAAATGTTCAGTCCTATTGGAGGGAGGTCCACCGAGTGATGGAGGAGGTCTTGAGAATCCCTCTGCCCTTAAAGGCCCGTAAGTGCTTGCTTAACATGTGGGAGCCCACAGACTTGAACACACACCAAACACAATTGGCCACACTTAGTTTTATGGTGGCTAAAAGGGACATAGCCCAAGCCTGGGGAGCAGTTGCCCCTCCATCACTAAAAGACTGGAAGACTAATGTGGATTGGAATATGTTCCGTGAGAAAACTGTTTATGTGGCCCTCGGATGCCCTAGGAAGTGGTCCCGGATATGGGGGCCATGGAATTATAGAGGTGTTAACTGTACCCC
The DNA here is from genome assembly GCF_964263255.1 of Lissotriton vulgaris. Taxonomy (NCBI): domain Eukaryota; kingdom Metazoa; phylum Chordata; class Amphibia; order Caudata; family Salamandridae; genus Lissotriton; species Lissotriton vulgaris. The sequence continues at coordinate 474,095,055 of NC_141694.1, forward strand.
ACCACTGCAACCAACCTCGGATGACATGAACTATCCTTGATTTGTCTCTCCAAATGTGATGTGTTGTATTGTAACCAAAATTCCATGTTCATGTTTGAACTGTCTGCATGACTATAATGTGCCTTTTTTCCTGCTGGGAGTCGATGATTGTTAATAAAAAGAGTTTAAAAGAAAACAATGGCCTAAAACAAGGCTGCATGCTGGCCCCGTTACTTTTTAATCTCTACCACCGATCTGCTCAAATCTTTGAAAGGTGGCAGTCTACCCATATTGGGAAGAACATGTCTGCAGACTCTGCAATATGCAGATGCCATTGCCATCATTGACCATACCCGAACCGGCCTACTGAGGGCCCTTAATGCTCTCCACCACTACAACCTAGAAAAGAAACTCCTGGTGAATCAGGCAAAGACCAAAATAAAAGTATTTGGCAAATACCCCCGTAAGAAACTTGCACAATAGCAACCAGGATACCAGAAAATGTTGACCTGTACCAGCTAGAATTACCTGGGAGTCTGGCTCAATAAAAGGGCTAAACCAGGGGCACACCACAAACATCTCGGAACTAAGGGAGCCGGGGTTATCCACAGTCTGAAACGCTTTAATCACCAGCTATAGAGCACAACAGCTGACCCGATATTGAGCATCCTCTGAGCTAAGCTTGTACCTGGCTCGAACTATAGCTTCCCTGGAAAACTCGGCTCCTGCTTTAGTAACTACCAAACAATGAACTACAAAATCATTTTCACCTACCCCTGGCATGGATGGAGGGCCAGGATGAGGCTAGAGTTGGGTTTGGTAAGTCCAGACCATACCTCTCTAAGTGATATAATGAAATACTACATCAGGGCTGTGCGCAATTCAGCCCCATCTTTTAAGGCCCAACTCTAAACAATTTTTGAAGAAGAAGGATCCCCATGGCACATAGAGCAATTGCTAGCCACCAGTGTCCTGAAAATTGAGGTAACTAACCTGAACAAATTGAATATTGCTTTGTCAGCATAGAAAAAATATGTGAACGTACAAGCCACACAAGCCTCATTCGAAAGGGACATTAAAAGGCTCCTACACAGGCTGCTACTCACAGCCCTGGACACCTCCTACTTCAGGAGAAAGCCCAGCCATACTTTAGGCACTTATTGTCTACTTAGGCTAAAAAATAAATCACTTACATGAGAAACCTAGCGCAGCCCATCGTAGACATTAATCCACATTGGACCTGCAGGGACCCGTTATTTTCCTGTATGTTATGTAATTACCACTCTGGGTCCTGGATCCTGGATCCTGGATCCACTTGTATTTTTGCCCCCACCGTGCCAATGATCAACGTCACTTCCTAATTCCTCTTTGCCGAGCCAATGGCCTAAGAGACTGGAGGGAGACAGGCAGCAGACATGTGCTTTTCTGATAACCCCCCTCAGCCCCTCGCAAGGATGGGGAAACTCGTAGACGCCATCCGAGATTCACTGTGAACAGTTCAACCAAATGGGTGGAACTCAAGCAAGACCAGAGAGATAACCGGCTAAGAGGACATGAGCCAATATCCACAGATTGTTTTTTTATGGGAAACATTCCTTTTGTCAAACTCTTTTTACTGAACTTTTCCCAAGCAAATATTATGATGACAGCATACAATAGAAGTAATCCATTTCACATGATAGTAGCAAGCTAATGATGGACACAGTTGCTTAAGACATGGTTTTATAAAAATGTTTTAACAAAAGTGGATTGTACAGTGTCAGTTGGTAAATTAGGAAACTAATATAGTGCTTTCTAATCCCACTCCTCATCCCCTTAACAAACAATCAACAATAACCCATGAGAGAATATAAATGAAAAGGAGATAATTTAATGCACCTGGTAAAATGGTATCAGCTAAGTCAGGCACTTTGGAAGAAGGTCAAGAAGTTGTGATAATGCTCCACAAACTGACGAGAGGGTCAAAATTGAAAGAGATTTCAAGGTATTGTACAAGTAGGACAGGCAGTTTGCGTTAGGACTTGTGAAAGTAAAGCTAACAATGGTCCTCATTTATGTTCAAACGTTTTGTAAGAATCTAACAGTATATCCGCCATTAGTTGCATTGATATCACCTGTCAGAGCCTACCGTGGCATTGGGTGATGGAGGGTGCTGCAGCTTTATTTCAGGTCATTTTGGCAGCTCCCAAGCATAGCCATATAATGGCACAATTATTTAAAGTTTGATGTTTCAATGAGTCATCATTTAACCCCAGTAGGGGTAAACTCAGTGAAGTAGGAATGAGATAGCCCAATTTTTTTAAATAGGTGCTAACATTTCTGCCAAGAGTGGTTGTATAATTAGACAATCCGACCGTATATGCCGGAAATCACTGAGTAGACCACAATCCCTCCAACAGAGATCAGATGTGTTTCGGAATATAGTTTTACGTTTAGTCAGATAGAGATTCCAATCAAACAAGACCTTATAATGGGAAACAGCCATTACAACGCAACTTTTACCATGCAACTGCCTTTACATCGCATGCCATCGCAACGCATGCCATTACAACGCATGTCACTACAATGCATGCTATTACAACGCAAACCATTACAATACATTATATTACAGCGCATTATATGGTAAGTGATGGAGATTTTTTAGTTTTAGGGTGGGTATGGTTTTTTGGGTAGATGGGAATAGTGATTTTTATCCATACGCTATCCAACACTTACCCTACTCTTGCCCTAAAAGTATTATGCATTGTAATGGTATGCATTGTAATGGAGTGCGTTGTAATGGTAGTGTTTAAAAATGTGTGGTAATGGCATGCGTTGTTAAATCATGCGATGTAATGGTAGTTGCGATGTAAAAACCGTGTTGTAAAAGCATGCTTTATAATTGTTTGCGTTGAAACATCATATATTCCTTATAATGGGCCTCTCTAAGCCCCAGAGAGTGATTGTGTCTGGGGATATCCTTCCACACTTTCTGGCATTGATATTCGGATATGGGATCATCTAGGCTCTTCCTCCAAAAGTTGACTTGGTGTGGTGTGGCCGCAGGGGAAGTTTTGAGTCAGTATGAGTAAAGGGACTAAATCAAACCCCAGTTTACACTGGGTTGCTGTACCAATTTCCAAATAAAGGAGAGTTCTCTAGTGGCTGCTTGATGAATCCCAGATTGTAGATCCCAATGTTTCAATTGATATCTTTTGGATGATGGAATTCCAAAATCCCGTTGATAATTTTCAAAAGTAAGAATATCCCACCCATGAAAGAGATCTGAGATGACAAGACAGCCCCCTTCCCTCCAGGAGTCAAAAGGACCTGATAATAAGGCTGGGACGAAAGCAGAGTTCAAATGAATAGGGATATATAGGGAAGGGAAATAGGTCCATCCAGGCAGATGGGCAACTGTGCCTTACACCACGAGTTTCATTTCTGTAGGTGTGCTCATTAGGCATTCAGTGGATGTTCATGTCTTGGTTTGCACAGAACATCCCAAGTGTATTGACCCACCTCTTCCCTGTCCATATGGAGCAATTGTTTATCTGACTTTCTTTGGAACAATTCTACTATAACTCTTAGCTGTCCTGTGTTTGACTTGGTATCTTTGGTGTGGTTTCTCCTGACCTTTTGCCTCTACCTTCTGTATTGTTGATGCTGTGCTGGATTTTGTTTTTGTTGGCTTAGATTCTTTGGACACTTTGCCACTGCTGATCAGTGTCAAAGTGCAAGTGCTCCCTGTGTAAATTGCTATTACAGTTGGTTCTCCCTGATTGGCATATTTGATTTACTGGTACGTCCCCAGTAAAGTGCACTGAGTGTTCCAGGGCCTGTAAATCAAATGCTACTATTGGACCTGCAGCACAGGTTTGCCACTCACAAGAGTAGCCCTGAAAAGGTATCTCTGAACGACCACTGCAGTGTCTGCGTGTGGTTTTAAACTGCCATGTCAATCTGACAATTGCACCCACTTGCCAGGCCCTAACTGTTAGAACCGGAGGTCTCTGGTTGGCACAGGTATGCACTTGTGACAAGCAAGGACCCTCAGCTCCACGTCCGGGCAAGGGAACTACTCCTTCGAATAACCCCTGCTCGCCCTCTAGGTAGTGTGACGCGAGCAGACAAAGCTAATCCTCAGGGCGATAGTAAGTTAAGCATTCATTATCACACACAGTAAACCCACTGACCCACTACAAATGGACACCAGTCGTATGGTTGTATCAAAAATACGTATACTTTATATAAAAGATAGATTCAAGCAGGATTATCACAAGACCAGAATAACGTTTTGTAAATTGAGGTCACCAGATTACAATAGGCAAACTTAGTCTTTCAGTGTTCGTTGTTTAGCAAGGCACGATGACAGGGAAATAAGAACTTTGCGGACCCTGGATCAGATATGAACTCGAGACGGAGGTCAAGTGTACCTTGCGGGTGGAAGTCCGAGGTGTTTCAGGCGCGGCTACTTGTGAGGGCGGACCCCGAACTAGGCCGACGGTTCTCCAGAGGATCTCTCTGGCTCGGTTCTCCCTCGAGGAGCGAGGTGGCGGAGCTAGACTGTGGAGGGTTGCGGCGATATGGGATCGATGCAGCTCACGGGGCGAGGCGCCGTTCAGGCCTGCGGGCGTACTACTTCTTAGCACGCCGGGTCTGACTCGTGGATCTGTGAGGGGCGTTGAGTTCTCGGGCAGACGGGTGCAGCACCAGACTTCCGGTACCACGGTACGGGGAGGTCTTTTTTGAGGTGCGGCACGAGCCTTGGTATGCAGGAACGCAAAGCGAGACAGTCAGGTACGTTTCGACGTACGGACCGTCCGAGGCTATGAGATGCTTTCCGTGCAGATTCTGGCTGGAGAAGATGAGAGGTGCGAAGCTCGCTCCGTAAGCGGCGAGGTGACAGGAGAGCAGGCGGCCCGGCACTGAAGCAGAGAGCGGCTCAGGAATGAGCGGGACTCTCTACGGCGGGGCGACCAAGCTCCGAGCTGTCACGACCTGGGAGAGGGCGAAGGCACCCGTGTCACAACTCTGGCGAGGGAATAAGAACTGAGGCCCAACAGCAAACGGGCACAAGCAGATAGAACCCAATGGTCCTGGGGTCCCGTTCAGGGGGCAAGCTCTCAATCAAGCCCTTGGAGATCGTTTCAGGCACAAGTCTAAAAAGTCCTATCTGGTCCTTTCCTCTCCGTTCTCAGCAAGGCACCACTGCAGGCCAGTCTTACAGGATACAGACTGGTTTCCGTCCTTCAGCTTCTCTTGGTCCTTCTAGTCAGGCAGAGGTTTGTCGTGGTCAAAACTGGATCTGATTTGTAAGGAGCGGAGCTCCTATATTTATACTGCATGTCTTTTGTCTTTGCAGGCCAGGGGGCCTGAGCCTGGTTCAACCCGGTTCTGAAGTACTTTGTTGACAGGGCGCTGCCGTCTTCTTTCAGGGTGCAGGGCAGAGACATCAGACGCTCGCATGAGGTGGAGCCAGCATTGTGGTGGTGGAGCACAACCCTATTCAGAGTCAAGGACTACTCCGCCCACCCATCCTGGTGTAAGCATCTCATTCACCACTCTGAGCACCCGACTATACCCCGGGAATCTCCCAGCCCTGTCACTCACACAAACCCAGACAGCAGATACACATCCTGGCAGAGGCGGGCTGAACAGTTAGGCGAGCAAAGGCTAACTTTCTAAAAGTAGCATTTGCAAACACAGGATATTAAAATTAACCTTACTAATGGAAGTACTTTATTATTCTGAGTTCAGGCATACTAAACTCGACTTGCTACCGTGTTCCCTGAGCCTGCCGGGACTATAGCGTGTAATAGCTCCGACAGCTCATCTGGCCTAAGAGAACAACAGGTAGCCCTCCAATAGTGAAGAACTAGAGTGCTGGTAATTCACTACTAGGATTTGCCACACTCTAGGCTTGTCCTACCTTACGCTTACAAGGCACCCTGCCCGTAGGCCTACCATAGGGGTGACTGATATGAAGGTGAGGGAAGGTTCTGGGACTGGCAAGTGTGGGCACTTGCACAGTCAGCGTGACAGTACGGGACTGTACTTTGGGTCAGCAATGGCGGACCAGAGACATATCTTACGAGGCCGCTTCTGTGGGTGGCGCAACCAGCGCTGCAGGCCCACTAGCGGCATTTGTATCTACAAGCCCCGGCACGCCTCATGCACTTTACTGGGGACTGACAGTAAACCAAATAATCCAATCGTGGAAATCAATTACACATACACTTTACAGTGGGAGCACTTGCACAGCGGCACGGATCGGCCGTGGCTTAGTGCCCTGAGCATCGAACACCAGCAAAACATCTGAGGCACATCAGCAAAAAATGGAAGGGAGACTCACGCCAAGGTGCTAGGTCTAACACGTGTCCCCTCCAGCTGAAAGGTAAGGAGAACTACCCTACCCAGGGAGTTCCTCATCACTAAGGCGGAAAAACCTTGAAAGACCGCCAGCATTGGCGTGGTCTATGCCAGGGCGGTGTTCCACCGTAAAGTCCATACTCTGTAGAGAAATGTACCACCTCAACAGTTTTGGGATCTCACCCCTCATTTGCATCAACCATCTGAGGGGCCTGTGGTCTGTCTGAACTCGGAAGTGAGACCCAAACAAGTAGGGTCTTAGCTTCTTCAGGGCCCAGACCACAGCAAAAGCTTATCGCTCAATCGCACTCCACTTCTGTTCCCGTGGAAGTAACCTTCGACTGATGAATTCAAATGGGACACCGTAGATTATAAACTCGGGGAGGTATACAACTGGGCTGAAATTTACGCAGCTAGACGACAACAAAGATCACAACACAACAAGTCTACAGAAGGGGACACCTCTTCTTCAGATGACTCAACCCGTTCTTGTCAATCCAGACAAGAAGCAAGACCACCATCCCGTCCAACCTCACATCAACAAGGAGGTACCTCTGCTAGTCAACCACCTCAGAGTACAGCATCTACAAGCCATCCTACAACACAAAGTACTGAACCGGTGCCTTTTTTAGGGGTAGGCACAGATGTAACCGGAGATCCCGGAGAACACAGTACAACAGAGCAACAATGTCCCATAGCTCAGTCAACGAGGAGCCACAGAACTTGATTATAAACATCTTGAGTACAACCATCTCCTCTATCCAAAACAAAGTCTTACAGAAAGGGATTTCATTCGTCCCCACTTACAACATGAATGACCTAGAAATCCAAACCAGCTTGTACAAATTCATGCGGAACTTACGCTTCTCTAACGTTTGTCCCACTCCCTCCACTACCGAGGAGCATACAATTTTGGATCTGCGTCCTAAAAGTACTTTTATGGCCCCAGTGAGCCACAAAGCTTTGGACCTATTTGAAGCTTTGGTACAAAAAGACTTTGAAAAGATTCGCAAAGCGTCTACACGACACAAACAAAATCTGACCAAACAAGAAAAAATGGCGTTGAATCAATTAGCCACCAACGACAACATCTGCCCTGCTGACAAGGGCGGATCGTTGGTTATCTTGGATACCCAATTCTACCTAGACAGTGTACAAAAACATCTGACAGAGACCAATACCTACATGGAAATCCACTCGGATCCAACAAAAGAATATGCTGCCATCCTCCAGACTATCGTTGATAAAGCAGTGTCTACCGGAACCATCACCACCAAAGATCGCAGCTACCTCATCAAAAGTTATCCCAGTGTGCCATGCCTATACATGATTCCCAAAATTCACAAGCATCCGACAAAACCACCATTCAGACCCATTGTCAGCACAATAAACTCAATCCATGAACCGGTTGGTACCTACATTGACCGTCACTTACAACCTTCTGTAAAACAAATGGCCAGCTTCCTACAAGACACCGCAGATTTTTTAGCCAAACTCAGCCAGGTGACCATTGATCCACACACACCAATACTGCTGTGTACCATAGATGTAAATTCACTTTACACTTCTATTCCCCACAACCTAGGAATACAGGCAGCAGAGGCGGCATTGCTTAAAACCGACAAACCACACAATCTACAGATTTTTCTGATGGAACTTATTGAATTCACTCTGATGCATAGTTACTTCAGATACAACAACAAATTCTACAGTCAACTATCCGGAGTAGCCATGGGCAACTGTGCTGCTCCGGCATATGCCAACCTTTTCATGCAGGATTTTGAAAATGAACATATCCTTTCTGTACCTCACTGGAAAAACCACTTGCAAACTTACTATCGATACATCGATGACATTTTTCTAATTTGGACAGGCACGGAAGCACAATTGACTTCTGCCATCAACAATCTGAACAATATTGACGAAAGAATCCAGTTTACCCACAATTTCAACAATGCCAACATCGCTTTTCTGGATGTTAACATCAGTTTGAAAGATCATAAACTCGAAACATCGATATACATCAAACTAACCGACCGCAACAATTATTTACACTACTCCAGTTTCCATCAATCCAGCCTCAAAACTCATTTACCATATTCACAACTCCTAAGAGCCAAAAGAATAGCCTCTACTGAAGATTCATTTACCAAGGACAGTGCTACCATCATGAAATATTTTTCAAAAAGAGGTTACCCACACAGGATCATCACCACTGCGTACCAACGAGTGACATCCATTGTCCGTTCCACATTACTACAACCTAAGATGAAGACAACTTCGGACACTCAACCTAACGTGTTTGTTTCTAAATTTTCTACAAAAAGTCACTTGATCAAACAGACCATCAAAACTCATTGGCAAATACTACAGGTAGAACCAGATTTCAACAACATCTTCAAAGAAATGCCTATATTTGCTTATCAACGATCAAGAAACCTGCATTCACTCTAGATAGCCACGGGTTTGGGGAATTGAGGTGTGCCTGGCCCTTCCTGGATGACTCAGAGCTAAGAGGAATTGACCCTAGTTGCATTTAGGGTAGTGGGATAAGTTTTCCTTGCACCTGAATAGGGCCTGCCTCCCTTGCACAATGCTGCCTCCACCCATTGTTGTCATACTGCACCAGTGGGGACAGAATTGGTTTGGACTGGGCCAGAGTCCCTTGCACAAAGAAGAACAAAGACAATATGGGGTATAATTAGCAGACCTTAAACCCCAGAAGTTTAGATCACTCTGGACTCAAGATGAACCTTTGCCTAGAAAAAGAGCTGAAGAGCTGTGAGGAAGAGTACTGCCCCTTTGCTGTATGTTGTGTGGGGTTGGCCTGCAGTTGCTGTTTCTGCTAAGGAAAGGAGAAAGACTGTAACTTTGCTGTGAACCTGCTTGATGACAAATCTACAAGGGCATGTGTGTGCTGGCCTCCTGTTCTGAAGTCTCAGGGACACAAGCACTTTACCCCCAGCTCCCCGGAAGTTGGCTGCTGAGAGTTCTGACCGGCCAGGAGATGTCTATTCCAGTTCTGGGCCTCTGGAGCTTGCTTTTGCTGTTGAGAGATGGAAGAAAGTTGAAAAACTCAGAAAATGGGCGTATCGCGCTTCTTGCCGCTGTTTCCCCGACGCAGCACCACAGTGCGAGAAGAATCTCCATGGACCGCTGCGCAGCTGTCAAGTCAAGTCAAGTCAGAGAATTTGTATAGCGCACTACATACCCAGAGGGTTTCAAGGCGCTTAGAAAGGGGAGGAGGATTACTTGTCAAATATCCACGTTTTAAGTTGCTTTCTGAATGCAAGGTGGTTCTGGGTAAGGCGAAGGTAAGCGGGGAGTGAGTTCCATGTTTTAGCAGCCAGGTATGAGAAGGATCTGCCTCCCATGGTGGTCTTGTTGATGCGAGGTAAAGTGGCGAGGGCTTGGCTGGAAGAACGTAGATGGCGGGAGGGGGTGTAGAAGGACAGTCGTGAGTTGAGGCATTCTGGTCCGATGTCGTAGAGTGATTTGTGTGCGTGGGTTAGCAGTCGGAAAGTGATCCTCTTATTGACGGGCAGCCAGTGGAGGTCTTTAAGGTGACCAGAGATGTGTTCATTGCGTGGGATGTCTAATATGATCCTGGCTGAGGCGTTTTGGATTCGTTGGAGTTTTTTCTGGAGTTTAGCGGTAGTGCCTGCGTAGAGGGTGTTTCCGTAGTCCAGTCGGCTTGTGACCAGAGCATGGGTGACTGTTTTCCTTGTTTTGGTGGGGATCCAGCGAAATGTTTTTCTGAGCATGCGGAGAATGTTGAAGCAGGAAGAGGATACGGCGCTGACTTGTCTGTTCATTGAGAGTGAAGAATCCAGGATGACGCCTAGGTTCCGTGCGTGGTCTGTCGGGATGGGTGCTTTTCCGAGGGCTTCCGGCCACCAGGAGTCGTCCCATGCAGTGGGGGATGTACCTAAGATGAGGACTTCAGTTTTGTCTGAGTTCAGTTTCAGACGGCTTTGTTTCGTGGGATCGCGCCTGAAGAAACCAACGCAGCACCGCTTACCACCACCCCATCGATCATCAATGCATCCTAGTTTTCCATGCATCGCACCTGAGCAGCAAGTTTTCCTAATGTTTCACCTGCAGACCAGAAACGTCTTGGAGTCTATGCATCATTTCCCCCTGCAGTCTGGATTTGGCGCATCACTTCTCCTGCGTGCAGCACAACTGTTGCATCGCCTCCCCAAGGACTCAGAAACTGTCGCTTATCTTAGATTCTCAACGCTTCCCTTCTCTCTGGCTGTTTGGCCTTGTGAATTTTGATGTATCTGCATGTACTTTGTGCAGAATCACGCATCCATAATTTTCTATGGACCAAGTTGATGAAACCTTTGAAAAGTCATATTCTTATTACATGTATGTTGGAATTTTGTTGTTTTGGTCTTGTTGAGTTTAGATAAAGAAAGTTTATTTTTCTAAACTGGTGTGTTGCCCATTTGTGGTGTTAGCACTGTATTACTTTGTGTTTTAGTACAAATACTTTAGACATTGCCTTTGTGATAAGCCTGTCTGCTAATGCCAAGCTACCAAGGGTGTGAGCAGGGGTTATCTAGAGTGTTTATCCCCCATTACCCTGACTAGAAGCAAGGGTACCTACTTGGAGAAAGCTACCTACCTTTGCCAACTAGGGACCCCCATTTCTAACATCCTACTTTGAATTATAATTGAAAGTCTGGCATGGAGAGGCATCCAGCCTCCTTCAGGAGTCACAGCTGTTTATAGAGGAAACGGGCTCTACGGTTTGCCAGATGAAGTGCAGGACCAAAGGACTGAGTTCTGAAGACAATTCTTGAGGCACCTCTGTGGGCAGGCCTTGGAATAGGTATAAAATAATTGGCAGCACTGTCATTTAAGTAGCACTAGTATGCCCTTATCATGAGAGATATTTGGAGGCCCATTTTCTGACATCCAATTTAAGTTGGCAAATGAACAGAAAACAGTTAGCATGATAGAGATTGGAAATCCTGGGGATCAATTTGATTCCTAAAAAGGTTATTTCTTTCTTCTCCCATTGAAAATGGGTCATAGACACCAGTTGGTCCATTTCATGTGTTGGAAGGGTCAGGTTCAAAAGGAAAGATTTGTGTAAGTTTATGCTGTATCCTGCCACCTTCTCATAAATAGCTTATTCTCTTTGCAGAACGGCTAAGGATGTGGAGGGTGTGGTGAGGGGAAGGGAGGCAAAGAGAGAAAACTTGTGTTCATCAGAACCAAAATAAATGCCATGGATCTCTGATGTAGCTCTGATGGTTGCTGCAAGGGGTGCAATGGTGAAAGCAAATAATAGTGGTGAGGTGGGGCACCCCTGGCAGGTACCCCAACTCAACCCAAAAAAGATGGAGCAACCCCATTAATAACCACTCATGAAAGAGGATTCACATAGCATGCTTCAATCCTGTCTATGAATGTAGCATGGAAGCCAAATTTATGAAAGGTTGGAAAGAGAAAGGAACAATCCACCAAGTCGAAGGCCCTCTCCGCATCTAGTGCTAATAGGATAGCTGGAATCTGTTTTTTGGTAGCTTTTTCAACCAGGTTTGATCAGCCGTCTCAAAGTATCATGTGTTTGGTGCCCTCAAATAAATCCCAATTGATCATGGTGAATCAGTTTGTGGAGGAACTTTTCTAATCGTGTGGCCAAAATCTTGGTGTAGAGTTTTGCATAAAGGTTTAGTATAGCTTTTGGCCTATAGGAAGAGCAATACTGAGGGTCCTTCCCAGGTTTATGAATTACGGAAATGAGGGCTTCACTCATTGAGGTAGTGACCTTTTTGTTGATGGCTATATCATTAAATACTCAAAAAACAAAGAGAGTCACTCTTGTCCAAAGTGAATTATACTCTTTCGTTTTACCCTCCTGATATTTGAGAGAAAGTAAGAGACATTTCTTTAAATAAACCCCACCCACCAGGGTTAGCCCTTGATGGCATGCTTCATCATAGGGTTCTTCCCATCCTGCTGAAAAAAAGATCAAAAATGCCCACAACAGTTTTTATGACTAAGGGAGTGGTAACAGGGAGTAACCTTCCTAGGTTCTAAAGAAAAGCCTTGAGGTAGGGCTTGAAAATAGTTGACCATAGAAACCTAGAATTTCTTGTTTTCCGCTCATTTAACCACATCAGTAGGAGGTGCAAATAAATAATATTTTACTTCTAGTCAGATATTTTTAATTCACCTTTTTCCATTAAACCCCCATTCCTATATTTCGCTCATCCGAATAGGTCCTAACACTATCAGTTCTCCCACATACTCGTCGGTCGTAGCACACCTCATTCTGCAGCTGAATGGCAAGAACCCTATGATGAAAGCATGCCACCTAGGGGTAACCCTGGAGGGTGAAGGTTATTTAAAGATATTTATCTTTTTTTCTCTCAACAAATATCAGGTGGGTAAAAAGAAAGAGTATAATTCACTTTGGACAACAGTGACTCTCATTAGGTTTTGAGTACAATTATTTGAGGATGAGTCCTTATGCCCCTCTCTTCTACCTCCCCCCCCTGTTCTTTATATATATGATTAAATCGAAGTGTGAGATATGCAGTAAGCTATGCACTGAAATTTTTTATAAAAGAACAAAGGGAATCCGTCAGGTCCAGGGGATTTTCATGATTTAAGATTAGCAATCGCCAAACCGACCCCCTCCTCATCTATTGAGTTGCCCAATTCCTTGTTTTGAGCCACCAACATTTAGGGCAGCTCCCTTTTAGCCAAGTAATCCTGCTGAGCAGCTTCGCAAGACAGGTCAGATGTATCAAGGTTTTTATAAAAATCAGGCACAAGCTTTGTCATGTTCAGAAGTTGGGAATACCCCTGTCTCTGTCTGGATTCAGTTAATATTCTTTTTCATGTTTTGTCTGGAGCTGCCATGCTGGGTGTGTGCCACCTTATTTCCCTTATTGTATGTTAGGTGTTAAGATAAGAGAGTGAACTCCGCTCTGTTGTTGTGGACGGCATTTAATTCACCCCTCCGGATGGTGACACTCCTCTGCTGTATAATTGTTAGTGTTTCATTATGGTCTTTTTCTGTGGAATGAAATTCCAGCTTCATGAGCCGGTCTGTTCTAAGTAGTCTATTAGTCAGGGCAAAAGAAAAGGCAAGGCACATCCATCTGATGACAGCTTTAAAAGAATCCCAGTTATTGGCAAAATAAATGTGCCATGGGGCTTATCTAGTTGGAAATATTCTAGGATAGTTTTGCGTAGCTCGTCCCTGAAAAGACAATGTCTAGTAAGGGACTCAGAAAAGTACCAGCGGTGGAGTTTAGGGACGGGGAACCCCCACTTTCACATCAAATTGACTGGGGCATGGTCGGACAATGTAATAGGATGAAAGTCCTCTGTTAAGACAGTCTGTGTTAAAGATTGGCTAATGAAAGCAAAGTAAAGTCATGAATAGGAGTGGTGCCAATATGAAAAGAAGGTATAATCCTTAGAATTGGGTGTATTGTTCATCACACATCCACCAAGCCAATTGATTATAGAGAATGTAACAAGGCTTTTGTGAAGAAACCAGTGCTTGCACGGTGTGGGTAAGTACTATCCAATTATGGGTCCCAGAGGAGAAAGAAATCTCCAAAAAATAAATGTCTACTTCAGCATACCCCCTTACAGAGATAGAAATGATTGAAAGAAGGTGACCTGCGCTGACTTTGGGGTGTAAATTCAAGGCGATCATATACAGTCTACCAGATATTGTCCACTTCACCATTAAAATTCACCCTTCTTTATCAGTTTTGATGCCTAGAGGATAAAAATTGTGGGAGAAATGAAACAATAGGGCCACTCCACAATGTTTAGTGGGCACGGATCATTGATAAATGGTTGGGAAGTGCTTATGACGAAACTGTGTATCTTCACTGAGCTTCAAATTGGTTTCCTGAAGTGCAATTATATTATTTTGCTTATCTGTGAGGTATTTCTATAGCTTGTGTCATTTCCGTGGTGAATTCAGGCCTTTAACATTCCGAATTAATGTGTTTAATTCCATTGGTCTAATAAGTGTACTTATCATGGGACCATCTCACACCCCGAAACATTTGTTGAGTGCTGCCAACACCTTCCCCATCCCTCGTCCCCACCTCCTGTATATAACAAAAACTCATTTACATGGAACAATAAGAGAAAAACAATATTAACCCACATAAGGACAGTGTTACCCCATAAATGAGAGACTGTTGAAATAACCACAGAAATGTGTACAAGTGATTTACTACCCACATGAAACCTTCATATAAAAGTGGCTAATGAGTAAGGTAAGGAGCACAACACAGTAGAAAGGAACATTAGTGAACTTTAATATGATCAGTGAACCACATTCATAATCCCTTTGTGAGTCAAAGACAGTAGATTTAAATCCAAAAAGTCCCAACTGTAGGGCTTACCCTACAGATTGGTTTTCCATATTTGCATCAATTGACAGTTACAAGGGTGAAAAGTCTTCAAAAAATCTGCCCTGAGGATCAAAGTTAGCTGCTTCCACTGGGGGCGTCCCTCCTCCCCTGCCTACTAGAGCGATGTTGCTGAAGTCTGCCATCAATAGTCCCAGCGCTCATAGAAGAGTCATCCACTTGATCAGTATAGTTCTCCGGATCTGAAATCTTCACGCCTAACAGTGCGGCCGCTTCAAGTAGATCAGTGAAGTGATGCAAGATATTATGATAGGAAAAGGCCAGGCCAAATGGGTATGTCCATCTATATTTAGTGTTCTCTTGGTGAAGTTTCTCAGTGATTGGCCTAAACTGCTGCCTCCTTGCCAAGGTTATTGGAGCAACATCTTGCAAGAGAAAGCAGAATACCCCTTAAAAGGTTGCTTCATTCACTACTCTTGCTGCTTGGAGGTTAACTTATTTTGTTACGAAAGAGTTTAATTTTTCCAAGATATCTCTTGATCATCTCCTTTCTCCTTGAATTAGTGAACCTTCCCCCTGGACTCGATCCAGTTTGACTTTAGGGCCCCCCTCGCACAACAATTCTAAGAATAAGCCGACCACAAACACATAAAGGTCCAGGCCCTCCGCTCCTTCCTCCAGCCCCTCAGACTGATGTTATCACATCTGCAGTGATTCTCAAGGTCCACGCACTTCAAAAGCATAGTACGGACATTGCGTTTTCAGATGGCTGGTAGAGCCCTCTAAATGTACTATCCTATCCTCTGAGTTAGGGTTTGGCAAGTGTTTTCCAGATCAACTGACCTTGTGCCAATAGAGTCTACATCCTGCTGGAGAGCCATGAATTATGAGGTAAGTTCAGTTCGGAGGGTGTCTATAGGGAAGGCCAAGTCTGCTTTCAATTCTTTACGTAATTCCTTTTCGGAGTCTCAAAGAGAGGACAGGAAGTCCTTCTTGTTGAGGGACATGTCACCATCTCCGCGCTAGAGTGATTGGCATATCCTCGAATCAGATGGTTGAAAATGGTTTGAGACCCTGTTTGTTTAGGTTTTTATGGGAGAGGCATGAAGCTTGTGAGTTGCAACAGTCTCAGTTGCCACCTTGTCTTATGCCGGAAGGGAGGGACTGCCCACCATTCCTCCACCACCAAGGCCTCAAGCCAGGATAGTGGCACGTGGACCAAAGCGCAAGTAAGCTTTTGTAAGCATGGTCATGGAGAACAGGTGGTAGAAGATAAAATCTGAGTGTTTTACCTGAAAGCTGCTAATGTCCTGGCTGGGTTGAAGAGCCAATTTAAACAGGGTCGCCCAGGGCTTATACGTATGAATCTTCACATCATTGGTCATGAACTTGCAGGCAATAGAATGGTGAGAGTCAAGTAATTTTATGCACCTTTGAAAATATTAAGTGTCTGGTATTTTATGGAACAATTATAAGCCTGATGTGAATAGGGAAGACGGCCGTGAATTTTCATAGGCACATCAGGTTTCTCCCAGTCACCCCAGCCGCCGAAGCAAGTCCGCAGTAAAAAAGGCAGTAAACCTGTTTCTACTTGAACAAGAAAGGTCACTACCGGGTGCTCAGGGCTCCTGGGCCGCCCATAAGCAAATGCAATACTCTTATCTCCTCAGTCACATTCAGGTCTCTTGCAATAAGACCTTGGATGCGAAGTTAATTAAATTACAAGCTCCAGTCTGCTTAGGCACGGGAGAATGCAGGCCCCTGGAGAGGGATTAGAACTGAGGAGGCGGGGGTGTTCAATGGAGGACCCAGGACTCACCAAGGCACCAGACAGGCATGCAAGCCTCTTCCTCTTGTCTCCACAACCAGGCTGATGGACATAATTCCTGGGGGCCCGCAGGCTTGATGGTCAATCTCCGCTCCTCTCCTCTGCCACCTGACGTGCGGCTGGCTAGCGGGACGATCAGAGTCACCCGGGCATATGGACTGCAGCATGGTCTTCCACTGCGAAGAGGGCAACGCATATCCCTGGGCAAGAACTTTTATTGGTCGGTTGCCCCTCAACCTCAGTGCCGTTAGGTCCTCTGCGAGAGGGCGCCACAGGTCTGCACCTCCCGCACTGGCCTCATCCAGTGCCATCCACCACCAGGTGCCACAGGATTCCTAGGAGGGCTCAGTCAGACTTACTTCTACATGCTTCCATCCCTACCCTGGCTGTGCAGGTGTTGGAGAGTGTTTCAAAGTCTGCAGAAACCCGTCACCTACATTTAAAAAGGCACAGAAGTTTGAGCGGATCACGTCCGTGCAGACATGATGATTTGGCCCCAATCCCGAACCATGGAAACATTCCTTTTAATTGTAAATTCTTATGTAGCCTTAAGAATATATATTTCTATCACTTACTTTTTTAACCACTTTTTTAATCTACTTACATGTTATGATTTTAAGTAATCAAACATAAAAATAAAATGTAAATGAATTGAAGTGCACAGAGGTCCTCCCTCTAGCTCCTCCCTCCCATCCTGCCCAGGGTGATCCATCATGATGTGGATGGCCACTCAGTCACACCTAAGTTCCCTTTGTATGTGGCTGTCTAGGGTGAACACACACATTCCAGCTGTCTCCCACCCCAGACGTGTGTTGGAGGCAGGCTTGCAGGCACACAGGGTTAAGAGCAGAAGAATGGCGTCTTTCAAAAATTGGCATTTTTAAAAGGTTAATGATACATTCAACTTTACCCGGTAAAGAGGAAATTATCATTAGCATTCCACTGATATGAAACATGACAGATCTACTCCTTCTCAATTAGGGATTAAATCTTATAAAGTGTAATAAGGAATACCAATATTACCCTATGAGAGATGTAGGCCTCATAGTAGTGAAAAATAAATGTGGATATTTTTCTCTACCAGGACATGCAAAACTTAAAAGTACATGTCCTACCTTTTGATTACACAGCACCCTGCCCTATGAGCTACCAAGGGCTTACCTTAGGGGTGACTTATATGTAATAAAAGAGCATTTAAAGTTTGGCAAGGGGTTTTAAATGCCAAGTTGACATGACAGTGTAAACTGCACCGACAGACAATGCAGTGGCAAGTTTAAGACATGTTTAAAGTGTTACTTGTGTGGGTGGCACAATCAGTGATACAGGCCCATTTGTAGCATTTAATGACAGGCTTTAGGCACATATAGGGACCTACAGGTAAATTTATTATGCCACTTATGGATAGCTCAATCAAACCATGTTTAAGGGCGAGAGTACATACAGTTAAGCGCTGGTTGGCAGTGGTAAAGTGCTCAGAGTCCTAAGGCCAACTAAAAGAAAATCAGAAAAAGTGGAGGCAAGCAGGGAAAATGTTTGGGGGAAGACCACCGTAAGGTTGACAGGTCTGCCATGTTCCCAGACAAGCTGTGGCAAGGACAGGGAGGCAGGAATGTCGAAGCACCTCTGGGGTGTCAACCCTCTAGAAACCTCTCTTAATTAAAACCTGCACCAAGGATAAATATTTGACCATCAGACCTAACTCTTCAGTACACCTGTGGATCTGTGGATACTACAGAAAAAATTACTACTGTGCTGGTCTGCTGTTAGAAGGATTGCTACTCTGCTGCTGTGCTGCCCTGATTTTCAAGAAAGAAGACTTGACCTGCATCCTTCATCCCAGGCTAAAATGACTTCAGTGATCAGGTGACTGACCTCATTTTCTGAGCTACAGGGACATGACAAGCTCCAGAGGCCTCCCTCCATCTGCCCAGCTGACCTACTGCCTGTACTTGCCACTGGAACTGGCTGAGCCCTACTGGTCTCTGATGGAGTGAGTTGTGGATCCCCAAGAGGTGCCCCTCAGGTACTGGACCCTTGCTGTGGCATCAATTGAGCTTCCTCTCCATGAAAAGGAGAAATCCTGTCGGAGGTTATGGGTTTGTTTGCACCAAAATCTTGCCACCTGCGCCCCTCACCAGTATGAATCTTGGTGAACCTGCCTCTTTGTGCCATTGCGACCACCAGTTACACCCGGAAATGTCCAATGGCTGCGAGATCTGGACTGGTGTCAGAGGGCTGAGGAAACAATATACAAGTCCAGGGGATGCATAAAGAAGTGGAAGAGGGTATGGGGGCCGTGGCGGAGGTACTGAGCCGGGCGGGTGGAGAGGGGAATTAAGTATACTCCAGCCCTTGCACTGTCAAGCATGCCTGGGTTTGTACCATGTAATGTTAATATCCTACATGCTTTCTGAACACACCTGTATGATGACTGTGAACATGAGCATTGTTAATAAAAAAGAGTTTAAAAAAAAAAGAAATGTGAGATCTACACTTCACACCACAGCATCGTTAGCCTGTGGTGACAGCCAATAGGAAGCTCCAGCAATGGCTGTTTGTGGCGCCCGGCTGGATCTTTGTGCTACAATGACGACCGTCCACAACGTCAGGCCTGCTCTTCTTGCTACATTGACGACCATTCGTAACACTCTCCCTGCTTCTCACGGCTTCCTCCACTGCAAAAAGAACTCTTCATGCTGGACTTTTGAAGGTAATTGTATTGGACTAACCTGGTCCCTGTATCCGGCCTGCACTCAATCATGGGTGGCCTGAGCTTGTCTCTTTCAGTCGGTCTCGCACCACCAGATAACCATGGCTGGCGCTTTATGCTTTTTTGGCACTATCCTTACTTGAAATCTTTACATTTGCTTATCTCTTGTACTGCTAATTTGATTTTTGTTGTTTTGGTATTGCATAATTTCTTACATTTTACTCTATTTTTATAAAATGATGAGGGATTGTTCTTGTGTTATGTTTTCACTTCATTACCGTATGAAGTACTGCATAAATACTTTATGCATTGCCTCTAAGTTAGGCCTGACTGCTTCTGTGTCAGGCTACCAGAGGGTTAAGTATAGACTGATTCGGGGGTTTGCTTGTGACTTCATCCTGACAGGTATTGTGGTTGCTGCTTGAGTAGGGTTTCACCCCCCAGACCAGTAACCCAGTTTCTTGTACCTGCATTTGTGATTGAAATTCTAAGATCACTCACAGGCATAGGCTGAAATTCTTCCATTTGCATCCCACCAGAGTGGCTCCTCTTATCGTAGACTCTGCCACTTAATATAGAATCTGCAGCCTCACTTTGGTCTATCTATAAATGTGGGACCCTTTGCACTGCTGGTGGATAAAACTGTAGTCAGAAAATCTGCTTCCCAAGCAATAAAACGGGGTCTATGACTCTGCATTCTAATACAGGTTTTTCAGGTAAACTCCAGTACCATAAATTGTATAGCTAAATAAAAGCTTTTGTTTTCCTTTAGTAGCCTTTCTTTGCTTTCAAAATATGGAAGCCTCCTGTATGATTAATTAGAGCAATTAATGCTTGAGGTTTGTTACTGCATAAACTAATCCCATATATAACAAAATAGCTTTTACATAAATATATTATAGCTTTTATGAAACACTCATTATTTCATCTTTTAGGGGTCTTAGAGAACTATAGTCAGATCATTACTTATGCAACCTGCAGAGCTTTGCAAACCCGAATCTAATTCATAGGGAAAAATAACAAGCATTGATAATACCAATAGGTTAGGGTTTAGAGTGCTAATGAATGGAAACACAGCATTAACACATTAAAGCCAAGCCCATGTAAGAAATGAAAATCAGTCTATGGTGAATGCAAGAAAGTCTTCAATACAGACCACCTTGAAAAAGCAAGATCCGGTGGAGTTTATCGGGAGAGAGAGGCTGTAGGGGGTGTGTGAGGAAACAGAGAGACTGCGGACTATAGGTGTGTAGCGAGGTAGAGAGTCTGCTCTGATTGGAGAGGCTGCTGAACTCGCTGCCATGTTGCCTCATGCTCTTTATCTGACTTTTTGGCAGCATTGATTTTAAAGCTAAGAGCAGTAAGCATCCTGCGACCTGTAGTTTCACTTGTAGTTTCAGTTGTTCTATTGTATGACAGTGCTTACAAGCAGCATCATGCTTAGCTTAGCAAAGACTCAAAGTCACTCTCATGGCTTTGGATCCGATGACAGATGTGCATGAATATACACGCTGTAGGAACTGTGCATGGAGACAGAGATTGCAGAGAGTTTTCCATGGAGTGGGACATTTGAAAGTGCACAGTAAGATGTAGCCTGCGTAGGTTACAGGGACAGGAAGAACGCTGTAAGGATCTTAAAAAAGCCTCAACATATTCAATGTTAGAAAAAAGTTTTTATTCATCAAGTCCAGCTTGCATCCATCACATAGGACCCCGACTTTGCAACAGTCTTTCAATAATTCATTCATTCTCTCCAATTATACCAATCCATGTGATGTCATTATACATTAACATAACATAAGACAGAATAGAATTAATTCCAAGGTGTCAGTCAATGCAGGATGATAATGTGAACAGGGACTGAAGGAAAACTACGTAAAAATGAGTTTCAGGGATTCAGGCAGTAAGATGGAAACAGGCATGAAGCAGACAGACTGATGTGAGTGAGTGCAGAGAGATTTCCCCATGACAGAGACAGAGAAGAGTCGGGCTGCAGGTAGAATGTGCAGGAAGCCTTACTGGAGAGCGCAGCAAACAGAAAATGGAAACCATGAGAAGCAAGAGAATAAAAATAGCAGAAGATTAAAAGAAGTAGGTGAAGGGTAAAAAACACAAGGGATAGAGCTATAGTGTTGGAAAGTGTGTTATTGATAGGGGTAAGTATGCACCTACCACTAGTAATAAATCCACTAACACGGTATGGGGTCCAGTAAAGGTGTCAGTAAATTAGCCCCATGCTCAACCTTTGCTAGCTGCCAATGAGCAGTCAGGTCTAACTTAGGAGACAGGAGTGTAAAACCTTTAAAAACAGTAGTACATAAAATAAGTAAGACACAACACAAAATAAAACTCCCACACCAATTTATACAAATAGTAAATATTATTATAAACAAAAAGACACCGAAATGACAAAATTCGAATGTAGGGAACCCGAGATATGAATTCTTAAAGATTAACCACTTTGTAGTGCTTAAAAACAGTGCCATGTGGGACATCTAGTCATGCTTAACCGAGTCAAAGTCAAAGTTTGAGGCCAACCGCGATGGAGCTCTGGTTGGATACACTAAGCGGGAGGCCCCAGTCAAAATATTACTTTCATACTAAGAAACATTTCTGGAGCTTTTTCTTCCGATGGCACTCAACCCTCCACAGCAGGCTGGATTCAGAGAGGGTTCACCGGCTTCATTTTTTGCGAGACCCCGGTCAAATCCTGGAAGTCCAGAGGTCCGGAACATTCAGTGGGATAAACCTGAAATCCTGGCTGGGTTGTGGTTGAAGGCAATCAGCTTGACTCTCACGGTCGGGTCAGTCACATTATAGATCTTCTTCCCAAAAGTTCTCTAAAATTCTCCAAACTTCAGGGAGTACTTCCTTGGGGTATCTTTGTAGGTTCAACATGTTCAAAACACAAATCCAAAGGTGTAGGTCTGAAATCTCCTGGATGGTCTCTGGAAAGCCAGAACTACAATTCCCACAGTGCACCCAGCCAAATCCTTAATAGGCCAGTGGACACAATACATGATGGGGACTCTTGATGGGGATGATGCACTTGGGCTCTGTTACACTGTAGCTGCAGGGAGTCCACTCTTTAATCCTTCTTGAATTAAGGCACGGTCCCCAGGGCTTTAGTGCCGAATTTTGCAGCAGGCGCAGTCATTCAGAGTTCAGACCTTTGGGTGAAAATTCAGATTACAGGAGGGCAGTCCTTCTTTTCTTTGTAGTTTCAGGCAACAGATCTGAGACACTATGGAGGTCTCAGATATGTATTCAGTGTTCTGTGGCAACAGGGAAACAACCTTAACACAAAGTTTTAATTACCACTTGAACCACGAAGTCCGAACAACGACAATCCTTTACAATGACTTTCCTAAACCATGACTTTTCTAAACCACAAACGATCTAAGACTGCCAAGGCCTGACACAAAAGGCTTCTATATTTGTGATTAAGCAATTTACATATATGTGTCTGCCTGAAACATCTGAGGTTGCGAGGACCCACACCATTTAGTTATGCCCCCTCCTATGAGTGCTAAAAGAGAAGCTTCAGTTGTGACTCATGTTTCTAAGTAATGACAAAATGAAAATTGCACGCGCACGACAGGATAGGTGTGCATTTCAGTCGTGAGAAAGAAGAGATAAAGCTATTTAAGTTGCTCTTCCTCTTCCCCGTCCCCAAAACTCCTTGCTCCAAAGAAACACTCTGCATGGTATGTCACTCCCCTATGCACCCCCTGACCTGATAAGCTCATTGACCCCTGGCATGATTCACTCAGCACTGCAGCCACGAGGCAAGCGGGCTTTGAGGAGCATGGATTCATGCAGTCAGCTTTCATCCGGCCAGCTTTGTAGCAATGTCAGGGGAACAAGTTACTGGGAATGCTCTGGCCTCAGGCAATAAGGGAAGATGGGGGGTGGGGGGTCTCTCCCCTCAAATACACTGTTTAAATTCATCTATTATTAGATGTATTTTATAAAAAAATGTCAAACATGCGGATTTAAAAGAAAAAAGTGGTGTAAATGTGTAATGAGCAATATAAATATTTTTTCGTTGTTTAGGAACTTGTTCTAAAAAAGTAGCGGTTTAGGATTGATCGTTGTTTAGCCATTGTGGTTAAGGAATTCGTTGTTTAGGCAGTAGTGGTTTAATCATACATCCGTGGCAACAAGCAGGGAGCAACTCTGTCCAATGATATTCTGGGTGCTACCCAAAAGCATAGCAACTGCCTCCGAAGTGTGGGATCTTCTTGTCCCACAAAGTACTGCCCTTACAAATTCCAACATGGCTGACTCCTCTCCAAAGGAGTAATAGCTAGCTAAACCACCCCACTGTGTGGCTCATTTCCATTTGCTCTCCTACGCTGACCTATGCAAATTCCTGTTCTAAACCTGACATCTGGCTGGAACACAGGATGTGGAAGTAGGTTGGCCAGCTTATAGTTACATGACCCCCCACCCCTGGGACACCTAGGGAAGACCCTTGTGGTACCGAATATGCAAATAATAAAGTAGCTTATTTCTTGCCCATGCCATCAAAGTCGAGTTTTCACACATTTTTACTTTTAAAGCCGGGCAGAGCATTCCTTACTGATCTGTTCTCTCTTTGAGCTAAGTTAGATTTACCCAGCCCCATCTGCAGGACCCATCCTCCCCAGCTGAAGAGCTCTCTCCATCAAATAACCTCTGCTCCTGCCGGGCCTTTATCACCTAATCAAAGCTGCCTGTCTAAGCCTGCTAAGGCGGACCAATCAGCAAAGACCAATAGAATGCTGGATTTGAGCTTATAGAAGAGAACGTTCCATAATTTCTCTTCTGTACTAGTTAAGATGAATTCAAAAGTGGCTAACTAGTGCATTTATCACCAACAATCTTTTCTGTCCTTGAGCAATATTTCATCCTTTCCTCACAATATTTATAGCTAAATAAAATATTGCAATGTTTGCCTATGGAGCTAAGTATCTGCAATCAGGAAAAATGAAATGGGCAGTTTTTCCCTCACTAGAGCATAGAAAACATCTTTTATAAGGCCCCTGCTTATATTGACTTGACCTGCCACCCCTGGGACACCTAGGGGAGAGCATGGGGATACCTAATATGTAACAATAAGATAAGGTTGATTATCACTTTTAAAGTGCCCATATCACCAAAGTCAAGTTTTTACATACTTTCCCTGTAAAGACAGTCAGCAAGGCCAGGCTGGCTTTAAAATGACAGCAGGCACTCAGGAAATCTGCTGGCCTCTAAAGATCCATGGACTTTAACATGCTAGGGACTTGTATGTGGTTTGAACCCCCTAGCACTATCATATACTAGGAACGTATAGGGTCTGTCAATACCAATTGTGAGAATTTACTTTTAAAGACAGGCTTCAAGGCAGGGCTGTCTTTAAAAGGACAGCAGGCACACAGCAGTGCACACATGCAAGTGCAGGAATTCTGCTGGGCCTCTAAACCTCCGAGCCCTATTATATACTAGGGATTTATAGGTAGATTGCACCCCATGGCACTATTATCTACTTGGGACTTATAGGGTCTGTCATTGCCAGTTGTAAGTGTACCCTATTACATGTACATTTTTACACATAGCACTGGCCCTGGACCTGGTTAGCAGAGCCCAGGATACAATTGGAGTCAGTGAACAGTAGTATAATTCAGCATGGGGAAGAAGAACTGGAGGACCTGGCTTGGCAGTTCGGTCTGGACTGTTCCCATGAGGCACAGGGTCAAGACTGATTTGCATATGGCTGAGTCTTAACTGGGGTGGCATGGTGAGCAAAAGAACAATGGATTTAACCCAGATCTCTTGACAGGGGGTGAATGCATGATTTATTCAGCATTCCGTCCACCATTTGTTTGCGTAGCACTTTTCACCCTCAGTGGGATGGGTATGCCAAGGCGTGGGTCCCTTGTTCACTGTGCCACTGGATTTAAGCTAGCCTGGCTGATAAAGGGTAATACCCAGAAACCGTTCACAGGATGCTTGTTTCCTGTCCAGGGAGGAATTGGCTTGGCAGTTTGGTCTGGACTGTTCCCATGAGGCACAGGGTCAATACTGATTTGCATATGGCTGGGTCTAAACTGGGGTGGCATGGTGAGCAAAAGAATGATGGACTGAACCCAGATCTCTTAACTGGGGTGAATGTATGCTTTATTCAGCATTCAGTCCATCATTTAATTGCGTTGCACCATTTGAACTGTTGCACAAATACTTAACACATTGCCTCTAAGTTAAGTCTGACTACTCTGCGCCAAGCTACCAGAGGGTTGAGCACAGGTTAATTTAATGTTGGCATGTGCCTCACCCTGACAAGGCTTGTGGTTGGTGCTTGACGAGGCCTTACCCCCAGTTAATGAACAACCCAATTTCTCACATTTCTAATTAAAAATAACAATGTAATTGTTATACTTATAACATAGCTCACATTTCCAATGCACTGTAATTGCTCAAACTCTGATTGCAATTGTATATTCCGCTTTGCAAATATAGTCCAGCTACATAACAGTATGCTATCCATTTCATAAGAACCTATTATGAGAAGCCTCCATGGATAAATGGCCACCGGTAGGGAGACAAAATATCGAAATTTAAATATCGATATACAATAATATCGATGTTTTAATTTCGATGGTATAGAATATCGATGTCCAAAATATCGACAGACAGAATATCGTTTTTATGGTATGTATGTTACAAATATCGAAATTTACTAATATCGAAATTATGTTTAGTGTTATGTATTTTATTATGTTGTTTATATGTTTGTTAAATATGTTATTAAATGTATGTTTGAAAATTAGTAATTTCGTTTACATTTTGCGTTTTAGTATCAGAGCGGGTTGTGGGTTTATAGGGGAATAGGGTGGGAAGTAATTTAATAATAATTAATTAATTTATATATTTATTGAAATATTTTTAATTAATAATTAATTGGTAATTAATTATTATTAATTAGTTAAATAAATTAATTAGAGTTAATGTGCTAATATATTTAATTTTTTGTTATTGTTAATTAATATTAATTGGTAATTAATTAATATTAATTAGTTAATTACATTAATTAGAGTTATTGTGCAAATATATTGAATTTTTTGTTATTGGTAATTAATAATTAATTGGTAATTATTTAATATTAATTAGTTAATTACAATAGTTAGAGTTAATGTGTTATTATATGTAATTTTTTGTTATTGTTAATTAATAATTAATTAGTAATAAAAGAATATTAATTATTTAATTCAATTAATCAGAGTTGACGTGCTAATATATTTAATTTTTTGTTATTGTTAATTAATAATTAATTGGTAATTAATCATTAACAAGTGATTAAATGCTATGAATTTTTATGTGTAGTGGGTTGTGTGTTTATAGGGTAATAGGGTGTCATGCAATTACATGTAATTAATTAAAGAGATTGTATTTCTTTATTGGTATTTATTGTTAATTATTTGGTAATTAATATGTGTTAATTCGTTCAATTAAAATTGCATCAATTTAATAATATTAATTGTTATTATTTGATTAATTGATATTTATATTAATTGTGTTTTTTTGTATGTGTACTGTGTTGTGTGTTAAAGGGGGAGTAGTGTGTGAAGTAGTTTTTACCCCCATGCTATCCAATGCGTTCCCTACTGTTGCACCCTCTGGAGTGGGAATAGTAATTTAAACGCCTCCGCTATCCAACGCTTTCCCTACTGTTGCACCCTCTGGAGTGGGAATAGTAATTTTTACCCCTACGCTATCCAACACTTTCCCTACTGTTGCACCCTCTGGAGTGGGAATAGTAATTTTTACCCCTACGCTATTCAACGCTTTCCCTACTGTTGCACCCTCTGGAGTTGGAATAGTAATTTAAACCCCTACACTATCCAACGCTTTCCCTACTGTTGCACCCTCTGGAGTGGGAATAATAATTTTAACCCCTATGCTATCCAACACTTTCCCTACAGTTGCACCCTCTGGAGTGGGAATAGTAATTTAAACCCCTACGCTATCCAACGCTTTCCCTACTGTTGCACCCTCTGGAGTGGGAATAGTAATTTAAACCCCTACGCTATTTTATTTATTTATTTATTTATGGGCTTGTAGCGCGCCGGCATCACACCCGAAGGTGTATCTCCGCGCGGAGCTGTGAGGTAAACAGGTCGAGCAAAGCACCTCCTAGAATAGTACTGTCTTTAGGTGTTTCCTGAAAGCTGAGTGACTCGAGCATTCTCTAAGGGAGAGGGGGAGGTTGTTCCAAAGACGTGGGCCCATGATGGAGAGGGCACGGCCTCCCTGTCTGGTCTTGTAATGTCTGGGAACCTGAAGTAACAGTTGGTTACTGGACCTAAGATTGCGGGAAGGACGATGGTACACAAATTTATCTGCCAAGTAGTGGGGTCCCAGATTGTGAAGACTCTTGTGTATCACACAGCAGATCTTAAATTCCACCCGTTTCCGGATGGGAAGCCAGTGAAGGGCCTTAAGGAGGGGGAGGGACGGCGTTCTAGGGGGGGTGTTAGTTACCAGCCGTGCCGCGGTGTTCTGCACCACCTGCAGTTTATTGAGCACTCCTTCATTGGCTGCTAAGAATAGGCCATTGCAATAGTCCAGGCGACTCAGAACGAGGGCCTGGACCAGGGTCTTCCGTGTATTATCTGGTAGAAGGGGGAACACTTTCCGAAGGAGGCTGATAATGTGGAAGCAGCTCCCTGCCGTAGTGCTGGCATGATGGAAAAGGGTAAGGTCATGATCTATACGAACCCCCAGGTTTTTTACTACCTGTTTCGGGAGCGGGGCCTGACCCAGGCTGGAGGGCCACCAATCGGGGGTCCACAGGATTCTTGCCTCTCCGAATAGCATGACCTCAGACTTTCCCACATTGCACTGGAGAAAGTTCTTGGCCATCCAGCTGGCGATTGCAGTCATGCCGTTGGAGAATGATTGTCTTATCTCCGGGGTAAAGGTCTTAAAAGTGAACAGCAGCTGCGTATCGTCAGCGTAGGAGATAGGTATAAACCCGAAGGACCTCGTCATGTTGGCCAAAGAGGAGACATATACGTTAAACAACGTAGGGCTAAGACAGGAGCCCTGCGGGACTCCTCTGATGATACTGGCAGAAGTGGAGCTAAAAGAGCCCATATTCACCTTCTGAGTACGCTCTGAGAGAAAGCTGGTGAACCACGCCAAGGCAGAACTGTCAATGCCTATCTCCTTTAATCTGGTGAGGAGAATGGCGTGGGATATGGTGTCGAATGCTGCGGATATCCAACGCTTTCTCTACTGTTGCACCCTCTGGAGTGGGAATAGTAATTTTAACCCCTACGCTATCCAACGTTTTCCCTACTGTTGCACCCTCTGGAGTGGGAATAGTAATTTTGACCCCTACGCTATCCAACGCTTTCCCTACTGTTGCACCCTCTGGAGTGGGAATAGTAATTTAAACCCCTACGCTATCCAACGCTTTTCCTACTGTTGCACTCTCTGGAGTGGGAATAGAAATTTTTACCCCTACTCTATCCAACCCTTTCCCTACTGTTGCACCCTCTGGAGTGGGAATAGTAATTTTTACCCCTATGCTATCCAACGCTTTCCCTACTGTTGCACCCTCTGGAGTGGGAATAGTAATTTTTACCCCTACGCTATCCAACATTGTTCCTACTGTTGCACCCTCTGGAGTAGGAATAGTAATTTTTACCCCTACGCTATCCAACGCTTTCCCTACTGTTGCACCCTCTGGAGTGGGAATAGTAATTTTGACCCCTACGCTATCCAACGCTTTCCCTACTGTTGCACCCTCTGGAGTGGGAATAGTAATTTAAACCCCTACGCTATCCAACGCTTTCCCTACTGTTGCACCCTTTGGAGTGGGAATAGTAATTTAAACCCCTACGCTATCCAACGCTTTCCCTACTGTTGCATCTTCTGGAGTGGGAATAGAAATTTTAACCCCTACGCTATCCAACGCTTTCCCGACTGTTGCACCCTCTGGAGTGGGAATAGTAATTTAAACCCCTACGCTATCCAACGCTTTCCCTACTGTTGCACCCTCTGGAGTGGGAATAGTAATTTAAACCCCTACGCTATCCAACGCTTTCTCTACTGTTGCACCCTCTGGAGTGGGAATAGTAATTTTAACCCCTACGCTATCCAACGTTTTCCCTACTGTTGCACCCTCTGGGGTGGGAATAGTAATTTTGACCCCTACGCTATCCAACGCTTTCCCTACTGTTGCACCCTCTGGAGTGGGAATAGTAATTTAAACCCCTACGCTATCCAACGCTTTCCCTACTGTTGCACTCTCTGGAGTGGGAATATAAATTTTTACCCCTACTCTATCCAACCCTTTCCCTACTGTTGCACCCTCTGGAGTGGGAATAGTAATTTTTACCCCTATGCTATCCAACGCTTTCCCTACTGTTGCACCCTCTGGAGTGGGAATAGTAATTTTTACCCCTAAGCTATCCAACATTGTTCCTACTGTTGCACCCTCTGGAGTAGGAATAGTAATTTTTACCCCTACGCTATCCAACGCTTTCCCTACTGTTGCACCCTCTGGAGTGGGAATAGTAATTTTGACCCCTACGCTATCCAACGCTTTCCCTACTGTTGCACCCTCTGGAGTGGGAATAGTAATTTAAACCCCTACGCTATCCAACGCTTTCCCTACTGTTGCACCCTTTGGAGTGGGAATAGTAATTTAAACCCCTACGCTATCCAACGCTTTCCCTACTGTTGCATCTTCTGGAGTGGGAATAGAAATTTTAACCCCTACGCTATCCAACGCTTTCCCGACTGTTGCACCCTCTGGAGTGGGAATAGTAATTTAAACCCCTACGCTATCCAACGCTTTCCCTACTGTTGCACCCTCTGGAGTGGGAATAGTAATTTTAACCCCTACTCTATCCAACGCTTTCCCTACTGTTGCACCCTCTGGAGTGGGAATAGTAATTTAAACCCCTACGCTATCCAACGCTTTTCCTACTGTTGCAATATGTGGAGTAAGTATATATATTAATTTATATGTAGACTTTTTAATTTATTTTAAATGTATATGCATAACTTATTATTGTTTACATATGTTTTAATGTTTTTATTTACTATTTGTAAAATTATATGTATTTTTAAATTATTTTTACATTAATATTAATACATTTAAAGAAACAATATTTTTAATTTCAATATTTTTGTACTACGATATTTTTTTTCCGATATTTTTGTACTTACCTTTATAAAGATATAACTCCGATATTTTTGATTTCGATATTTTTGTGTCGATTTTTTTGTATGTAGATATTTTGTCTGTCGATATTATGTCAGACATTCATGGCCACCACTACTGCATCTGTTGTACAACGCTTCCAGGCTGGTGTTGATTCCTTTTTCCAATCTGTTGTTTTAAGCATTTTTAAGAGTGGAGGATGCAGTGATAAACAAGGTACTCCTTTGTGTGCCATCAGTAGCACACCATCTTAAGGAACATAAGGACGAGAATCATACAAAGGAAGCTGGTTTGGGATGAGGGAGGTCAAGGGAAGATTTCCGCATGCCATTTTCCATGCCACTTAACTTGCCCAAGCAACTAAGCAGCCACACCGTCAGAGGAGCAACTGGAGGTCACACTTACGACAATGTTTTTTGCCAGAATGTATGAGGTTTAGTTTATGGACTAATATTTCTTTCCACTGATAGTTATGTTATGTTAGTGCTATTTGTATTGCGCGCGGCTGCTCCAGCGAAGGAGCGTCCCGGCGCACCGACAAGGTGGCGAACACAACACAACAGGGGAACAGAAAATATTATTAAAAAATGGGGGAGTGAAGGATTTAACAAAGCTCAGAAAATAAATGGGTTTTAGCGGCCTTGCGGAAGGAAAGCAGGTCACCAAGGGTCCGGAGTTTCAAAGGGAGAGCGTTCCAGAGTGCGGCTGCCCGCACCTTAAAAGAGCGACCCCCCACCCGACTGAGTTTGAACCGAGGGGCTACCGCTAATTCTTGGTCCAGCGAGCGCAAAGTACGGCCCAGGATATAAGGGCGCAAAAGTTGGCGCAGTAAGGGAGGCGATAGGCCCTTCAGAATCTTGAAGGAAAGGCACAAAACTTTAAAGTGAATCCGCTGCCTAACGGGTAACCAATGCAAGGCTCGCAAAGATGGACCGGCCGAGCAAAACCTAGGAAGACCTACGATTGCTCTAGCGTTCTGCACTCTTTGAAGTCGGGTTAACTCGGCCTGGTTTAATCCTATAAAAAGGGAGCTGGCATAGTCCAACCGAGCCAAAACCGTTGCTTGCACCACCAATTGACGAGTTGCGGCATCAAAGTATTTAAGGGCAGGGCGCAGATTGCGCAAGATGCCGAAGCAGCACGCCGCCGTCCTTTTGGTGTGGCCAACGAAGTTGAGGGAAGGGTCCAGCCAAACAACAAGATTTTTGATCTCCGCAACCGGAGTGGGGGTCGGCCCCAGCTCAGAGGGCCACCAAGTATCTCCCCATAGGTCCGTCCGCTTCCCAAAGATCATCACCTCAGTTTTTTTGGCGTATAGTTGGAGACAGTTGGACGTCATCCAACCAGCCACCGCCCTGAGTCCTTCTCTGAATCTTGGGGCATCCACCCCAGAGTCCCCGCTGATCGTGACCGCTAGCTGGGTGTCATCTGCGTACGACACCATGGTCATACCACAGAGCTTCACAACCTCAGCCAGCGGCCTCACGTAGATGTTAAACAACGTGGGGCTCAGCGAGGAACCCTGTGGGACCCCAAGAGACAGAGGATGACATTTGGACTGGTAGGGCGGGGACGCCACACAGAAGGAATGATCCCTGAGAAACGAACGAAACCACTGGTGTGCAGTGCCGATCACCCCTATCTCCTCGAGACGTTGAAGGAGAATATCATGGGAGACCGTGTCAAAGGCGGCGCTTAGGTCTAACAAAACAAGCGCCGCCGTTTGACCTGCATCCAGAACTACCCGCAGGTGCTCGACCATAGATAGCAGTGCTGTCTCCGTACTGTGGCCAGCCCGAAAACCATTCTGGGTATTGTCCAGAATGTTGGCACGCGACAGATGACCAGTGAGGGCGGTGTTAACATGCGCCTCCGCGAGTTTGGCTGGCCACGGGAGAAGCGAAATTGGGCGGTAGTTCTCCGATTTTGTAGGGTCGAGAGATGGTTTTTTCAAAATGGGCATTACTACCGCATGCTTCCATTTCAAAGGCACCTGGCCTGATGATAGCGACGTGTTGATTAAGTCGCAAACCGGGCGAGCAAAAATCTGGTCTCTGAACATTGGTGGCTTGAGCGGGTCGTCCGGCGACCCAGACTTGACTCAGAGAGCCAAGGCCGTGTAAGACTCCAAAGAGAGAGAGGGGAGAGAGTCTAGCACCACCTGATCCGGCAGGATGGGTGGCCCCAAACTGGTTCGTGCAGTGGAGGGGGGGAAGGCCCTATATATGGTCTGGACCTTCTCCAGGAAGAAAGCCGCCAGCGCTTCACAATGAGTATTGGAGCTGATGGAGTTATCGGCAGGCTTCCTTGCCACAAGGTCTTTAAGGGCCTTAAATATGGTTTTAACAGGGTTCCCACTATTGCGAAACTCCAGAGCGTAGTATTCAGCCCGGGTTCTACAAACCGCGCGGTGATAAGACTTGACCGCAGCCATATACAGGGTTTTTTTGCTGCTGTCATACCTCTTCCTCCAATCTCTCTCTGCACGTCTGCAGACACTTTTCAGAGCCCTCAGATTGCCATCATACCAGGGGCTAGGGGCACGGGAGCCACACTTACTGGAAACCATCGGGATAAGGGAGTCGAGGGCCCTGGTTACCCATCCGCAGAAATGGTCATAACCAGACTCCACGTTCTCCGCTGCACCCAGTGGATCGTCAGTGAGAAGGCGATGGAGATCTTCCGCCTTTAATTTGCTCCAGCGCCGTCTGGGCATGGCTCGCAGTGGCACCTTAAGTGGGGCTTCTTCAAGAGGACAGTAAATGGTCACGAGTGAGTGGTCTGACCAGGTCAGGGGGAGGGGGGGGCCACTGTAGCCCCTTCTAAGTTAGAGAAAAAGGGGTCCAGAATGTGGCCACCACTATGAGTGGGGTCCGAGACCAGCTGGAACAATTGAAGGGCCTCAAGGTCCGCCACCATCCCTCCCACAGAAGAAAGACACAGAGTGTCAAAATGGAGATTCAAGTCACCAATGATAGAAAAATTGGCAGACCCTACTGCTAGTGAACTAACCGCCTCAGGAAGAGCCTCCCGAAATGCCACTGAGCTACCAGGTGGACGGTAAATCAGCAATCCTGACAAGGTAAAATGCGAAGTAACCGCAACCTTGAACAGGGCGCTTTCGCAGCCCGTGATGTTCTGCACACTCCAGGTGCAAGGATAACACGATTTAACTGCAAGAGCGACGCCGCCCCCTCTCGAAGAGCGGTTGAGAGTGTAGATGGAATACTCAACGGGGAGCGCCAGATTCAATACAGTAGAATCGGAGTCTTGCAGCCATGTCTCTGTCAGACAAAAGATGTATGAGTCTAATTCTATATGATCAAAGGGCACCTGTTCTTGGTGCATGTATTGGGCTTTAGGATGTAGGATGTAACCTTTATTTGTTGCACATGTAATAGCAGTAGCATCTAATTTGTAAGAATAATAGTTTAATGAGCAGTTGATTGTGAAACTAAACAGATAATAAAAAGCAGCGGTTATGAAAGAGAAATTCACCACCATGGGCCAATTATTGTTGACAAAATCAGCTCCTATGAAATTAAATGAATTACTGAAACAGAGGTGTATTGTGATTAAACTACTAATAACTTTATTATGTTTAAATGAAAGTAAAATAATATTAACAAGCAAGACATATAGGAAGCATGTTCATTTGATTTCCACAGCATGGAGTGAGTGGCTTAAACGGCAGATGACCTACACTCAGAGAGCCAGATGTACGACCTGCCAAATAGCCCCTCGCATATTGAGTCGCATTTGCGTCTCGCAATTTGCGAGACGCTATTTGGCATGTAAAACAGTGTGTTTAACTCTGTTTGCGATTCCCAATGGGGTTGAAAATTGCGAGGTTCATGAATATTAATGAGCCTCTCGCAATTTGCAAGCCCAGTGGGAATGATAGGCCCTCCGAGGGATGGTGGCCTGCAGGGCTCAGCAGACTACCATGTCTGGGCCTGCTTTTAAATAAAGCAGTTTTTTTAATGCAGCCAGTTTTCGTTAAAGGAAAACAGGATGCATTTTTAAAAAAACAATTAAACGTTTTCATTTAATTTTTTAAGGGCAGGTAGTGGTCCCTGGGACCACTGCCTGTCCTTAAAAAATATTTTTAGAGCCAGTCACAAAGTGGAAGGGGTCCCCTGGAGACCCCTTCCAAATTGCGACAGCATTACCACCCTCCTGAATAGGGTGGTAATTTGCAAGTGTTTTGCAACAGCAATTGCAGTCACAAAGCATTCATACATTGCTTTGCGGATGCTATTAGGAAAGTAACGCTCCTTCCTGATAGCAACTCACAGTTCCTAAATAGCGAGTCACAAATAAATTGTGACCCGCTATTTAGGAATTGTACATGGCCCTGGCTCATTTTGCATGCGCAAACAGGTGCAAACCCATTTGTGCATGCAATAAAGGGTCATACCTCTGCCCCAAAGTCTTGGGAGATCATGGCTTTTCTTATTGATCTTCCAAGACTTTAAGATGTGGCCATTTTGTTATTAAGATTTTCAGATTTGAACAGCTCAATTGGTCGCAATTTTAAAATGAGGCTCGCACATGAGTCTTCACTAATAAATAATAAAAAATCTCTTCTAGAACGAAAAGAGAAATAAAAAAGGATTACTTTCCCTGTGCAATATTTGTAAGAAAACAATAATGTCGGATGATGCTCTTTTGTGTGGAGTTGTGAGATAGCCCCTTATGCACTACTGTGCAAGCACTCCATTGGAGCTGGAATGATACACACTAGCATGCTGCCCTGCCAAGTCCAGACTCAAATATTTACTAGCAGGAAGTAGGGCTTTTCTGTAGTCTAGTTCCTACATACAGCACAGGAGCTATTTTTAGTAACAGGATTCTGTTACAGACCAAAAAGCTGCAGCTCCTCAGTCGAACCATGATGATGCTAAGCAATGAGCTAGAGAGTACTTAGTGGTCAACAATGCTTTAAAATCTTGTTCAAGGCGTTCAGCTGAACTTTATGAGCTGGTTAAATGCATTTTCTGCTCATATTGTGACCTTGGCTGCACAAGATAAAACACTTTCTAAGTGAAATTACACATCCAGACTTACAAAATCAATTACTCAAGGTATGTATTGTTCGAGAGCCGTACTCATGAATGTGAAAGTGGAATTCCATGTTTATATATTCACAGATTTAACTTAGGGTATAATTTTTAATGTTTCTTTTGTGTGACTCACAAGTGGATGAGCACCCACAACCGAGTAAGATAATGGGTGAATACATACATCTTGTAATTATTACCCCTCCCCTAAAAACATTCGCTGCAGTCAAAAGCAGTAATATATCAATTTCCAGCATGGGAACATGGGGGCATATTACCAACAACTAGCGATAATTATCGCTATGTTGGTTTAGCGGGGATATTTTTATCGCCGAGCTGCGGCGATTTTTATCGCTTAGGAACCTTGCTATTATCAAGGTTTATCTCCTAAGCGATAAAAATCGGCCGAAATGCATGAATATCGCTGAAAAGTCAGCGATATTCATGCTATACCGAGCTAATGCTCTTAGCCATGTTATCCACCTGCCATTGGATAACATGGCTAAGAACTGCTCAGGGCAGGTGTTGGCTTTTGGAGATATTTGCGCTTAGCGCGAATATCTCCAAAAGTTGGTAATAGGAGATAGCGATGTTAGCGACTATTTCCAGTCGCTAACATCTTGGCACGCCCACTTTGCATGTCATTAGTGATAAGTATCACTGACATGCAAAGCGGGGCCCAAGATGGTCGCTATCTCCTACTAGCTGTCGCTAACTGGTGTTAGCGACAGCTAGGTAATAGGGAGATCATTTTATCTCCGCTTTCTTGGCTTTTAAAGCCAAAAAAGCAGAGATAAACCCCCTTGATAATATGCCCCATGGGGTCTGTGACGGACATCCATTTTGAATGTGAGCGTCGGGGGAAATATTTATTGTGGAGAAATTGCTTTCCCATTGGGTAAACTGTGATATGTGCAAAAGAATGCCTGTGTGACCTACATATACAACATTTTCTACAAGTTGGAAATTCCTCACATATAAATTCTAATCAAGGGAATATTCCGGAAACTCTATTTCGTAATGGATCTCCAGTCATTCTTTTGGGATCTGCTGTGAATCCATGCACAATTCGAAATTCACTCCAAATATGTAAGTAATCCTAAAAGAGCAGGTATCTGACTCCTGAACAGTTGTGTTTGTGAACTTGGACAGAGCTGAGTAATGTTTACGATATGTGGCCTGCTGCTACACTCTTCCCCAGCACTGGCATGGAAACAGGCTGCCTACTACCATAGTGCACAGGTGTGCTTGATCATGATACCTTGCACATCAGTTCTATTGGAATGTTGTCCAGTACCAAATATTGCTCTCAGACAAACTCTAAAATATTTCACACATTCGATGTGTCACGTACAGTTCAGCACATACGCAATTTGTCAAATGTTAGGAAAAAGAAATACATTTCTGCTACTCAGTGTCTGTTTCAAGAATGCGTTATTTGTTGGTCGAAGTCAGGTCTAACAAATTTTGGACATCTGGCTTTTATATTACAATCCATGGGTGTTAGAGTTGAAAGGTCCATATACCACGCAAAAAAAAAATATCTTTGATACAAAGCAGCACAAGGCGCTATTTCCGCTGATGTAGTGCACACTTTCCAGTGCACAAAAGGTTTTGTATTAGAAATTAAGGGGCATATTACCAAGCAATAGCGATAATTAGCGCTATTGCTTGGTTAGAGACAAAAATTTACCGCAGCGCTGCGGCGATTTTTACCGCAAATAAACCTTGGTATTACCAAGGTTTAACGCAAATGCGGTAAAAATCGCCGCAAAGCATGAATATCGCTGAAAAGTCAGCGATATTCATGCATTAGCGAGCTAATGCTCTTAGCCATGTTATCCACCTCCCATTGGATAACATGGCTAAGAACTGCTCAGGGCAGGTGTTAGCTTTTGGAGATATTCCCGCTTAGCGCGAATATCTCCAAAAGTTGATAATAGGAGATAGCGATGTTAGCGACTGTTTTCAGTCTCTAACATCTTGGCACGCCCACTTTGCATCTCATTAGTGATAAATATCACTGACATGCAAAGTGGGGCCCAAGATGGTCGCTATCTCCTACTAGCTGTCGCTAACTGGTGTTAGCGGCAGCTAGGTAATAGGGAGATAATTTTATCTCCGCTTTCTTGGCTTTTAAAGCCAAAAAAGCGGAGATAAACCCCTTGATAATATGCCCCTAAATGCTTTCAGACTTTTCGCCACTTCACTTTACTTTGCATGATTTTGCAATGGTGCTAAATCTTGATAAATCTGCCCAAAAGAATGAATAACCAAACATAGGGGGCATATTATCAAGAAACAGTGTTAACATTATCGCCACTTTAGCGGCAGATAACTGCCGCTAAAGTGGCGATAATGGGCTTGATAATATGCCCTTGTGAATTCCCATAGAAGCCCATGTTCTGGTGTGAATATGGGCTTCTATGGGCATTCTCTACGGCGTATTATCAAGCCCATTATCGCTGCTTTAGCTGCAGTTTTCTTCCCCTAAAGCGGCGATAATGTTAACGCTGTGCTTGATAATATGCCCTCAAGTTACCTGGTGATGTTCCTAGCAGCAGCGGCCCGTGGAGGGAGTTCCGGAGGGGCAGACAGGTGGAGCGGGGGAGGGGCAGGGTAGGGGGTGATAAACACCGGAATATGGATGATTGCAGGTAAGTGAACAATTAAATTAATAAAACGAATTTCGTAGCGCTCCCTGCATCGCATTTTACGATGCAGGGCACTGAACGAACTTCGTTTTATTAATTTAATTGTTTACTTACCTGCAATCATCCATGTTCCGGTGTTTATCGCCCCCCACCCCACCTGTCTGCCCCACGGAACTCCCTCCACGGGCCGTTGCTGGTTCCTAGCATAGGGTTGTGTTACTGGTGGACTGGAGACCATAAATAGATGTGTATCTGAAGCAATGCAACATAAACTGGTACCAGCATATTATATAATGTAGAGCAGCATGTGATATTACTTGCAGTATTTGAGGCTGAACCAAAGTCTCAGAAGCTGCCCCACGCAAATGGTGGTACTAATGGATCATCTGAGACTTTGGTGTCAGCTAGGGCCATATACAGGTCATGAGGGTGAGGCGGGGCACCCAAAGCTATTCCTTGCATTTGATGGCATTACTTTATCATTTGAGATTGCGTTGGGATATATGTTATTTTCCCGAATCAGTATCACTAGACATTGATGCTGGAAACATTTGCCAGAACTGGATGGAAAGCACTGAAACGTTTAAACTGCACAAGGATATATTACATTTAACCTGGGTACCAGAAGATGGGCCTGGTATATGATGTCAGATGCATGTGAATCTCAGGATATATTTAATGCCAAGCCTATAACGAAAGTACATCGGACACAAATGACTGTAAATATGCTCCGATTGTGTGACTTTCTGCTAGACACATTTCTTGCAGTATGAATGTAGTACTAAGATTGCTCAGGGGCAAAAGTGATTGCGCAACCGTAGCACGTCAGAAACTGGAGAAAACATGATTATTTGCTCAACATAAATGCATGAACTTGGGGCAAAAAACTAGGGCCAGTGAAATTTCTGTTATGCCAATATGATCTTACATAGTTTTGAGATCTTTGCATTATGCTTGTTGGTAGAAATGTGGGTCTCTAGTTGGCAGAGGTAGGCACATTTGTCCAAATAGAGACCCTTGCTTCTAGTCAGGGTATGGGAAATACACACTCTACATACCCTTTGCTCACCCCCTTTGTAGCTTGGCACGAGCAGACAGGTTTATCCTAAAGGCAATGTGTAAAGTATTTGTACCAACACTCACAATAACGCAAATGGACACCACACCGGTTAAAAAAAAATAAAGTATCTTTATCTAAACTTAACAAAAACAAAACAACAAAAGTCCATCATACAAGTACATTAAAAAATGACTTTCAAAAGGTTTTAGCAAATGAATCCATAAAAATCTATGGCTGCGTGATTTCTTGCAAAGTACCAACATTCAACAAGGCAAACAGCTGCAGTGATGAGAAGCAGTGAAAAACAAAGAGATGTGTCATTCCTGAGACCTTCGTGGATGCGATTCGACAGTTCCGCTGTACACAGGGGAGCTATGCATCTGGTCCAGTCTGTAGGGGGAAGCAATGCGTCGATTCGGAGCTGGCTCCGATCTGTGGGAGATGTGTTAGGGAAAACTTGCAGCGCAGGGACGATGCATAGAAATCTGGCATGCGTCGGCAAATGATGCGGCGAGCGACGCTGCGTAGACTTTTTTAGCCGCGATCCCTTGATGCGTCGATTCTTGCTGCAGCGACAAGCGCTGGGTTGGTTTCACAGCGGCGTGGCGATGCTAGGAGATTCTTCTTGCACAACGCCGATGCTTTGGAAAAATTGTTGCAAGAAGAGCGATGCATCTATTTCCTTGTTGTTGCCTGCCTTTTCCAACTCCCACAAGCAAAAACAACCTCCAGAGGACAAAGACAGTCACAGGCACCTCTTGTCAGGTCAGAACTCCCAGCAAGGAAGTTCAGGGGAGCTGGGGGTGACATCTTTGTGTTCCTGAGCCTTCAAAACAGGAGGCAAGCTCTACTCAAGCTCTTGGAGGCTTTTCACAAGCAGGGGACACAGCACACAGCAATGTCTTTTTCCTTTCCTTTGCAGAAAAAGCAACTGCAGGCCAACCCCAGACACACAGCAAGGGCAGTACTTCTCCTCAAATTCTCAAGCTCTTCTCCTTGGCAAAGGTTCCTCTTGATTCCAGGAGGAGTCTAAAGTTCAGGGGTTTTAGATCTAATTATTTTACCCCAAAACATCTTTGTTCTCTTTGTGCAAGGGTCTCTGAGCCCAGTCCAAACCAGTTCTGCCTCTCTGGTGAAGCTGCCCGGCAGGAGGTGGAGACAGCATTGTGTAAGGCAGACAGGCCCTATTCAGGTGCAAAGGAAGTCTCCTTCCACCACTCTAAATGCAGACCAGGCCTATTCAGGTGCTAGTGAGAACTCCTCTCCCTACTCTGAATGCAGCCAGGTCTATTCAGCACAGCCCTGAGTCATTCAGGAAAGGCAAGGCACACATCAACCCCGCCCTCCCCCTTCCCCCTCGTGGCTGTCTGAGGGAATGCACCTCCCCCGCCCCTGTCACTCCAAAACCAAACGGTCAATACACAAACAGGCAGAGGAAAACAGAATGGTTAAACAAGAAAATTCCTACTTTCTAAAAGTGGCATTTTTAAACACACAGTTTAAAAAAACATCTTTAGTAAAAGATGTGTTATTACATTCTGAGTTCAGAGGGCCTAAACTTTATTTTTCCATCTTATCCCTAAGGGAAGATATGCTTGTAAAAGGTTACAAAGCATTCCCCATGCTGTCCTATGGGGCAAGAAAGCCTTTCCATGGTGAAAAACGAAAATGGCAGTATTTCACTATCAGGACATGTTATACACATCAGAACATGTCCTACCTTTCACATACACTGCACCCTGCCCAGGGGGTACCTTGGGCCTACCA
Organism: Lissotriton vulgaris; assembly: GCF_964263255.1. Taxonomy (NCBI): domain Eukaryota; kingdom Metazoa; phylum Chordata; class Amphibia; order Caudata; family Salamandridae; genus Lissotriton; species Lissotriton vulgaris. The sequence goes on from NC_141694.1 coordinate 474,136,033, forward strand.
TAGGGTGTCCTATATGTAAGAAAAGGGAAGGTTAGAGCCTGGCAAGTGGGTGCAATTGCCAAGTCCACATGGCAGTTAACAAACAGAGCACAGCAACTTCAGTGGCAGCCTGAGACATCGTTTAGGTAAACTCATGTGGGTGGCACAATCAGTGTTGCAGGCCCACTAGTAGTATTTGATTTACCAGCCCCGGCACACCCAGTGCACTTTACTAGGGACTGACCAGTAAATCAAAATATGCCAATCAGGGAGAACCAATCATAATAATAATTTACACAGGGAAAAAATGCACTTTAGCACTGATTATCAGTTGTAAAGTGCCCAGAGTCCTAAAACCAACAAACACAGGTCAAGAAAAAATAGGAGGAAGAAGCAAAAAGTTTGGGGATAACCCTGCAAAAAGGGCCAAGTCCAACACTTGTTAAGCAGTATTTCAAAAATTCTACCATTACACGTGGTATAAATTTGCTGCAAAATGTTAGCGAAAACAACATGAAAGACCAGAATGTGAGCAGCAATTGTCTCCCCCCCTTTGTTTATTGCACTTTTTTTTAAACATTAAATTGTTTCTTTGCATTCAAAATTAATGTAAAATATAGAGCTAAATGCCAGATTTGCATTCAACATAACTGTTCTGAATGGGATATATAGGTGGCAGAGATATGCACCCTGTCCAAGTAGGGATCCACCCTCTAGTCAGGGTAAGTGCAGTAAACACAAAGAGTTTGCCTGTGCTTATCCTCTGGTAGCTTGACACAGAGCGGTGAGGCTAAACTAAAGAGGCAATGTGTAAAGTATTTGTGCACACACTCACAGTAACACAGTGAAAAAACTCAAAAGCACTCCACACCAGTTTAGAAAAATAGCCAATACTTATCTTAGTAAAAAATCCTATTCAAGTGCGAGTGTCAACTTCTCTCACCACTCTAGCTCAAGAAGACCCTTCAGCCTGATGATGAGCCATCAAGATATGCAAGGCACAACTCAGCTCCTTTTGCATATGACTGTCAAGAGTGACTTCACAAAGCCCAGTTCCCTACAACTCAGGTTTGTGTTCTATGGACAGGCAGAGACACAGAAAGGGTAAAGTAAGAAATACATGCCAACTTCCTAAAGTTATGGTACAAAATAATGGTCAATAAATACAAAGGCCAATTTTTTGAGTAATTGGTCTGAGTCTGCTTAAGTAGAGAGCAGCACTAACAGTGACAGCTAGATATATTTCTTTCTTTCAATTTCACAGGCCCAAACTAACTGCCTATTTAGGGCCCAACCCCTTCAATACGATTTACTTTCTAAAAGTAGTCTTTTCAGACTGGCGATTTAAAACCAACTTCACTAAAAAAAGTGTTTTTAAATTGTGAGTCCAGAGACACCAAACTATAATTTTCTATCTGCTTCCAATTGGAAGTAACACGTGTAAAGTGTACAAGGCAGCTCCAATGCTTTCCTGTGGGGGAAATTGGTCTTGCTGTAAAGAAAAACAAATTTTGCTGATTTTTACTACCAGGACATGTAAAACTTAAAAGCATGTGTCCTACCTTTTAAATACACTGGCCTTGCCCATAGGGCTACCTTAGGGGTGCCTTATATGTAATAAAAGGGAAGGTTTGAGCCTGACAAGTAGGCAAACTTGCCGGGTTGACATGGCAGTTTGAAACTGCACACACACGATCTGCTGTGGCAGGTGTAAGACAGGCTTGAAGGGCTACTCATGTGGTTGGCACAATCAGTGCAGCTGGCTCACTAGTAAAATTTAATTTACAGGCCCTGGGCACACGTAGTGCACAGAACTAGGGACTTATTAGTAAATCAAATGTCCCAATCATCGAAAAACCAAATGCCATAACAGTTTAGACAGAGAGCAAATGCACTTTAGTATTAGCTAGTAGTGGTAAAGTGCAGAGAGTCCTAAAACCAGCAACAATGAAGGTTAGCACACAATCACAAATAGGAGGTCAGAAGCAAAAAGACAGGGGAAACCACGCCAAAAATGCCATGTCTAACAATAATTTTTGCAGTATTCTGCATAATTTTGCAAAAGAAAGGTATGGCATTTCACACACCCTTAGCAAAAATAAGCATTATTCAGAATATGACTAATGGACAATCAAACAAAAATGCACTGTCAGAAAGTGACAAATTGCTGAATGTATAAAATTATGTATTTTCAGAGTAAGGACAAATAGTTATTTGGGGACAAAATGAGTGTATTATTTCAAATAAAATGTTATATTTGTCGCAAAAAAGTTGTTTTTTTAAAACATGACACGCTTGTATTTGGGGTCATCACAGCATTTTAAGGAAATGCCATGTTGATGTTTGGAGACAAACCATATGTGTTTATTGATAGAAAATTAAAGTAGGCATATTTGGATAGCTAGGATGTTTATGAATATCGCAAATAGTATCTCATCAGAACACGACACGCTAACACTTGGTGACTAGAAAATACTTTTATCACAACAGAACAGAATGATAGGTAACAAAACAACCTTATTTGATAAACATGAAATGCTGGGTGGTGATTGGGGATAAAAATACATTTTTCGTAGGTTGTTTGAATAAGACAAACTGACATTGCAGGCAAAAGCAATAAACATATTACAGTGCAAATCTAGCTAAATGACATGAACCTTGACAGTTTTGAACCACAACTTTCACTGAATGCCAAGTCACTTGGATTCACCCTGGACACCAACCACACCCTAAGGGACACATTGTCAAAACACAAAGGTGATTATTGTCCTCTCTCTTCAATTAAAGTAAAACAATTTCTTCCAGGAAGCGACTTCAGTGCTTCTGTTCAAGCCCCCGTACCCTAGTAACCGGATAATGGTAATGCCCTACTCCATGGCCTCTCCATGGCCTCCCAGACTCCACACTTGCTCCTTCTAGGGGCATTTTACATGCTGCATGGGCCTGATGAAATATGATCACATGACCCTCATTCTGATGGATCTCCCCTTGCCACCTGGCACTATCCTCAAAACCAGTTGCGTCATTTAAGAAGCTAGCACGACAAGAAACGCGGCTTGTCTTGCAGACAAGCTCGCCATTTCTGGTGGATATCAGCACACCTATAGCCAGGACAACATCAGACAGCAGATTTAGAGTCATAAGAAAAAGCATGAGAGCAGGCAATTTCCATCGAAGTACCCAGAATCTGAAACAATATCCCTGCATCCAAGAGGGCTGCCTCAATGCTGTTCCAATTTAAAAAAAGAGTTGAAGGCTTACCTCTTTAAAGAACTCTACATCACAATGCAATAAACATCCACAATCCAACTTCCTGCCCTCTTACTCATTGACTTTATGCTTGTCTTTCACCATGTACAGCACTACATTGCCTTTTGACTTGGTTTGCACTATAGAAATACCACATATATTCATAATACAGAGATAAATACAAAAACCTGTTTTAGTGAAGTAAAATCCACTAAGCAGGACAAGTCTGTTTTTTCTTTCAAGGCTGAAGGGTGCCTTGCCTACGGACTCCTCCACACCTTGTCCCAATCCTTTAGCGATATAAAAACAATCAAGTCATCTTTAACTCCAACTGTTAGGAACATTCCTCCTGTGCACTCCTGAAGACCTCATAGTAGGCTTCCAGCCATATGGTCTCTTTCAGTCATGGCTTCTGAAGGGTCTAATCACAGTGGTTAGCTGGGCCTTCTAGGAGTCAGAAGTCCACTTTCTTGTGCTCCTTGGGCAGGCGAAAAAGGAGGGCAGCCAGCTGGCACTAAGAGAGCAGGTCCAATCCCTATGTGGAACCATGAACCAGGAGTATTTAAGTTAGTTTCTTTCATTAGGATCATCTTTCTTCAGATGATGAATTCCATGGAACACAGTTGTTCTGAGGAGGTAGTGGTGATGTACCTCTCTTATCCTGGGCGCTAGCCAGTGATTGAAGAATTTCCCAAACCTAGTTTTGAATATTCTCAAGCCATATACATACCTTACTTTTCAGCATTTCCTCTTTGATTCGCTGCAAAGTGTCCCTAAAGCCTTAAATCCAAGGTCGGTATCCTCTTGCTCCATGTGGAAAAGCTCTAACTCTGCCCTAAACACTTCAATATTTAGATGAGGTACCCTCGGCTCAGTTGTTTTTCATGCAATAATCGGCACGCTTTGTATCAACTGGGCTATTTCCATAGGTTATTTTTGCCTTATTCTGTATCATGCTCAAATTCTGTCAGAATGTGAATGTCTTGGTGCCTCAAAAGGTGTTTTGCATTGTTTGCTAAATGCCCTTAGTGCAAGATACAAAGAATACAATGTGCGTACCTGTCCAATTTGCACTGCACATTGCTTGGATGTAGACTAGGCTGTATCTCTGACCATTAAAATAATTCTCTGAGCATCTCAGGTCTTTTTCATGTAGAAAAAAATCACTGTCCCTGATAAAGGAACCTCCAAAAGCACCGCCTACTTCAATAGAGTCATCTGGGTTTCAATAGTGACTAGTAACATTTGAAAGTGGTGAGGCGTAAATGTTAGGATTGACTTTTATGTAGCAAGTGAGTGAAGCAAGTGAGCTTGAATGAAAAAAAATAGTCTCTCTCAAGCTTTCTGTTATTGCATCCATATATATAATAGAACAACTGACATATGCCTACAACTAATCAGGACTATTGATTTTATCACTGGTTGTTAGCTGTTTAAAATAAGTGAGTAGCAACAATTAATTTTGTTGTAAATAATTAACATTGTAAACATTTCAACTCTGAAATTGTGAGCCTGTGAAATAAATATTACTGAGGTCTGTGAACTGAGAATTGGTATTCGGTTATGTGCACTTAATGTTAATAATCATTTTCTCTCTCTACACCTCGTCCATTTGCATATCTTACACCTCTTCTCTTTCCTCTTCAGCACCCTTTTTAACTCTCTCTTCTGAATGTACTTCCTTGCATCTCCTTCGCTTCACTTCACTGCCCCCAAACATACAATACACGTACTCATGTGTAAGCAATGCATTTTCTTTTACTTTCGACATGCCATTATTTTTAAAACTGTGCATCCCATCGCACATATTTACACATAATTACATTTACAACTGTATTATGTGACCATTGCTGTGCAGGTTTCGCAGAGGGGCCACAGACTTCATGACCATGTATTCTGAACACCTTTTTGACCCACTTACTGGCCCTCTGAGAAACTTGCAGCCTTCAGACCTCAGCTACAGAGATTTCAATTGTGGCACATTACAAACATGGGGATTGACTCTGTTAAAAGTGTGCACTGTCAAGAGTAATGTGCTTCAGGAAAAAAAACAGAGACAACACCCTGGAAATAGCATTTTTAGGGAATGAGAGAATAAGTAAAACATTTGCAATATAATCAGGAACTAAATCCCTGGCCTTAACATTTTGAAATTAAAATTAAATGTAAAAAATGTTAACATTTACTTAACCTCAGTTTGTCATCTCACGTCTCTTCCAGTCCATGACATCAGACGTGGCTCTAGTCATGGTGTCCCAGAGCTGAGCAACTAACCTAAGCAATCCAGGAGCTGCTCTTACACTGTTATAATAGTAATAAGCATGAGAGAAGCACTAGGTTTTGTTGGAGCAGGCTACCCAAGCACTCCTAATGAGACTGCAGCCTTTGTCAGTTCTCCACCCAGCTACCACAGCTTGGATTGTAGAGGTCTGAAGGGCACATGTCAGGATGGCCATTGCAAGGTTGATGGTCAATCCAACATGTACATTTCAAACTTTAGGGCAAGTTGTCCTTACTACCAATTAGCAGAAAAGGCCTCGCCCTCACACTTGGTCTGACCAGCACCAGCATCCTTTATAACGAAATTGTAATAAAAAACATTTTTTTTACATTTGCTGGTCTTGCAGTGGGTACAAGCAACGTTCCTCTCTGCCCTAAAGGATGTGCCGCCACTGCTGCTGTCTGTTTTACCTTTATGATCAATGTCCATTTACTATACTAAAAGATGGAGGGAGTTTTAGGAGAAATGTTGATTCTAATCAAACAAACTTTTTATGCAAAAATATTTACGCATCTATCTAATAGTGCAGTTATGGAATGGAACTAGAACTAGTCCACTTTGCGGTTTATTTATTTAACTAAATATACTTTTATTACAGAGAGATCAAAGATGCAGGCATTTCAAAATGGCCCCTCAAGAAGGGTCTTCCATGTAATTTTAATTAGGGATTTGTTATCACTGACTTCATGATTAAGATTTCCCTTCTGTAGAGGTGAAAAATCTAATTGAACAGGATAAAACTGTAGCCACATTCAATAAAATACATGTAGCATTGTCTATGGTGTTCAATAAGATCTTTTTTTTATTTTGCTAAGTGAAGTGCACTCATGTTGAGTTTTTCAGCAAGTGTTTTTCCTGGTGCATATTTATGACAGATATGAATGTTTGATTTTATCTTGTACCTCCTCTAGCGGCTACATTTTACAAAGAATTCATGCAACACAGAGAGGAAAAATGTTGTTCTCTGAGACATGAAGGAGAGAATGGTGCTGTTTTTCTCTCTCCTGCACTGGGGTATTTTAGGCTACCTTGCACCAAGGCACACACCAATGCGCAAAACTTTGCACCATAGCCCTAAGATGTCAAGCATAGAGGAAGCATAGGTTTTGTACAGGAAGAGGGGACTTCCAGTGCAAAATACTATTCTCAGACAGAGTTTAACAAATTGTTATGTGTGCTGCACATTACAGAATGCAGAGTTGGAAGAGTTTTGAGACAAATCCTTTCTCTAACGTTATGCCTACCTCGATGAGACATACATTTTTGACAACAATTTCTGTCCACAATTTTCAGTACACAGGACTTTGCAACAAAACCCTGAGAGGTTGCATTGAAGCACCCACATGCCGCCCATGGTACGCAGTGGCGACTCGCAGAGGTAAACGTGGTGGTGAGGTGAGGCGGGGTGGGGCAGGGCGGTGAGGGGGATGGTGGAATGTGACCTGCAATGGGCCAGAGAAATGTAAATAAATAAAATGACTTACCTTGTGCTCACCAAATCGCTGACTTGGCAATGCAGCAAGTGCAAGGTCAGAGGTTTTATTTATTTATTTATTTACTGCGTTTTCACTAACCCATCATATGTCGAATATCACTACCCCTCACCCCACTCCACCTCCACACCCCACCGCGTTTACCGGTGCATGCCGCTACTGATGGTACGTCCTCACTTTAAAGTACCACTAGACCGTGATACACACACAATGTTCCATGACTCCCATGAATCATTGCAAGGACACTTATTAATCGATGTTTTCTCCAGGTAGACAGTAGTCAGTAGTCGAAGTTTCTAAAAAAGTGCAACACCTGTAAATTTAAATTGAACATGGAAGCACAGTGGCAGGGTCAGTAGGTGTCGAGGTGATACCAAAAACGTGTCTAAAAGAGCTAAGTATGCAGAAACATTTTTGGTGGCGTTTCACCTACAAGTAACTGTACATAAAATGTTTTGTCCAATTACACACTTAAATGACAGTTAAAATTATTGTATTTACTTACTAATACATTCTTGACATGTAAACATCTACACAATAGAAGAAGCTAACAATTTTGTATTAATCACAGAATTCTCTTAATGGTCAGAGCAGTGCTGGGAGGTAGGTATTTTACTAGTGTTGGAACCTGCGACTAACATGTCACACACATATTTTAATTAGGTCCATTATCCGACTGAGCTTTCTCATTGAGATCAGAATGTCTTTTGTACCTCATACAAAAATCGCAAAAGTATGCTAAATTAGTTTGTACTGTAAATAGTACAGTACATAGATTGAGAGGTGGGTTACTTTATCTTAAACACGAGAATACAATGCAAGTTAACACCAGCTCAGAGTATTCTTGGGACAGGAAAAGGTACCTGACTCAGAAGCCAGACCCCACAGGGTCAGAGCACTATTTTAGAAATTCTGGACCCTCCCCCACACAATTCTTAGGGGTCCAAAATGAACACAGGGCTTCAGCACGTTGGTCGTGTTTGAGGTGCACCACAGAGGTTAACAGTCCAATGGAACGGCAGCTGTGAAGCAGCCCCTCAAACACTAGCAGCTTATCACATTTTAAAATATACCAACCTAACAACAAAAACGTTAGAAAGGCCCCAAATCCTGTGGTCACATGCCTGGCCATCAAAGGCATAAAAAATCCCATAACCTTGGGGAATCTACGGAAAGAACCCAAAGGTCTCCAGAGCACAGCCAAAGAAAAGCCACTCAAAAATCACCCATTCTTTTGACCTTAAGCCATGTGGGGACCCGCACGGCAGTGCTCAGCTCAACTTGATTAAATATCAGGTTTAATTAGCAGATGTGATTAAACTTTCTTCAAACTATAAATTTGGATTGGTCTAGTACACTGTGGTGAGGTCAGGTGGGATGTGTGAGGGGTCGCATGGGGCAGGTGGAAAATGAATGAATAGACATTAACTGCTCTAGAGATATAAAGGGCTCCATCCTGTGACCCAATGCTATGGACAACGAGAAGGAGGCCATGGTAAGTTTCTTATGCCAAACAAAAGTTCTTTCTACTGAGGGTTTGGATAATGATTATTTATACCTATTAGGTCTGTCTAAAGCTTCCTAAAGAAACAGCACTGTAAATACCAACAGAAGACACCATCCTGCATTCATCCGAGTACTTTAGATCGAAGCAGTGAGGCTTTCTAGGACCCCTTTGTTGACCATTCTATTATTTTAACGGATGTGGGCCCTGCCGTCCCGACATTTTTAAAGCGCCTTTAAATATAGCCAATAGCCTCCAGGAGCATAGCAAATAGTGCTTTCAAAAAGGCATTGACTGACAAAACGCTAAACACAATAGACATTTCACATTTCCTTTTAAGAATGTGTTGGAAACTGGTGCAAGTCTTTCATAAAAACCTCAGTTGAAACGGCTATTCCAGACCTCATCCTTATAAACTCCTCTGCATAAACCTCTTCTCTACCTCTGAAAAAGGTGTATGGGTCATGCAGTTTTATCTCAGTCACCATGAAGCTTCAGATGAGGCCTCGTGTAAAGCTACACAGCTTCTCCAGAGCAACCTTTTAGCACTAGTGATTAACCTCTTGAGGACCTTTATATTTCTCTGAGGAGCCCGGCACCCTCGCGAGAAGTGGGCTCAGGGTTCGTTTGCTCCCACGGTGCAACCAAGCCTACTTACCCACCAGCCTCGGACAACTAAAGGGCAATATTAAGCTTTCAGGAACGGATGTTTTTAAAGAAAAAGTATGAGAACTGATTTTACAAAATCAAAGATGTTTGGGAACGTCGTTCTCAATAAATCCTGATCATTTGACCTCTGCAGGTGGGACAAAAGCCTAATCGGGGCATTGCCCTCCCTCTGCTTAGTGTGTAACCAGAGCAGGGATCTCCACCCGTTTAGCAATAAGAGAGACCTATGTCCAATTACAATCCCCCTGAGCTACTAAAATTACTAGTGTTGTAAAAGTGACCACGTCAGGCAAGGATGCATTAGAGATCACAGCAGGGCATGGCTACTAGGAATAATGTAAGAAACGTTCTGTCCATTTGGAACACCTCTACCAGGGGAATATAAATCAGGCAGAGCTGCAGTGCCCCTGACACCAAGGTAACAATATTAGTAATAAGTCTCCCAAACGCTGCATGATTGATCACTCAAATTTCAGCTTTAGGTATGTTTGGAAATTATGAGTTCATCAAATACACACATTTTGTCTCGAATGAACGCTTTTTAATCCTGGTGAGTATGTATGCACTCGATCAGGAAAAATCTTCCAAATTAGAAGGCTGGGAGCACACAGGAAAGCTACTTAAAGGTAGCCAGAGAGCTACTATTAGCTCACGAGCTACTTGGAGAAGCCTGGCTTAGAAGCGTGAATAAAGTTCCTGGATGTTCATCTAAATGTAAGTTCTTTATACAGCTGTGCTGGCTGCCAGTATGAAATCAGCAGGTGAATGAACTACCAGTCGAGAAAATGGAGTCAGGGGCAACACAGCTCACCTTCATTGGATGCACCCACAATAGAGTGGGGCTGTGCCCCCGATTAATAGAAACAGGAAATTAGCATGTGCACTACAAAGGATGCAGCAGCTAAACATGGAACGGTGCCTTTGTATTTTTTTGCATGTTAGTTCCAACGCCCTTGCTGGACACCCTGAAACCTCCACCTCTCTTCCTAAATGGGGTTAACAATAGAGTGCACCCATCATGGGACTTTCAGGACCCTTTCAGGAGCTGAGACGAATGGTACTTCTTCAGGGGCACTGACAGAACAGCCGCCACCACATTGTCTGTGCTTGTGGAGGGGATCCTGCAGCTGTCCATTGAGGGGAAGAGACCGTGACATGCAAGGTGCAAACCCTTATTGTATACCCAAGTGGGTCCAGTGGTGTGCAAAGAGATTCCCTCATGTGCAGTGATTCACAACCATTACATTGCTAAGGAGCTAACTATGCACCCATACAATGGGTATTACAGAGTGCGTTGCACAATGGTCTGTGCTCCGTTGGGTTATATCAAAGTGCTGGGTGAGCTCTAACAAACAGGAGCTAACTCCTCTTTTCCCCCATATCACTATGTTGGTATAGTGATGGAAGTGCCATTATGCAAGTTAATATAATGACTGTTACGATTCCAATTTTACGGAATGGCGAATAGGAGCCCATACTAAAACATTCACAAACCTCAACCAGTTTCTCACTTCCTATTTACTGGGAAATTCAGTTGAACTACTGCTCTTATTCCAGTTCAGTTATGACTGAAATGAGAGCTTGAATGGTAAACCTTGAAATATTTTGAATTACTTGGAATTCTAGTGTTATAAATACATATTCTAAGTTTGTTGCTGCCTTTATATCTTACTCTATGATAATAAAGGCTACTCTTAGAACGACTCCTACATCCCCATCACATGCAAATTATTTACCCTTTAGTACCAAGAGAGCTTGCTCCAGAGGGAGAGACCTTCTGTTCAGAAATTGACTTCAGGGCAGCTGTACAAGCACAGGTCCTGTCAGGTGGGACTGGTGACAATGCCTTGCTGGTTAGAATCCCAGAGACCTACCTAACTCCACTGCAGACCTCATTCCTACTGCACCACCCCTCAACAAAGACCCACACAAATTCAACTGGAAGACTCTGACACGCAAAAGGACTACCTTGGTGCAACCTGTGGCATGTATCACCTTTAAAACACATTAAATCCACAAGGCTATAGAATACAACACCCTGCACTGCCACACAATCAAGATCAAAAACTCAGGCAGAGCATGGACAACATACAGCAGAAGCATCTCAAAGCTTGAAAGAAGGAGCTGCTGAACGACAAATACCAGGTGTCAAGACATCTCCTACAACATGTTCACAATCATGAGTCCCTTACCAGTTCATGTCCACCAGGTCAGTCCCTTTCTCCATTTCCAGGAATAACGCACAATTCACCTCTTCGAGGCTTAATCTGTTGCGTCATAGCCCTTCACTACCTATTTTTCTGTTGCGCCCTGGACCACATAATCCCACTCTTCCGTCTTCAGCATTCATTATCCCAACAATCTTATGCCCTCCTTGGCGTAGCAAGTCCCCCTTGTCCCCTTTGTCACCCTATCCCAACCTCTGGCACCTTTTGTAACATAGCATTACAGTGCTCAGTAGCTTTACATCTAGGTTTGCACTTCACAAATCCAACAAAACATCCATACATGCATACTACATTCCCCGGACACCATTTTTCAGCTCACATATGACCAGAAAGATAATGGAATGGTATCCATTGCTATGACTCATTTGAGCTTTTTCTAAGAAATGGCATGGAGAGGCTGTATTTATGTCATACCACTTTGTATTGGGTATGAACTCCAAGTTTGCCCAGGAGGGCATTGCCCAATCTTGTGGGTGTTACTTCCCTATCAGCATGGGTTATCAATCAGAGTCCATTGAGCACAACAGTGTTTCCAATCCATTTCAGATGTATTTTCCACAGAGTGACTGAGTTTACCAACACCCACAACCAGTGATGTCTCAATTCTAACACTATGCCCAGGTGAAAATGGAAACTTCTCTTGAACTGCCATGCAGAAATGTGGGCATGAAGAGTCCCCGTGCACACAAATGTTCAGATTGTCACTCGCTGTGCGATGAAACCTTTTCAAATAAGTCATTCAACTGAACGTGGGCACAACAAACACACTCTTAGGAGAGAAAGCCTGTTAATGTCTGTAACAAGTACTAGGGCTGTTTTCATAGGTCATACTGACATACACCTTTTAATATACTAGTGGCTGTAAATATGACAGCAAAGAATATGTTGATTCTCTGATTGGACCCTACTTATTCGCACTAGGCATAGCTCACGAAAACACACATTAGGTAAAAATATCAACAAGATGCCAGTGGACTGTATTTTGAAGTTTTGAGCTTAAAGTCAGGCTAATACATAATCACTGCATAATATTTTCACGTTTTGCCTATTTTAACCTGTATTAGTATAGTCGCATAGCGAGGGTCGTAGTTTATAAGATGCATGCCTTCCTATGAACTTCATTGCGCCTTGCAGTGTGCACCTCGAGTCAATACTTTTGATGTTTACGGTAAGGCTCTTTATTTTTAGAGGTTTCTTTACGAAAAAAAAAGGAAAAACGATGTCAAAACTTAGAGGGCTTATCACAGGAAAGAAAAATAAAACTTAAATGTGTTTATCAGGCGGAGAACATTCTAGCAGTGGTATTGCAATTATTCCCTTGTAAGAGCGTGAAGAAGTAGTTAACTTAGTCAACTAAAGAGCACAGCATATTAACAAGTTAAAGTGAGCCGAGAGGGGGGTTGTAAAGCCCAACTCTACCACTTGACTCACATCGCGACGCTTCCGGTCCTGAGGAGAATGGTAATGCCTGCTACCGGGAAGCAGGCTGTGCCTGCTTGGTTTAGCGCCTAGAAGCAGAGAATTAAATGCTGTGCTCGAGATTACAGCATGCCTGGTAAAGGCGAAGGAGTCAAGAGTAGCACCCAAAACTTTTCCCAGATGAAAATTCAAGGCGATCTTTTACAATTATTTTCTTTTGAAGGTTGGGCTGCCAAATGTGTGTTCTTGACAGCAGGCTACAGAAGTGCAGCTTGAAACAAAACAACGGATGCTCTACAGATGAAAGCGAATGCGGCTGAAACCAACACACCTCCCAGGGCACCAGCAATCCGTTCAAACGTGGGAGCAACGGGAAGTAACTAGAACAGAGGTTTGGGCTTTTCCACACACTGAATAATATAACTCAGTAAGACTTTAAGACTGACCAAGATAACACAAACAAAGTTCACGTAAATATAGAGTACGTCAAATCAAGGTAAATACATATCGCGGATCCTCTGTAAATCGATTGGGGTTCATATTGGGAGGGCCAAGTAACCAGTCCTACTTCGAGCGGTCTTCTCTGCACCTCGTTTCTGTCCAAACACCATTCTGCCTCCTTCGAGGTCCAGTAAGAGCCATGTGCACCTGTTGAACTGAAGTTTCGATGAGGGCTGGTCCTAAAGTCATAATTTCTGCCATGCGGTCACACGTTTCCTCCAAACCACAACGCAATGTCCTGTGCGGACTGGCTATTCGCAGGACGCTGCACAAGAAAGTACAGATTTTGGGCGACTGAACAAGAGATAATTCTGTCATTGGTTTTGTAATCCACAGCCAGCCGTCAGTGGCCGTCGCATCACTGGTTGTCCCATGACATTTTGTGGGGCGGTCCAGTATACCGAGCGCACCCCGCCAATCCTGCATTTAGATACAAAGAGCTCCCCCGCATCCTCTGGGGCGCCTGCTGCGCAATAAGTGGGGCCCGGACCTTCTGACAGCTCGGGAGGACATTCGCCAGTCGGAACCCACGGTCCAGGGGGCGGTCCTTGGCAGAGCAGACGCCACTTCTTATCCCCGGCCCGTGAGGTCGTGCGTGCGAGAAGCGTCTCCTGCAGCAACAAATACCACGTTAATTGCCGCCTCGCTGAGAAAATTGCTATTGTTCCAGTCAGAGACAAGCGGTGGTTTGAAAGCAATGAAAAGCGTTCGCCTTCGAGTCTCGCATCAATTAATCCGAGGCTTTGGTGCTGAGCTGACAGCTCCCGAGGTCTGCAGCGGGCTCTTCTTAAAAAGAAAACTTCAAGAAGTGAGCACAGGAAGGGACGGGGCTCAGACGAGGGGGGACAGGGAGGCAAGCGTGGAATAGCGGTAGGAGAGGGGAAAAGACCTGCAGCAGGGTGAGGAAAGGAGGAGCAGACAGAATACAGGAGTAGGGGTGAAAATGGAGACGCACTCGAGAAAAGGGGTCACATGGGAAACGGGTGTTAGAGGAAGAGCGGAAGTGGAGGAGCTTTGAAAAAGTAGCAAAGAGTGAAAATGCAGGGGGCTCAGCCATCAAGAGCTGGGTAAGAAAAGGCAAGTTCAGAAGAAGAAAGGAAGGCAGAGCGAGGTAAAGGAGTGAGCTACGATAGGAAAGGAGGGAAGGGTTTGAGTGCCGATGGTGCAAAGCGTGAGTGACAGGCAACAGACGACACTGAAATGGCAGAGAGAGAGACAAAGAAGAGAGAAAGAAGGCCCGAGTGGTAAATATGGCCAATGGGGGAGGGGCGTGGGAGACGAGGAGCATGTACAAGTAAAGGACTGTGGCGCAACTGAAGGCTGGAGGGCGGCGTTGGCGAAGAGGAAGCAGGAAAGAAAGTGGAGGTCAGAGGGAGAGAACTGACGAGGGTTTATTAAAAGTATAAGGATGGAGTGCTGAGAAGGGTGACGAGTTGAGAGAGAGAAGGCTGGCATGGAATGCTATGCTTGAGGGGAAATGAGTGGAGTGAGGGATTGAGTGAGTGAGTAAATCGGAGCCGAGCGAGTGAGTGATTTAGTGAATGAGTGAGCGAGCGAATGAGTCCGTGAGTAACTGAGTGAGTGAACGTGTGCGCGTCTGAGTAGGATGAATGGAAATGCTAGAGTGACATGGGATGGATTGCAAAAGAAAGAGGGGAAAAAAGTATCCTACTATAAAGCGACATAAAGAAGTAGATCGACTGGGCAGTAAGGAGAAAACTGTGAAAAGGAGAACGAAAAGTGGATGAAGACAGGTGTGACAGAGAATAGAAGGGGCAAAGAACAGGAGAGCAAGAGGACGAAGAGCAGCTGGAGAGAGGGGCTAGTGGGACACGCCGCCCAGGGACTCTCGGAGGAGAGTTTGAACGAGGCAGGAGGTGTTCAGAAAACCGCGAAGGAGGAGAGAGGGCGAGAGAGGGCTGTGCGAGGGAAAGTGCGAGCTGAAGCGGTCGAGCTTTACCTAAGCTGTCAGTGCCTCTCAGATCCTCCTGCCCAGTTCCTCTGTCACTGCGGAGCTGCGGCGGGAAATGAGGACGGCGAGCCCTCCCAGACGCAGAAAAGAGCGTTTTATCCTGGACGTGACTGCTTTTCAGTGGCTGTGACGTGGGCATGCAGAGCCATCCCGAATCAGGGAGACACACACACCAGACGCAGCTCTGCCATCTCCCTCGCTTTCCCTCCTGCTCTCCCCCACTCTCTCTCTCCCTCACTCCCTCCTCACTCAGCATTCAAGCAGCTTTCCTCCATCATCAGCCAAGATTTTTTTCTCTCCCCGTCGCTGTCCGTCCATCAGTACCTCCGGGGGAGAGAGATAGCAGGAGAGGAGGGGGGCCACATCAGCACCGAGGCAGCTCCTTCCTGCACGCGCCCGCCCGGCTCCTCTGAACATCGCCTGGCTGCCTGTGGACTTTGTGACAAGTAAAATAAAGCACCGAAGGTGGCGAGGACCCCGGAGAGTCCAACCGGCCCCCTCTGAGACGTGGCTGCTGCGTTCTGGGAGGATTGCTAGGCGGATTAGGTGACACGAATCGGTTGTGCGTCTTGGTCTGCGTTTTTTTCATTTCGTGTGGATTTTTGGTCCTGCATTTGGGTCTCGGTTTCCTTTGAAGCCGTGCTGGGAAAAATGGGAGAGGCTGGTTCCCACACAAGGGGGGTATCGGCAACCCTGCTGCTGGGAGGCGTTCCCGAGATTTTTTCTTAGAGAAACAGCCCCTGGTTTGGAGTGGAAAGGTAAGTGAACGGATCTTGCGCGTTTTGCGGCTTGGGCTGGTAGAGGTTACGTTTGGTTGACATTTTGTCCTCATGTTTGGTTAAAAAAAATGCGTGTCATTTTGGGAGGGGGTAGAAAAGGCTGCTGTAAAACAGTAAGTAATGATAAGAAACATAACAAATCTGCGGAGCTTGCGTGGCCATCGGTGTAAGAAAGGAAAAATAAGTTCAAAAGACGATAAAGGTGCATTGGCAGAGTCGCACTTAGCAGCCAGGGATGTACCACTGGTCAGAACTGTAGTGCTTTGGCCGAGCTGTGCGCTGGGGTGAGCAAGTGAAATGCAGCGGTGGTGCAGGCAGGATTGTGCTACAATGGCGGGTCTGCGTAAAAGTACGCATACTTGTCAGTCAGGGTTGATGTGCATTAGAAGCCGCAGATCAGGACGGGTTGTGTTGTATGTTCCTCCCGGTGCTGTGGTACCATGGGTGCTGCAGGCCGGCACTCAAGTGTCCCAGAAGTACTGACGCGTGAGGACAGTTGGAACTAAAGTGCATGAGTGGAAGTGGTATGAGTCAGTGCGGGCACGACAGAAGGTGCTGTAGTCACTTTGTAGAACTCCGTGCTGTCAGTAGCATTGAGGATGAGTGGTGCCACAGGTTTGGGTCGAGGTGCACTGAGGGGGGGGGGGGGGGCGGGGGGGTACAGTGTTTCTGGTGATGACGTGA
Source organism: Lissotriton vulgaris (assembly GCF_964263255.1). NCBI lineage: Eukaryota > Metazoa > Chordata > Amphibia > Caudata > Salamandridae > Lissotriton > Lissotriton vulgaris. The sequence goes on from NC_141694.1 coordinate 474,152,791, forward strand.
AAATGGATTCTGTAGGCCCAGACAGAGGGCACTGAGAGAACTGCTTATGGGCCTAGACCCTATGACGTGAGGTGCAGGCCAAGATCGAGGTGCGTTGGCAGAGCTGCGGGTGGCTTTCAGCCCAGCTGCAGTGATATATATATATATATATATATATATATATATATATATATATATATATATATATATATATATATATATATATATATATATATATATATATATATATATATATATGTGTGTGTGTGTGTGTGGGTGTGGGTGTGGGTGTGGTGTGTAGGTACACACACATCAATTGCAGAATGACAGACGTCCCAGTATTGCTTTTAGAGTGCGTAGGGCACCTTCGTGATATTTAAAGCTCACATCTGTCATTGAGCGAAATCTTCTGGTGGAACACCCAATTTGGAGGGATCACCCAAAAAGAACAAGGCCCTCGCTCTCCTGATGACTGGCTCCGTCATGAGGCTCCTCCTCCCAAGGGTTCACCAAAGGTGTCGCAGGATGGAGTTGGCGCATGGTGGTAGGTGCCACGGATTAGGAACCGGCTGGTTTTTGGAGGCATGCTGACAGGGCTGAATACTGTAGCCCCAGGAGGTTTGAGGTGCACTGATCGAGCTACTCCTGTCCCTCATTAGAGAGGGAATAGAGAAAGTCCCTGTATGAGACGGGGGTGGCGGGTTAACCCGAGGTGCCAGGGTGGTTCGTCGGCTGCGTGCTCTGGAGAGGGTGCGAGGGGAAGGGACGCAGAGAAGGCGTTGAACTGCTTCCTGTCCAGGGGCTGCCGCGCTACATGGGACAAGCCCCTGCCAGGGAGAAGTTAAACTGTAATGGATGTCATCCGCCGAGGCGGGGGAGTGGAGAGCCAGGCCCATAAGAGACCCGTTATGTAGCAGGGGAATATTCTGGCAGTCAGGCCCGCGCCTCTTGCGAGGGTGCTGAAGAGGTCTTGATCAGGGAAGCCAGTGGATCCTTTCGCACAGGTGGAGAGCAGCCTTTTTCGGTGGAGCGATGGCGCCTTCTATGTTTCACTAAGCTGCAGTGTTTCAGGGAAATTTCAGTCTGGGGGATTCCAAGTCGACGCCTCCGCGCTTCCCCTCGGTCTTTCCACCAAAGTTGAAAGAAATCCTGGACCAAGGTCTATGGTGAAACTTTCCGTCATCGCGGACACGGGATCTACCGCCCCGGGGGCACCCGCCTGCGGCGACCCGTTCATCCTGCAGACGCGTGGCGGGCATCTGGCGCGGAGACAGTTAAAAGACGACCGGTTTCTCTTGCTGGCCCTTCCTGCGCCAAGCTCAAATACAATCACGATTTTTGTATCTCACTAGGCGATGGAGCCGGAGCTCTCCTTCGGCTGCAGCTCCCCCCTGTCCAGCGTGTGTGCCGAGGACTCAGAGGCGCCCTGAGCCTACTTTGGGGTGAAAGCGCCTCGTTAAGACCACGTCTCCCCTCTGGTTGGAAACGTGCATGCGTTATAGAAGGAATCCGTCCCCGTGATTGGATCCATAATTTAGACACTTGCTGTCACGGTGGCTCTCGCCGCCTACACCCTGCTGGATGACACTGCGCAGAGCTGCATCGCCTGCACACTGTGAGGGGCGCGCGGAGGTCCCCACATCACTGCCTTGCCTTCTCCTGTCGCCTTTCACTTTGTTGACGGGGATTTGCGAACGTGGGAACATTGCTGTCTGTGGACGAAGCAGGCAGTGTGTGAATACTGGATGCTCGCTTGGCCCCCCTGCGCCTGCGGCTGGCAGATGTGATACGTGCATATTTCATTTCAAATAGACGGAGACCACTGCTGTGTGTTCCTGTTTTTTTTTCGGTCGCTTCCAAGGTTCCGTGGCGAATTGCACGCATTTTCTGTTGAGAAGCGGCGCCCCCCTTTCAATCGGCTGCTTTGTGGTGTGGACTGAAGGAAAGAGTTGGATGTGGTGAACGCGGAGTGCGGCGGGAACATGGGAAAGGACACGCCGCAACGCTCAGTGAGGAGTGGGTGTTGCTGAGCGGCCAGGCGGTCGGGGAGACCCGGAAACTGAAGTCTCCCCCTCAACTTTGCGCCCACCCAACACCCCCGCCCGTCACCAAAACACAGGAGGCCAGCATGTTCGACACCGTGTAGGAGACCGGCTCTGACCTGGAATCGTTCCCGATAGTTCCTTTATTATTTGCTTTTTTAGGATCACAGCATACTGAGGTAATTTCATAAGGGTTCGCTTTGTAAGCAAAGGGCCAACGTACTGCATTTAGTTGCACCCAGGGGGGCACCTGTTCTATGTGATAGGGACTATGAGCTGCAAAAAAACGTGGACTGGTTGTGTGCCTGTAAAAGCGGATGTTCTGCGCCCCCCTCCACCCCCGCCACCATCATGTCAAGTTCCCTAAAATCCTCGCCAAAGCCTGTCTCCTGACATCCAGCAGTAATTATCTACCTGGCTCCGGCACAATTAGGGCTGTTTACGCATTGCTCGCATTAGCATTGCCCTTGTGTACAGACACTAATATACCGAGGCACGCTTTTTTCCAGCCCCCAGAGGTTGTGCCAGAATGCAACGGTTCTCCCCGCTGCTGACTTGCTAATGGAGGTTTCGAGCAAACAGGACGGTGCTCGTGCGTTTCATTTGCATCGCCCTGCCAGTGTCAGGAAACCGATTATATTGGCACTTATTGATCCCCTGCACACCCAGGGATGCTGCCCTGTTACGGAAACCTGTCAGGGGAGGGGGGGGGGGGTGGGGGTCAAGTTGACGTGCAGAGTAGCGCCGCGATGTCCCATCTGCTTCCTGCAAAACAGTGCACTTGTCTGACTCTGGATTCACTTGTTATTATCAATCATTAATCGCGCCTCTTTGGAATAGACAGGCACGCACAAACGCACGCAGCAATAACACATACACAAATACCATACATGTAAAGACGCACATGTATCAAACAAACAGTCACGCACTCACCGAATTAACTGCTACCTGTTCTATTTCTCGTGCTTTGTGTAGTTTGGGAAGGTATCATAATTTGCATGTTTTTTATCGACCACCTAATTGTTTAGAAAGGAAATGGTAGACTTTTTGTCTCGAGAGTGTTGTTGCGGAGGCATTGCTACGTTTATTCTTCCACATTACGCCACAGAATCCACCCAGTTTCTCCTGTCTGAATGTATGACCACTATGCGTTTGTTTTAATATAGCCATATTGTATTAAATATGATTTTTGATTTAGGGATTTGTACTGTTGCGACGGCCGCATGATGGCGCTGTTCGCACGGCCTTAAAGTGTCCCCCAACGTAATAAATTAAAAAACAATATATACGTGCCCTTCTTTTTAAATCAGGTTCTAAGCAAGAACGAACCCTTGAAAATAGACCCACTTGATTATCGTGATGCCTTGTTTGCTCCATGCTTACAAAATCTGCCTTTTGTTTTAACTTTGTTTCCTTCCTCGCAGGCCAAATGACATAGGATGAAGGCTGTGCGTAATTTGCTGATTTATATATTTTCCACCTATCTCCTGGTTATGTTTGGATTGAACGCTGCTCAAGACTTCTGGTGTTCCACCTTAGTCAAGGGGGTCATTTACGGATCCTATTCGCTAAGCGAGATGTTTCCCAAAAACTTCACCAACTGCACGTGGACGTTGGAAAACCCAGACCCAACCAAATATAGCATCTACCTGAAATTCTCCAAAAAGGACTTCAGCTGCTCCAGCTTCTCGTTGTTGGCTTATTCTTTCGACCACTTCTCTCACGAGAAAATACAGGACCTTTTGCGAACTAACAACTCCATCATGCAGCTGTGCGAGTCCACGCACTCTTTTATATTCCTGCAGTACGATAGAAACTTCATCCAGCTGCGCCGGGTCTACCCCCTGGACTTCCCGGGCGCGCAGGCCAAGGAGGACGAGCCGCGCTCTTTCCTGGAGTTCCTGGTCCTGAACAAGGCGAGCCCGAGCCAGTTCGGCTGCCACGTCCTGTGCACCTGGCTGGAGAACTGTCTGAAGTCCGAGAACGGCAGGACAGAGCTGTGCGGGGTGATGTACACCAAGTGCACCTGCCCCCAGCACCTGGGCGAGTGGGGGCCCGACGACCAGGCGCTGGTCTCGCTCAACAACGTGGTGCTGCCTTTGAACGAGCAGACCGAGGGGTGCCTGACGCAGGAGCTGCAGACCACTCAGGTGTGCAACCTGTCCCGAGAGGCCAAGCGCCCGCCCAAAGAAGGTAAGTGTCCCTCTCCTCTGATTGTCCTGCAGCTCCTGTCTGTCTGTCCGCTGTCCGTCATGTAGGAGGTCCCCATGCCTCGTGTTCTTAGAGTTCGAGCCAGGGTGCAGGGGACAGCAGGGAGTGGTTTTTGTAGCTAGACAGGGTGGCAATAAATGTGGATCTCTGGTGACAATCTATCAGTTCATTCAACATTGAATGCTTAAATTTCACAATCCAGCGTTTAAAAGCATACATCATCTCTTCAGTGCGCTATGTATGTTTTGTAACTCATATGCTTTCGCTCATTGCTTCACCGTTTTCACACCATTTACCAATGACGTGTGGGCTAGTATTGTAACCTACCATGGCTTTCTCTTCACTCAGGGGCAGATACGCACCGACCACCACAGACGTCTAACTCTGTCCATGACATCTATCTGATTTGTGTGTTTATAGATGTGTTGTCTCTTCTATGCCACACCTGCTCACCACACCCATAGAAAGAGGACTTGCCTTTCCACACTAACATTTCCCAACCGATAGCCAAGTGACTGAGTCAGTAACTGAGCCAGACCCTCTCACAGAAGTCGGACCCTCTTGGGGAACAAGGATGGCAGTGCCACCCGGTGTAGGCCTTAGTAGGCCCGAGCTAAACCTTCTCTTTGGTGGCAAGTGTGTGCTTAATGCGCGCCCACCTGTTAGTGTGCCAGTTTGGCACATGCTTGGGCTGATAGGGCCCTGCACAGCCTGCTGCTCAGATGGCCCGGTAAAGCACCAACATATTTGAAAGGTTTACACCACACCTTCCCCCACTGCCGGCACACACATTGCGCACATCCCATGCACACATATCTCTATTTTTCTTCCACGGATTCCTTAATTTTTCATACATTTTGGAGCCTGCTACACACGGCCTCTGTGGTGCTATAACTAACCCAATGTATCTCATTTAGATGTTGAAGCGCTGCCAGCTTCCCTGCTCCCAACACCCCCAGATGCTCTTGTTAACAAGTCACAACCACAGTGATGGATGTTCGAGACAGAGAGCGCGCGCCCACACACACTGGCAGTGCGATGGGCCTAGCTGTTCCCCACAATCCAAGTGGCTGCTTTTGTCGCTTCGGGCCTCCCACCACGGGTTTTGAATGAAACGCGCCACCCCTCCCACGAATAGGCCGGTTTGCTTGGTCTTAGATCAGTAAAGGTAGTTTTCACTCAGAGGTGATCCGGTCACCCATTCCCTGCTCCAGCGCAATATTTTATAATTTATATTTACATTATTTAACCTTGCTGTACGCCGGTGGCCTAAATAAGAATGCATGAACACACTTTCACATTTTACATCACTTTGTGTGTTTTTTTCTACCCAAACAGCGTGTGAGGCGCCCCATAGCGGGGCACGTTTGCCACTTCAGACACCTTCCACTGTGTTGAGATCCTACTGACAGGCCTCACCTCTTGTTCGGCATTTCCAGATTAACAGTTCTGAAAACATTCCACCGCGTGCCCCCTGCGAGGGTTCAGCGTGGGTTAACCATCTGAGCACAGGAGTGGGGCCTTACTGCCAGCAGTCAGAACGGGAGATGTTTATGGTGCCCAAAGCGGCCTCGAGCTGCCCCTGGTATCTACCGGCGCCAGAGGCTGGTCAGGCCAGAATACAGTGGTCGTTCCCGCACTTTCATCAGCGCCCTTAATACCATCACAAATCACGCAGGCTGCATCCGAGGATTGCTGCTCTTAATACCGCCGCAGATTAGGCGGGGGTTTAGAGGAATCTCGTGGTTGCCTAGTGATAACTTCTCTCGCCATGCAAGCATCCTGCCGCCCTCACAGTGTATTGTGCTGTCAATCAGTGTGGGGAGAGGACACCCCCCTTGCAGAACACCAGTGCAGAGAGCCTACCTGAGCAGCAGCAGAGAGCAACAGAACCTGCGTGAATAAGCCCCTGTCTCTTTTAAAATATCCCCTGGAGGCCGCGGCATCTGCGAGGCTGCTATTTAACACAATTTAAAACTAATTAGTGTCCTATGGAACGAGAGCCTGGAGCACACGAAGTTCTAATCCTACTAATAAAACAATTATAGGTCCAGGGTTACTTTTAATATATAGTTTTTAACATCTGCTGACGGTGGGTGGGAACGCCCACTGCTCTCGGCACAGGGGCTCGTGCCGCTGCAATGCACACTGTAGGGACGGCCAAGCAGTGCACTCGGCGCGCCAGGTGCACGATTTACAATTTGCTGCTATGAAGTTCAAGATGGATGCGGGATTTATGGGCACGCTAATAGTCTGCCCTGTTTGTAAAATCAATCACAGGGGCGGGAGGGCTGCTGTTGTGAAGCCTGTCTAGACTTAAAAATACCGCCTCGGATGAGTATGGACACTTAGGAAGGGATGGGCCGCCCCTCATTGTGTAAGGATGCCAGACGACGAAGGAATGACGCTGACGTGGCAGTGTAAGTGGTATGTCTTCTGCTTCAGATGCCCAGGGTGTAAGAGGCCCAGTGGAACCCATGAACCACGCACATGAGCGTAACGTAACGTGACGTGGCATGGCGTAAGCCAGTATAGAAAGATACGAAATGCCATACATTGCATCGCAGCACTGTAGAGCAAATCGCAGTGTAACTTACTATGGTGACTAGCACACTAAAGCACAATGTAGTGTGACATAACACATCCTGGTAACCAACAACAGCTTTAGCAATCCATTCCGAGAGCTTGAAAGCAAACATAAAGAAACACGTCCCAGGTATAACCAACAATTAGTGTGTCTTTGAAAGGGCGTTATTATGACAGCATGGCCTGCTCCCACCCCCCTCCCCCCCACCAGCCGAAAGGAGAGCGTGTTCCAGCCATCCTCACAGGAGGTGCCTGCCGTTATGTCATTCCAGGGAGCGCCTTCGTATGCTAACATCTTTATGTCACATTTCGAAGAACAATTCATTGTAACGAATCCGATTTGGCAAATCAACGCTGCACTATTTCTTCGTTACATAGATGATATTTTGGTACTCTGGACTGGAACCAGGGACGAATTGGAAGAGAGCATACGTATACTCAATGAATGTAACCCCCGAATAAAATTCACTCATGCTATTGATAAGGAAGCAGTACACTTTCTGGATATTGAGATCAAGAGAACCCCAGCAGGACTGCAAACAGCAATGTACAGGAAACCTACCGATGTGAATAATGCCTTGTGGTTCTCTAGTGCACACCCTCATAGTTTGAAGAAACACCTTCCTATTTCACAATTGATGCGTACCAAGAGAATTACTTCCGATATCAATCTATGCAAGGAAATGATTGTCAGACAGACCGCAGAATACAAGGAACGAGGATATCCTGAGGTGATACTGAACCACGCCAACACTGTTGTTGCACAGAAAACTCGAGAAGAACTTTTAACCCCTAAGATCAAAATTCCCATGAAACGAGAAGTATTCGTAATAAAGAATTCAGCTCAAGCAGCTAGAATCAAGAATATCATCAGGAACCGATGGGAATTAATTACTAATGAACCGGATTTTGCGGAAGTATTCCACGGCTTACCACTATTTGCTCACACCAGAACAAAAAATTTACGGGAGATTCTTAAACCTAAAAAGCTGCTCCCTAGAATCAAAGAAAAGGGAATGATGAAGTGCTACAATTGTGGCCAATGCGGCAACGTTATCATGGGCAATGTATTTATGCACCCACACACTGGAGTAGCAATACCCCTAAAATACAAAGCTGACTGTACCACCGAAGGCGTGATATACGCCATAAAATGCCCCTGTGGACTTGTTTATGTAGGCAGGACAATCAGAGCAGTAAAAACACGCATGGTGGAGCACAAAAGCCGAATTAGGAATCAGAACACACATTCCCCCCTAGCTAGACACTGGGTAACAGCGAAACATACCATACCACAACTGCGGTTTACTATCTTAGAAAAGGTTCAAAGGGTAGCCGGTATTGAGTTTAACACTGTTCTAGCGAGAAGGGAAACACACTGGATAAAATTTCTTGGGACAGTCAGTCCAGGAGGTCTTAATGACCACTATGAATTGCTATGTTTCTTATAAATGAATCTCCTTTTGTATCAATATAGATAGATTGTACGGGAGTACGCTGTTCTTCTTCTCACTGTCTTATTTTTAATATATTTTCCAATACCATATTCATTTCTGCTCACTCTGCAGCTGAACTCAGTAACAATGTGACCCCGACTGGGGTTTCAAGGTAATCACAGAGCATATCGGATGTCAGCTGTCCGTCTAGTTTTGCCATCAGGCCTTTTTATTGTGCCCCCTTTTTTTGCAATTTTTTGGTATATTGTTATTGTTACTACCTATTTTTCTCTGTTCACTAAACTCCTGTAATTCCACATACCCGTACTGCTTATGTATTACACCAATATCCTCTTGTTTGTTAGTGTCACCCGGAGGTGCCCGAGTCCTTCCTTCAGCTCTATTACCCTCTCCTCACATGGACTAGCCACTCCACGTTATTCACGTGGGTTTATATTGGACTTCCGTCGCTTAGGGATAGTTGGTACATGCACTACATTTTTCTTATTCTATTTTGGCGCCGTAGTAGCTTTTAGTTAAATTTCCCCACACACACTATTTTTTGGAACACACTACTGCTCTTACGATATTGGAGCACAATAGTCTGTTTTCCCTTACAGTTTATCTCCTGTATTTATTTCCGACTTCCGCACCATGTGACTAGGTGGGCGGAGTCGCGTTACCATTTGATCCTCGGTGCAGCCAGAGTGAGACCGGTGAGTTTCTTACTTTCCCGGTCGTTCTTGCCCTTTAATCCTTTTTATTCGAGCTAGTACTAACGGAAACCTTTTGTTTCCAGGAACCAGCTTCCTCTCTTGAAGCACGTCACTACCCTGTAATCTGGGGTAAGTTTCGATTCCTTTTCCTTATGTAGTTGGAGAACATGACTTTTCAAGTAGATATCTTTTAGAACTGTGCCTGTTTGCAATTTCACAGGCTTGTTACACGGCTGGTTAGAGGTTTCTACCTTCATACCTGTTAAATACATGCTTTGGATGAAGTACCCTCCTTCGTGAAGGACGGTGGCATCGCTCAAACTCAGGTAATAAGGCTATTACAGAACCAGCACACTCGTGACAATTCATGTCCCCGTTTTTTACTTAACTGACCCTTCGATTTTCATTTTTCCAGAGAAGTTTTTACTCATCCGATACGTTGTCTCATCTACCGTGCTCCCTCTGGGGGTACTCGGACAGGTGAGACCATCCACCTTTTTTTGGGAGTTTTTTGACACCCTGGTACTTTAGGGCCCTTTTGGACCTATATGCACTTGTTTACCTAGGTTTTGCACCTTGAATTAAGCATGTAACACTCATGCATGTGATTCACCCTCACAATTTTTCCCAGCATAACCTTTATGATCTTCGGTGAGCACTAGCACAGCGCAACTCCCCAGCTAAGTTTCACTTTACGCTTGCTTGTAAACCTTCAGCTCTATCAGATAAGTTTCTAAACAATATGTATATCATTGTTGCCTCGTAGGTCCTGGAACGCCGTACCTTTGAACAGAATGATCTTGACATTGGTTGTGTTAATACAGTCATTTGATTATTCACTGTTTTGTATGGTCCCTGATATTCCCCTGATGAAGGGTTCTGCATGAACCCGAAATGCATTGGGAAACTATTTCAGAAATAGAATTCTTGTGACATGAACAAAAATTAGTTGATTTGAATGTTTTTACTTTGAACTCACAAAAATAATAAGTGATTTGAAACTTTCAACATATGTACTAATACAAAGTGTATGAAGATGTATATATATTGAGTAATAGTAGCTTTGCTATTCATGTGATGTATACACTAATGCAAATAAACCACTGGTTTAAATTTGGAGATGGATTACTCAACAGTCAGACTATCTTGGTGAGGCCATTGAGCCCTTTATAGTTGTGCCGTTGGTAGCCCGGGGCTTTCCCTGAGCTCATACTAAGCATCTCTATTAATCGAGGGGGCGGGGCACGCTCCTTCTCACCATCGAGCACACTAAACTTACATAACATTGACTAAACATATAGAAACTCACACAAACATAGGTGTGCTATTCCACCACTTCTCCACAAAGTTATGTCATTCCAAACAGGCCGCAGCCTCCTCTAGGGAGGAGGTTTCTTTAACCCGAGAAGCCAACAGCAGGAAGCTGTGATAATTTGTACGTGCATTCAGACGGGAAACACAGAAAATAACACACACAGCGCATTAATTCCAGCTTTTGTATTGTTTGTCTCTGCAACAGATGTCTTTTTTTATTACATATCTCTTGTCGATTTTAAGCAAAGCATGGGCTGAGACATCGAAAAATAAAAATATAAATCCCACACGTAAGGAGATTTATTTCACAGTAACATTGCATTTTCTATGTATGATCTGACCCACTTTTGGAAGAAAGCATATTTTCTCACTCCCTGCTGTGTTTTCTACCAACCGTTTATATCGAATTTTCCAGTGCTTTCTTTTGAAATTCTGACTGGATGTTCTGTTTTAGACCGTTTTGTGTGGAGTCGGATACCAATGTAGTCCACCTCCTTAAACTGTCCGAGAGCTGTCAATAGTTCTGTATAAGTGCGGCATAAACAGTGTCCTTTTTCTTATTTGCGTTTCCTCCTGGCTGTTCTTTGAACTCCCCCTTTCCCTGTCGGGTTGCCCAAGTTATTTTGAAGATGTCATCCATTTTATTTCCGTTGCAAAACTGGCTGAGACATTTCGATGAGTTTAGCACTATGTAGATTATTCAGATCATGTCTGATCAGGCATATAATAAATCCTTTGTTGATTGCGATCTTTCTGCGGAAGACTTGCAATGAGTTGTGTTTTTACATATATTAACATCTATACAGAGAAGGACGCTTTTATGTTTTGTCTTTATTTTGAAATTGAATAATTATTATAACTTTAGAAATTATGTCCATTGCATTGGAATAATGTGGTTGCACACACATTCAGTCCAGATGGGGGACAGAGGCTGCCATTTCTGAGTACAAGGTTAGACAGGATAAGTCATAGCTATCTTAAGTTTGAAGAACTTGATATTGGTTTGACCATGATTGAAATGGAAGCACTGCCTATATCTGGAAAGGCAAGTTAGCTGTGGGAGGCATGTCTCCTACTTAGGATGTTTTGAAGGCAGCTGGTTGGCAGTATAATTACGTTTCCCACAGAAACGTAAGAATATAGATGCTGGTGTGAAATGAAATGATATACCACATAGAAAGTGCCAGGAAGATGCAGGCCAAGCCCCCAATGGAGATATTATGGCTGGCATGTTAGAATTTATGAAAGAAATGTAACACAATCCCATTTATCTGCAGAGGATTGGCCAGGATTTTATATAAAAAATACATCCATGTTTTAAAATCTCACATTTTTATTCTATTCTAGTTGTAGCCTTTATACCACAAAAGAGAGACATGAGGGTATTTTAGATTCTACTAAAGCCTCAAGTAGGGGCCTGAATGATAAAGTGTAATGGGCAAAATTATAAATATAAAAACAACTACTAGTGGTTCATCTATCATAGAAAAACATGCTACTAGGTACACATGCACATGAATAACTTTAGATCTAGGAGAGCTAAAATTGTTTAGCCTTTAATTATGTATTCATGATTACAACAAACAGGAATAATCACTAACAGTATGTCTGTAACTTAATTATATATGAGAGCTTAGAGGCTTAATGCTACCACACTAGAAGTTCACAATGAAAAATGAATAGCTGTACATGAGGAATGGCGCTTAATATAAAATATACATGATTATATATTTTGTGTTGTATAGATTTCGGAGGATATGCTTAAGGTTGAACATCCCTTACTTCTCCCCTGTAGAGATTTATTGCTAGCTGTGGTCTAGACATCTAGCAACTTGTCTTCCAAAATAACTCTACTAGCTTCACGTCAGAGCCAAATACAGGTTCAGCGTTCTTCTAGTATCCAGTGGCTTTTGGTCTCGTCCAACCCCATGACATACACATCGTTCCACACCCCATCCTCCCTCCTCAAACTCCTCAATCATATGAACTTTAACGATTCACAGTCCACAATTAATATTCTCACAGATGGACCTCTGATACTTCTGGAAAGCAATTACAATTTTCCATTTAATCAAGCCTTCAACATTCTCGACAATATTCTATAAAACAAAATAATTTCACCCCATCACCAACATTAGAGCCAATGCCAAATGCTCTTAAACTAAACCCTACATATTTTAATTTACCATGCAGATTCAAGGGCTTCAAAGAATTACACATTTTTTAATGAACTTTCAGATTTGAACAAGTTCATATGAGAACAAAGGTGGCATTATTGAGATATAATTGAACTACTTAAGAGAATTTCATGCCTTGAGATGCCTGCAATTGACGAATAGATTAAAGAGGTTCACTCTGTATTTGGTTAGTGCAACCATAATGGGCTGGTTTTTAACCAAGCACCCAAATCAACTTCATTGGCCAGCACCATATGTCCATATCATTATCTTAGACTCTTAAGGCAGTCAGCACAGCAACAGTTCAGCTTGTAATGAAAAACAGCAAATTCATTGTTATCACCTGAGTAATAGCAGCGTGACGGAATTTAGCACATCCTTTGACAAGGTATGTCAGCAGAAGTTCCTATTCAGAAGATCTAATATATTTTGTCATTGTAGTCTATGAAATCTACCTGTCTGCACCTGCCCGAATTATGTTTCAAGCTAAACAACCCTCTTAGCTCACATCAGTGTTAAATGAAAGCAAGAAAGACGAAAATAAATATAGGCAATGCTCACATAACAAACGTCGTTGGAATAAAGAACACTCCCTACAATTAAATCAAACTATTTTAGGCACCAATTTATAAAAGTTGAGACTATCACAAAAATATATTTGCTATGAGGAAACGGTATTTGTCCTCATTTAAACTGCCATGTCAAACTCTCAAGTGCTAATATGTAAATAATAAACTTGCAGAAAAATTTGAAACAAAAGGCTAATTTGCAAGTCTGAACTGTAAATCAAACCACAGCTGCCACGCCCAAACCAATGCAGATGGAGCGGGTATTTAAATAAATTGACCCCAGTAAGCTATCCACTACTTTGAAATGTTTGTGCTTCTCATATTTTGTAATCTACTGTATAGCAGCAAGTGTTTAAATCAAGTGCTATTGCATTGCTCACTTTATTCTGAAAGTTGTAATGCATCCAAAAATATAAAGTACATTTTCATCTCCTGTAAAAATGGCTCAAACAATTCATATGCTAAAAAAGTATGCCCAAAAGACTCTCATAAGCAAAGACTAGGGTCCAAGTTTCTTTTCAACTGCTTAAGCACAAAAAAATAAAAGCAAACCAATTGCAAAAATATATTTAATCTCATATCATCAGCCAATCATGCTCTTTCCAAATCAGATTCGGACTGTAATTCTCCAATCTTGCTTGTCTTCAAAATTTTGGAGTGCCCACGGGCTGTATTCTTACACCCCCCATGAACACCCTGCACTTGGAACCATTAGGAATATTCATTTTATGGAGATGGTATATCTATTTACCAATACACATGGGATACACAGTTAGCCCGTGGAGTTCATTTTTCCAATAATATTTTAAGTCAGAAGAGGCTCGCGACACACCATGGAAATTGGATACGTTCCTACTTGTTAAGCTAATTCAACAAAAGCGGAGTGCCTCCTTCTCTAATTCATACCCTCACCACAATATACAAAGATGCCCAAAGCAAATAGGACCTTTTGGGATCTTTCATATCTGGTTTACTTCAGCAAGATCTTTGATGATAATCATTGACTCTCAACATAGATTTCACAGGCTGCATAAGTTCAACGGAACTGGTTTAGGAAAACCAGTTATGACTCTTCCGTAAACAACAGCATGGTAGTTTGAGCACTGTTTTTCTCACACTAGGCCAGGATCAATACAGTTTTAGAAGTTCTACCTAATATAAGATTGGCACACTAACATCAGTCTTATATGTTTCAGTCAACTTAGTAACTGGTGACAAAAGTATTCGATCAATACTGCCCATCTTCATCACTTAAAACCATTCTTCTTAATTAAAAATAAACTATCTTTGCCAATAATGTATTAATTTAAAATATAATTCTAGTCGCTCGGAATACAAGAGGCAAGGGGCAAATTGACATTCCTGTTGGATGTAACTAAAGTTAGGAAAACTAGATAGTTGAACCAAGTTTTTATATGTCAACCAATAGTATTCAGGAACTCCTTTGATTATAATTTAGCTAAATTCATTATACATGACAAGATGGAGAACAGGGACAACTTGTTTAAAGGACTTTTCTTATCACAGACTAAAATGGTATTTTGCAGCTTGCTAATTAAACCTATCATACTCTACATCTGTGTGCCATTCATCTCTTCAAATTGCATTTCCTCTAGTTGTTTGTGCATTTGCTGATGTTTTATAACACACCCCATGTGATAAATACAATATATTAACACTAAAATATCTCAACATGTTTCATTTCCACATGTGAAAGATGAGCCCCAGGCCTATCATTCGTTTAGTTTGTTAAGAGAGTTTTGCAAGCAACATCGCATAATTATGAGTCCTGCTCAGGACCAGAACATGAAGACATGGACCAAAGGCTCAGTTTATATCAATAGTGCTAATGCTGTTTTAGTTCTTTTTATGACATTAACGCTAGCTTTGATGGCATTCAAGATCTGAAAGTTACACATACATTCTGCACCATTTGAACTTTTTGTATAAATGGCTGCCAACTTAGAGTTGTTCAGCAGATATGCATCATACAAGCTACATTTCCATAAGTGCTAATAAGAAAACAAAAATCTATTAATCCACATCTAAGTAATCACCATTTCCCAATCATCAAAAGATCCTTTTTTGTCATGTGATTGTCCCCAACTGTAAGTCCTAGATTTAAATTGCTTGCTCGAGCACGTAATAACATTTAGTATGTAATAATTCAGTTAATATTTAGTTATTAAGTATGTACAGCTTGAGATTGGTTTGGGATACAAGATGAAATGAGGTCTTCCTTTCCAAAGTTCTTGCAATCCAATGTTAGTGTCCCTTAGTATTGCTACTTAGAAATTACTTTCAGCACCTCGTACAAATACAATATGAATATATTTTGTGATCTAATTTCCCAATTAAATCTATACACTTAGTGTGTCTTGAATTTTTTTATACAGGTGTCCAAATTTACTGTTGCAATTGTGCTTCTGATTTTTTTGTCTCCTGTTTTAACACCAACGTAAGCTGGATAGTCTTTTAAATTCACATGTGATACATAAACGTCACTGTTCAAGTGGAAGAGCTGACAAAAGTGTCTAACCATTAAGGTCCCATTTTTAACTAATGACCCCTTCACACTGATTTGTGTGAAACCTCAGCGTTACATGTGCAAGATCATAGAGAGACAACAGAGACAATAATCAATTGTAATGCGTTAATACCGTAAGCAGGTGTCAGCACCACACAATGAGGAAGGTAATATACATCTTCAAAAATATTTTATGGTTAGGAAAATTGATCCCTTTATGCAAGCTTAGCTTACTAAAACAGCTAAAGCATGTAAACAAGAAAACAGACTACTAAAAACACTTTCCAATCATTCTCAAACTAGTTCAGCAGTTGGAACTTTGACCTCTCCTATCTTAAAAAAATTCACATGCTCTCTCTAGTGTGCTGTCAACAAATAAAGCTTTTCTCAGGTTGTTGATTGCTCTTTGTTCCTATTCTGATTTAATTTTAAGCAAATTCATTGTTTATGCCCACAATTAACATCTCACTATATTTGGTCGGGTTGGTTGGTCAATGTTCTTGTTATTATGATCTTACAAATTGTTATTGTGTTACGCTCAAATGCAAGTATCACATTTGTATGTTGACTTTCTTCAAGCTGGGATACGGGTAACAAGATTTAAAAATATGCCCCAGCATCTATTTGATACAATTTTTTACAACTTTATACACATCCTCCTTTGAATGCATCATGCTGTCTAGCACTGAGTACTAGTTCATTGTTACAGACAAGCTACTGTCTACACTGGGTTAATTAGGTTGTAAAGGTTTTACTTCTTTTTACAACCCCATTATATATTGGATATTGAATCCTCAGAAAATGCCACATAATTGGCGCACAGAATGATTTTAATGTCATTTACGAAATAGTTCAAATAATTGTTCTATGCTTTGATAAATATTTTCCACCCAGAAAGGAGTGCCTCCGTTTCTTCACTTTGCCCCTTGTCTGTAACATCCATTCTCAGCGGACATTGCTCTGTTCTCGCATGATGTGAAAGCCATGAGGGACGAACAGATTCCATGAATAGTCAGGTCAAAGACTAAGCAAGACTTGACTAGGTTTATGAGGATATGGTGTCTACGCCACCTGTTTGCTAGGCAAATTACAAAACATTTAATGGTTTTTCCAGCCAACAAAGACAACATTAACATCCATAATGAGGAAAATCATTAAGATGCGTAAAAGGGAACTTTAGTGGCTAATATTCGAGTAGAACACAAATAGAGAAAATATAAGCGCAGAAGATTATCCCAGATGTTGTTTCTGATTTGACTTGTCTAGCTCCCGTGACGGCCTCTGCAGCTTTTAATTTTGAAAAAAGTATTGGCTCAGACTGATGTCCGTTGGAACTTATTATAAGTGTCCTAATTGTCGTCAGCTGTTTTTAGTCCCCTTAGTCCTTATCCAATTGCACATATGCTTTTAATGCCAATGTTGAATTTTTGTATTCCTGCAGCCCTTTTTGCCAATGGATCTTCAGTTATGATTTCCTATTCCAATCTCTTTCAAGCCTTCACACATTTTGTGCCCATTCTGAAGCAGCCCCTATCGATAAGCTCTTTATCCACTTGCAGACAAACTGAAAGTCAATCACTTTGTCTGCTATCCAGCAACATTTGAACATTTGAACTTTTACATTGCCATCTGATGCTTTATCCATATACAAATCGTCAGATCATTCAAAATATGGCAGCCTCGGAAATGTTAAATCAAGATTAGTAGGGCAATCATTCTCATATGCAGCCTCCTTGATGTGGGATGCCCTTCCTTTTAATCTATGCCTCTCTGGAAATCACCTGCTTTTCGCGAAGACACGTAAAAACATGTCTGTTCACATGTTAACTCACACTGCCTCACACTACACTTCTGAACTGGCAGCCGTAGCACCAGGATGCCTTGTTGGCAATTGTTTATGCTACAGAAAGCATGCATACAACATAACTCATGAAAAGCTAGAGTCTCTGTAGAACAGGACTACTGGCCAGAGTATCTTAACGGGCTCACCCTTAAATTGATTTAAATTTTTCTTGAATTCCTTTAATATTTCATTACAGTTCCATCATTGACTCTTATATCTGGACCATTTATGGATTGTAGGCTACATGGAATGCTTTGATATGCCTTTTCAAATGTTCCCTTTCTCAGTTAATTCATACATTTTTCTTTACTCTTTTACTGCTTTTCATTCATGTGAGCATATTTTTGTCAGGTATGTGTTAAATGCCTGATGTATAGTGTATATGTCATTCTGACAGTACTTTAAAAAAAATGTATATCAGTGCCACATTTCATGATCTCACTTGCCCATGCCTTTCTATCGTAGCCAATAATTTGCTATGGGCAGGAATGACTTTTGACATTATTTCTAGGCTGAAGACTTGCCTAACAATATCATTGTGTACCGTATAACATCTACCATTTCCTCCTTCTAGCATCTGACTGTCGTTGACTTTTCTGTACAACTGGAAGTTTGTCCACTGCCAACTTGGTAAAGAGTTACAGATGTAGGACTAACTAGTAAACATATATAATTGGATTCACGTAGACCTGTTATGTCACCTGGTCATATACCTCTTTAGGAACTACCTGTTAACAATCGCACAAATACAGCTTTCATACATGTGTATTAATGTCACACAACACAGTAATCTTCTGCAAAGTCCAGTAAGAGGCAGTGACTTCTGTTCATGTCACTCGGTTTCCTACCTTTCTTTGTATGGTTTTATAAAACAAGGAAGGTCTTCAGTATAAACACATTTACTTCCCACATTTTCTATCCTTGAGTAAGTGACAACACAGAACCAGTCATACCTCCCACCCAGTGCATCCACAACTGCACAATAATTGAACAAGACTACCGATTGTTCATTGCAGTTTTTTCTTCTAGTGACTTGAGGTTTGGGAAATACCGGGCCTTGCACATTTACAACAATAAAATTAAACAGCTACATTAAATATATTTTCCATTTCACAATGAGACTTCCCTTTCACTGTTCTCTATTGACACATCATTGCACTTTTCCTGACAGTCCTCTTGGTTAATTTATACAGGTGAAATCGTGTTACAAAACATCAGCTTCATCATCATGTATGTCTTGCTTTGGCATTACAAATTATACATGTTGTGTTACAATGCATTCTGCCCTGGTGTCAAAATGTATGTATCAGCCGCAACATGTATATGTTTTCGATAGTTAAAAAAAAAAAAAAAATTTGCTTCTCGGGAGACACGTTTTCCTACGCACAATTTTAAAATGTTAGGGCAATTACTGGAATCAGAAAAGTTGTTTCAGAGCCTGGGACCTGATACCGTGTCATGTTCTTATCATTCTACAATGTGCTCTTAGATGTAGTGGGAATGGAAATCATTGCCCTTGGAAGCAAACAGCACGAGGAGAATAAGAATGAGGATGTCCTGCAGGACAGGGACTGCTTTACATGCTGCATTAGTTTACTCAGACGATCGCACTTCCTCGTGCTTTGTTGGTCCCCATGATTGACAGCTGTTGTCTCAAAAGTCACTGAAATATGAGCCAAACAACACATTAATAGAAACATTCATCGGGGTTCTAGCTTTAACTAGTGCTGCAGGTGCAGTGGCACTGGGGCCCTGAACATATAGGGTCTAATGCATCCGTATTATTTTATAACACACTACTAAACTAAGGGGCAAGGGGCGAAATTGCATTTGTTTCATAAGAGTGTAGGGTTCCTTTTCTACGCCTCCTTATACTCCTTGAAAGTCCCATGCATGAGTTTGTTGCAGATTATCAAATTCTGCCATACATCTTTCACTTCATAACCATTGGCCCAGTGTATTAGCCATCCAAAACGGAGAGAATTCAAACGTCATCCTCATATTCTAAGAAAGAAATGGTAACATGACAGTGCTCCTTTTCCCAAAATCAGCCAATTCAAGAAGCGCGTGCACAACTTTAATTGATGAGACTTTAGGTCTTGGCTTCATGTGCTCAAAGTTGAAACATCTCGTGACTGAAAAAAGGACCTCTCATGTATCTCATCAGAATAACGTTTGTTTGTTAAGTGTTTACTGCTATTCTAGTTGTAGTAATTGTCGGTTACTTTGATAGTATTTCTGTAAACTATAATTTTTGTTACACTATTTTCTTTTCTTTGTCACACTACCCAGTACTTCTGTTTTTAGCCACTGTCTAAACGAGGTATGCTCTTAGGCTGCTCCCGCGAACCTAGACCCATGACGGTGGTGATGATGGGGTGGGGGGGAATACAGAAACTATTAAATGAGGGGTGCCTCAGGGAACACAGTTATATATCAGAATATCTAGGGGAAATATTGTTATGCAAAATTTTGTGGCCCAAATATAGACATAAAAATATTGTGAAGATAAGATTACATAGCTAAGTATATATTTACTCTTCTTAACTCCACTTTCTTGACGATATACATAGCTTGAAGGAACATATATGTGGAGGTAGAGTTATAGTAAACCTATACCTACCTACATGTAGTAAACTTCATAATATTTTTCCGTCGATATTTAGACCAAAATATTTCACATAATGATTTTTTGCCCATCATATCCTGGTAGGAAACCGTGAACCAACAGAACTGTTGTGTTATCTCATGTAAAATTCAAAACTTATTGACTGCAATTTGGGCCAGAGAGCATGACCTCCAGAGACCCGCAAGGGGCACATCCATTCAAAGAAGAAACCACTGTTCCTACCTTTTCTATACTTTGGCTAGATGTAGAACTCTCCATTACAATGTAAATACAATTTACTGATTTATTTTCTTGGAGATTTTTGAAAAATGGCAATATTTACATTACATGTATTAGTGTAACCACCCAGTAAATCACCCACAAAAATAGGGTTGTTTCCTAATTCATCCAACATATCAAAATTGGTTATTTTCCACGAGATTTAGAGAATCCCTGAGCCATGGTTTATTCAGCTTTATCTTTAGTCTCCGGTGAGTTGCTGTGGAAAAACTAGGTAGTGGAAAATCATGTTTTCTTGCAGGTCCTTTCATTCGATTTTCAGTCAAAAAAAGGCCATCGTTGTTCTTGACCACATTAACAAGTAGACAGTTTTTATCTGGCACATCTTTCATTGTAGAACATAAATACCCTCCTGCTGTCTTGCACTGTGACAGAAGACATGTTATGGGAATGCATACAAAGTTGTATTATTTTAAAGGACGATTTTTCCTTCCTTGAAAAGATGTGAGTCATATAAATCAAAGCTTCAGTTTAAAGGAGTCAGTGAGCTGGGATTTAAAAGGGTAAGACGGTGTGGTTTGCCAGTGTAAGGTCTGATTATCAAAATCTTTATAGTAAGTTTGTGGACTTGGCACGTAGGGCTTCCAGCTTCTAATCTCAGATTCCTTTTTAACTTCCATAGGTAAACCATACTAACATATTTTGATAGTTGTGATATAATAGACTGTAATGACTTCTTCAAATACATGTACTGTTACATATTACTTAAAATAAACCAATGACTGATACTATGGATATCAACCCCTTTTGCAATTATTTTAATATAATGTTTTCACTGGTGGAGTCGACGTGGAAATTCGCTTTAATTCTATGGGTGCTTTGGGAGTCTAGATTCCAAACTGATTGGTCTGAAATATTCTGGATATCGAAGGCTGTTCCGTAATAATAGGACAAAAAAACTTCTGTTCTTTCACCTTCCTCGCCCCTGCATCCATAATGTGATACTGATTATTTTACAGGGTCGGACTGCCCTACCAGTTCAATCAGACAGTGCCCTACGGGCTGGTCTATTAGGCCATTGTGTGGTCCGGCTTGTGCCTGTTAGTGGATCTGTATAACGGTCTGCTGGGATGGATTTTACTATTGATTTTCCTGATCTTACCACAAACGTTTCATGCAGCAAGCACAAATGCATGCAGTGCCCTATACCTAGCAAAACACCTATATGGGGTGCCTTTACAAGTTCAAAATAGCTCCAATTTGCAAACATGGACCACTTGTTTTAACTCTGTAATTCACTAATGGGCGCCCCTTTTATTTTGATCTGCGGTTCAATTTTCTGCCACAGTCCGGCCCTGTAACTTTACTTTGAAAGAATGCTCACAATATACTACATTCAAATCCCTTTAAATATCCGGGTTACACATGAACTCAAGTAGGTTTATTATTACGTTGCAATTGTATAGAATTTCTTTGAGAATATAAAGCAGCAGACGTCAAAATGTCTTTGTTTTTGGTGCATAAAGATGTAAGACACAGTTCATGTAATCTTTTTTTACGTTTTAGATATATTTTATATCACCAGGTCAAGAATATTTATAGCCATACATATGACACTCCAACCTTATTGAGTCCTTCAATTTAGAAACAATATTCTTATGCAAATTCTTTTGGACAAAATGATTTTATGTCGAGTGAAGACAAAAGAAGTCAGATGCAAGACTGGGATATTAGGTGAAAAGCCATCAATAAGGGCCAGCGCGACTTGGAGCACAGTGGGAATGATGTAGAAATATCAACATTTGATGGATGGAATAATGAGCCGCAATGAGCCTGCTACAGAGCTGTAATATACCTAGACCTGCTGTGTTCCTCTGTGGAGGAACCTGGCTCCACATCCCTTTGGGGCTTCTACAAATGCGAATAGTTCTGTTCTGTGATGGCTCAGACAAATTGAAAAGATAATGGCAAGGAACACTACCCAGGGGATTTAGCTGTGATTAAGAAGCGTTGGCTCAAACAGTTTTATCAGTCACAGACTACTTGTTCTGGAGGCAGCAAATAGGCCACCAGGGTGGGAAAGTCTCTATATTTCACAAGAAGAAACATAGTTGCAAATCAGGAGGATAATGCCTTTGCTAATTCATATATGATATGCCAAAATCTACTCTACTATCATCTATGAAGGAGCAGGCAAAGAAGAGAAAAATACAATAATGTTTTACATCCAACCCCCCAAACAATCAAAATAATACTCAGCAGCAACAATTATGAGGCAAGAATGGGGAGAATTAAACCACTCTCCATATTAGGTACAGCTCAGATTCAAGACAATGATTCGAATCAGCAGCATGTATTCCCTCTTACTGTGATGATTATTGTTATCCCAATCTTCTTTTTCTTAATATTATTATTATTTCTATTGTTGTTATCGCAACCAATATTACTAGTTTTAATACCACAAGTCTGCTATCCAAAGAGTTAGCTTAGGATTCAGAATCAGAAAAGTCCATAAAATCGTCAAATAGTGAAACTCAAGAGTTCAACCGAGGGTCAGGACGTTTTCCAAACGATAAAGATATCTTTTAGAATGAGGCAGACAGTTTGGATTGGTCTAAATGCAAGTGCACTGTGGCGTCATCCAGCTTTTTGGAAGCTGGTCATTTAGTGTTCTAAATTGAAAATCAGCAATAGTGCTGAAATGGCCAAAAATGATTATACCATAGAGCTGATAAAAAGACAATAATAAGGTTTTTGCATCTACACAACCCATGTGCAAATATCATCAGTGTGAGTGCCACCTGTAAAGCACCTCTTTGAAATGTAGAAAAAGCTTATAGCTCCAAACGAACACATATGGTTTAATACTAACATAAGACAATGCAACCAAAGATATTAAAAGTGCATAACTTTTCCCACTGTTCGCTCCACCAATTTCATGGACACAGCTTTTGGGTTGGGTGATGGTGGTGAAATATTCTAAGCAAGGTATAGCCTATATTAGTACAGAGAATGGTGACCTGAAATCCAGTACTACACTCTCACAGCCCGATTCCTCAGACAGATAGCGGACACATAGATGCAACTCTGATAGAAATGAAACATCTGTGTGGGTGGGAAGTGGCCACCTTCAACACAAAGGAAAACATGGGGAAGGACTATGAAAGGGATGAAAAGGAGTGGTGAAGAAACATGACTTGAGCAGAACATGTGAGAAAAAGAGACCTCAGATAGAAAATGAGAAAAACTACCTCATTTCTGTCAAATAGGCTCTAACGTACTTTATGAAAAGTGCTCCCATACAAAATATACAGTCTTGTGGTCCGAGTGTCTGATACACTTCCCCTTGTACACAATTACCCTGCTGTTACTGTCTAATTTATGTTTTATTGTTATGCCAGGCAATCTTTAACACTAAATGTTGCATGTTTGACTTGTTTTGTTGGAGCAATTCACATAAATATTCACTTTTTGTACTCACAGTAAGCTTATAAAGGCACACACAAAAGTAAGATCTGTGTTTTGAACAATAATTTCCTCTTCACTGGCTGGTTGCTATGTAAGTCACTTGTGACAATGTGCACACATAAAAACCCACTACTAACAAGATTTAATTCCCATGTCATTGCAGCCATTTTATTCTCATTGTTTTTGTTATAGAGCTCAAGCGCTGTTGCACTGCAAACCAGTTATACATTTACTGCATCATTAATTGAATTATACATTCTTCTATATTTTGTTAAGGTTTACTGTATTTTAAATAACTCGGAGAACTAAAATGTCACAAATTTAAAGATTTCCCAATCAACATAGAAAATATTCATATAATCTCAAACTGGAAGATAAACAATGCAATATTATACACACGTAGCTATACTGCTATGAAACACATGCACAAATACCTCAAATGAACATTCATTAGGCCATAAAAAACACAGAAGTCTACTCATGATTTCCTTAAAAACATTGGTGCAATCTTATATCTCCATGTGTAATTCTATCAAAAGTAGCTGGTTCGCTATCTCCTGCTTGTTCACTATCTTACCCCTACTCATCTGCTCACTTTGATGTCCAACTCTTTAAAATAACTAACTTACTTTTCATCAATCCACACAATAGCCAGGAATTTTCTACATCACTCTAAGCCTCAGAGATCAATAGAGTGCTCAAGATGATATCATTATATACTAACAAGTTTCATTCTAATACAATCTTACAGCTAAGAAAAACCTCCACACAAAGACCCTCTTTTAGTCTGCATTCCACCAACAAGTGAAGCATTCCCTTCCCCACATCTCCAACAACCATTCTCTTTTAACATATACAACATGTCTAGTTTGCAAAAGGGCCACACACAACTTCAACACAAATTTCTGTGGATTGTGACCTCAGAATGTGCTTGAATTTCATCACTCTTTGTAAGCTTTTTAATCATTCCTCTTCATCTGAAGAGATCCACCTTTTTATTTACCAGTCCCTTTTGATTTTTAAGAATAACTGGAGAAATCCTACCAAAAAATAGACTACAGAATATTGTGGGGGCAACATATTATGGCAAAAATATCAAGGTCAATAATATTGTGAAGGTTTGTTTACATAGGTAAGCATAGGTTTACAACACTTTATTCCAAATATATTTACATTGTCTTTATATATATATATATATATATATATATATATATATATATATATATATATATATATATAAAAGCTCCAAGGTACCCACAGGTAAGGAGTGCGCTCATCCAGCAGCCCTTATTCAAGCGGGTAGAAGACATCACTGCATCCCAGTCTGCAGCTTCTCATGTCTCGATTAAAAGCCTGACGCGTTTCTGAGCCTACGCTCGTCTTCAGAGGCTCGACTTGAGTTTGACGCTTTGACACTCCCACTTGCACTGCTTTGTGGGATTTATAGTCCGTGTCTCTTCCCTGTATGGGTGCGTGTTCTGCCATTTCACAGCCCTGGATGAGCCCCGGGATGCAGATGTCCATAAATCCCTCGGCTGCTGCTTCACATAGGCTCGGCGACTTCCGGCCCATGACCCCCTGTGGTTTTTGAGCGGGGAGGTGCACACCTTCGCGGCTGGGCTGCCGCGTGTAAATGAAAGCTCCAAGGTACCCACAGGTAAGGAGTGCACTCATCTAGCAGCCCTTATTCAAGCGGGTAAAAGACATCACTGCATCCCAGTCTGCAGCTTCTCATGTCTCGATTAAAAGCCTGATGCGTTTCTGAGCCTACGCTCGTCTTCAGAGGCTCGACTTGAGTTTGACGCTTTAACACTCCCACTTGCACTGCTTTGTGGGATTTATAGTCCGTGTCTCTTCCCTGTATGGGTGCGTGTTCTGCCATTTCACAGCCCTGGATGGGCCCGGGATGCAGATGTCCATAAATCCCTCGGCTGCTGCTTCACAGTAGGCTCGGCGACTTCCGGCCCATGGCCCCCTGTGGATTTTGAGCGGGGGGGTGCACACCTTCGCGGCTGGGCTGCCGCGTGTAAATGAAAGCTCCAAGGTACCCACAGGTAAGGAGTGCACTCATCCAGCAGCCCTTATTCAAGCGGGTAAAGGACATCACTGCATCCCAGTCTGCAGCTTCTCATGTCTCGATTAAAAGCCTGACGCGTTTCTGAGCCTACGCCCGTCTTCAGAGGCTCGACTTGAGTTTGACGCTTTGACACTCCCACTTGCACTGCTTTGTGGGATTTATAGTCCGTGTCTCTTCCCTGTATGGGTGCGTGTTCTGCCATTTCACAGCCCTGGATGGGCCCCAGGATGCAGATGTCCATAAATCCCTCGGCTGCTGCTTCACAGTAGGCTCGGCGACTTCCGGCCCATTACCCCCTGTGGTTTTTGAGCGGGGGGGGTGCACACCTTCGCGGCTGGGCTGCTGTGTGTAAATGAAAGCTTCAAGGTACCCACAGGTAAGGAGTGCACTCATCCAGCAGCCCTTATTCAAGCGGGTAAAAGACATCACTGCATCCCAGTCTGCAGCTTCTCATGTCTCGATTAAAAGCCTGACGCGTTTCTGAGCCTACGCTTGTCTTCAGAGGCTCGACTTGAGTTTGACGCTTTGACACTCCGACTTGCACTGCTTTGTGGGGTTTATAGTCCGTGTCTCTTCCCTGTATGGGTGCGTGTTCTGCCATTTCACAGCCCTGGATGGGCCCCGGGATGCAGATGTCCATAAATCCCTCGGCTGCTGCTTCACAGTAGGCTCTGCGACTTCCGGCCCATGACCCCCTGTGGTTTTTGAGCGGGGGGTGCACACCTTCGCGGCTGGGCTGCCGCGAAGGTGTGCATATATTGCACGAAAACTCTGCAGCAATATACCAAAGAACGGAGCCCAATTCCACAAGCGTGGTAGAAGATATTTTATTGCACCAAATGGCAAATCCTTGCCTGACGTGTTTCGGAGCCTTTGTCACGGGTCATTATTTGTTTGTTGCAATAAAGTATATATAGAAAGTGACTACATCACCAAAATGTAAACATAAACAAAGGACTACTGCTTCATTAGATTTGGCAGCCATCTTATAATGGTTTTGTGTTGATACTGGTGTATTCAAATTTCTGGAACCAGGACCTCAGCTTCATTTCATTACTTATATTTGTGTATACACATAATACATGAGTTCATATGATAAGTCTTTCAAATCATAATAAACAGCAAAAATTGAAAATTTAAAAACAATTCAGCCCCAGCGGGCATACAATGCTAATTCATCCAATAATCCAAATACATAAATACAGTATCAACATCTCACGCGTAATTTACAATTCTGCCCATGTGGGCTAATTACACAATGCGTCTTGTACATCTTGGGCTTCTCACTAATATCCCCATGATTTGATGATGCTGTCTCCGTCTCCTATGATAAAAACATACAAGTGATCGGTGTTCACCTAACACCTAGTAACATTCTGTACAAACTTCTTCAAGGCTACATGGTTAATTTTAACAGGATGTTACATCATCCTAAGTGAACAAACAGTTCCTCATCCTTATTCAACCCAAGGGGATGTATTGTCTTGTATTTAATGATCATTTTTGATTCCAGGCGCCTCAATTCATTTAGTTGATTACCACCTCTTTCCATCATAGGAATTCTGTCCAAAGCACAATATTTTAACAGATATGCATTCTTATCATGAACATCTTTAAAGTGTCTAGCTATTGGATATTGTTTATCCTCATTACCAATAGCTCTCCTATGTTCAAGAACGCGTTTTTCACTTGGCACATGGTACTACCAATGTAAATCAATGGACAGGGACAGATTAGGACGTATGCACAAAAATCTGATTTACAAGTCAAATATTTGTCTATGACAAATGGTTTTTGGCGTACAGATAAATCGATTTGTTTTGTGTTAACACTGTTTTTGCACACCTTGCGTACTCTACAAGTGAATAATAATTTTGCAACTTTTCTCCTGCACTTCGCAGATCACTACTACACAACATATCTCCTAAGGCCGTACATTTCCTATATGTAATCTTAGGCTTGTCACCTACATATTTTTGGAGTGTACTGTCTGTGCCTAGGACATTCCAGAACTTTTTAAAACAACATCTAACTTCCCAAGACTGGTTGTTATAAGTCATAATGAATCGAGTGGGAGTTTCTATGTTGTCAACTTTACATTTGTCAATTAATAAATCCTTTCTATCTACTAGTTGGATTTTATCACATGCCTGATTTATTATCTTTGTTGGATACCCCCTATTCTTAAAGCGAGTTGTCATAACTTTCATTTCTTCTTTGAAACCAGTCTCAGAACTGCAATTTCTTCTTGCACGCAATAGATCCCCGTACGGGATGCTATTCACAAGGTTTCTGGGATGACAGCTATCTGCATGTAGCAGACTGTTGCCTGATGTTTTCTTTCCAAACGGCCTACTCTCCAGTTTGTTATTGTTAACCATAAGCTCCACATCCAGAAATGAAATTCTTTCTTTCTCAATTGTGCTCGTGAATTTTAAGTTTAAGTCATTATCATTCAGAGTTTCAATTAATTTCTTAGCTTCTGGTTCAGAGCCTCACCAAATACAGAAAATATTGTCGATGTATCTTGCCCAGAGGACGACATGTTGGGTAAAGGCATTGATCTTATTCGCCACGTGTTCCTCCCACCAGGCAAGGTACAGACCTGCATAGCTGGGGCAAAGCAGGTTCTCATCGTCGTTCCCTGGGTTTGGTGGTAGATCACATAATTAAACAAAAATAAGTTGTTACTTAAACATACCTGCATCATGTCTAGAAGCATTTCCGTATGTTTGAAATAAGGAAACTCCCTTGTTTGTAAAAAATGTCAACTGGCCGCTATGCCCAGTGAATGAGGGTTACAGGAATACAAACTGTTGACCTCTAAAGATATCAATAACATTCCTTCCTCCCACACAATATTTTTAACAAGTTTTAGAAAATCCCCCGTATCTCTTACAAAGGCAGGTAAGGATTGGACATATGATCTTAAAAAGAAATCAATGCATTTTGATGTTTTCTCATAAAGGCTTCCTATAGAAGAAACTATGGGTCTTCCTGGTGGCTTTTGGTTATCTTTATGCAACTTCGGCAATAGATATAAAACTGGTAGTTTAGGATATTCACAATATAAAAACTTGAATTCATCTTCAGAAATTAGCAATTCATTCTTCCATCTGATCAAACACATTTTATATTGCTCATTACTTTCCTCATAGCACCTCCTTGTTGTAACATCATAACTGTTTTCATCTCTTAACTGTCTCAACCCTTCTTCAAGATACATTTTTAGGGGCCACACCACAATGTTCCCACCCTTATCTGATTTTTTAATCACAATTGAGCTGTTTACTTTCAATTTTTTTGTTCCCTCATTTTGTTTTTGGGTGAGGTTACAATTGTTGTCCTACTCCGACTAAGTTTCTTGAATTCATCTTTCACCCCTTTCTCAAATATGTCAATGGCATCACAAGGTACTGGGGCAAAAATATAGATTGTTGGTTAAAACCACTCCCACAACTTTGATCAAAAATCAATTGTTCTTCAGCAGCTATATCAATAGAATTAGAGCTTTCAACTTCATCATCCCGTAATTCCTGCATTATTCGCAAAGTTCCTGGGCAGAATTGTAAATTAAGCATCAGATGTTGATACTGGATTTATATATTTGGATTATTAGATGAATTAGCGTTGTATGCCCACTGGGGCTGAATTGGATTTTAATTTTCATTTTTTTGCTGTTTATTATGATTTAAAAGACTTATCATATGAACTCATGTATTATGTGTATACACTAATATAAGTAATGAAATTAAGCTGAGGTCCTGGTTCCAGATATTTGAATACACCAGTATCAACGCAAAACCATTATAAGATGGCTGCCAAATCTAATGAAGCCCTGGATGTGGTGCTGTAGTTCTTTGATTAGGTTTACGTTTTGGTGATGTAGTCACTTTCTATATATACTACGTTGAAACAAACAAATAATGACCCGTGACAAAGGAGCTCTGCTCGGATACACGTCGGGCAAGGATTTGCCATTTGATGCAATAGAATATCTTCAACCACGCTGATGGAATTGGGCTCGTTTCTTTGGTATATTGTTCCAGAGTTTTGTTCAATTTGGGAGGCTCACTACCTCACCGAAGCCCACCGCCGTAAGAGGTAGGGCAATCGCGACCTGAACGTTTATATATTTATTTAAGGTACACAAAGTGAAGAATAAAGAACCCATGCTTACTAATAAGCACTTAATTTCCCTATAAATTGTCGCCATAGTATTTTTGCCCTCAATATTCTATCCTACAACTTTAACTGGAGGCACAATCCCTGTAATACCCTTACATTTCTTACATACACTATTCAAGCACTCATTGCTACTAACCAAATTCATCCATAGTTTGTTTTCCTTTATAAATCCTCCTATTCATTTACCTCATCCTTCAGCATTCTCTTATTATTTAATTTCAATGCCCCCTAATTAAAATATGCAATGTCTAAACTTGTACCTCTTTAACAGATACAACTGTTTCCTGCTTTCTGTAGCTGATCGGGAACACAAATCCCAGTGTCAACCAGCACTCTGGGATTCAACATACACTCCTTAGATTTTAAATTGAACTAAACCAACATAAGAATGCACAACTTTCCTCATTATGTTTTGGTGGAAACAATACTTTATAGCAAAATAGTTACTTGGAGTTGTGCCCCCAAAGGCATCAGTTCTATTTCGAGCCAGATAGCCATGTCATCTATACTATCCAGCAAAAGGTTCCTCATATGATGCAAAATGCATGCACAAAGATAGGATCTAAAATCTGTATTTTCAAATCCTTCTTGTATGCCAGGAGCCTGTGGTCTTACAAGAGAGGGTTTAATTATTTTTAACGCCCCACAAAAATGCTATAAATGACAAACCATTCAACATATTATGGGTGGAAAAAGATAAACAAGTTAGACAGAACAGGCATTTAAATAGAATTGTATGTGCCCCATAGTCAAAGATCCAGTTTTCTTTCACATTACCATTTTTCCAAACTGCACCAATCTATGGATAAAAATTCCATATAAGACTTTTTTAGAGATCCATTTTTATACATTATTCAAAAGCTGGTTTGCCTGTGTGCTTGAATGTACCTCTAAAGAACTGTGGTAAATATGTATGTTGCCAATTACCTTTATATCATGATATTGCTAAACACTTCTTAATAACATTTAACAAATGGGGGCTTATCAAATACCAATCCATTGTAAAAAAATAACAGTATATCATCAAAATACACACATAATGCCTGTTTTGTTCAATAATTATGCCTCTCACCTCTCCAACCCTCAGAACTATTCTAATCAATGAATAAAGTGCAATATTAAATGCACAAGTGACAAGTGGATCAGTGTTTGATCCCTTTCCTATCCATATGGGGTCAGATCTTGCCGCACGCCTTAACACTTGATACCACTACACTATATGAAAATGGCAGAGCCTTTTAAATTAAGGTCCCAAATTCGAATTAATTCAACATTTTCACAAAAGCTTAAACAATATGATCAAAAGCTTTTTATGCATTCATGTTTGAAAATGCAATAAGTGAAACATAGTTGTTTACCAAATGTGCCATGTGCAATATCAACCCTACATTGATCAGCCCTTACCTTGATTTCATTAACCACTCTAGTCCTTATCAACAACTTCCTGTACTACATTACTTGACCTGCATGCCCAGATGTTAGTCAATATTGTATAATTGACATTTGCTAATGATAGAGGCCTACAATTAGCACAATAGGCAGCGTTGGAGATGTGTCATGTTGTTTCTTAACCCCCCTATCCAAATCAATACACTCCGTCTCTTCTGTTTTCCTATTTTGAAAATTAGGAAAAATAATATAAATTGTATTTGTTTGCCTAAACTCTTTGGTACACATTTTAATGTTACCAACTGTACTAATTCAAATGTTCCAAAAACTCTTAATTTCGAATGTTAACCTCTCCACAAATTTTGTATTTGGAAGCACAAAATGATGAATTCTCCTCAAAGTGTTTTTAACTTTCAAAGCACCAAGGGCTAGTGAGACCTGAACTAGGGCATGGGCTGAAATTAAAATTGATTCTCTTTTGTTAAGCATAAAGATATGTTTATTCAAATAAGTTAGGCTGTCTGTTCCTGTGAACGGACTGTCCATCATCACCCACTGTAGTCCCATCAATTTTAGTTTCACCTGGAAGGAAGTGAAAAAGAACTGCTAACAATGATCTTTGTAATATTTCATCAAATATAAAAGATGCATTAATTGCATATTTTTTGGAAACTATAGGAATTCAAATTGAATAGCTTTTGAGCAAACATTAATTTATCACATTTTAGAGGAAGTCCATTAGTGTAAATATCCTTAATAAAACTGCATACATTTATTTTTTCAGTTTAAAATGTAGCATGATCTTTTTAAAGCACCATGAATATTCTCAATTGCTTTGTAGTCTAACTGGCTCACCTGTTGCTTAGTAAGTACTCTAACCCCTTATCAAGTTGATCTGCTGTCAATCTTGTACCTATCAATGTAATTTATGTTCTCAATAGCTATAAAATCAGGTGTACCAGCAAGACACCAAGCATGCTTTTGTAAGGGGTGAATGTTGAAATTGCAAGATCATTTACAGGAGAATTAAAGATGTGAATCCAATTGCGAACCATATAGGAAGGATATGAGGTTTTACAATGAGCACAAGGTTGTAGTGATGCACTGAAAAGTGGGTTTTGGGGACAGAGTAAATACATTTTAGTGAAAATCACTGCAGTGCATACGTTGGGGCCGAGGAGGGCATACAAGAATGGAAGATGATTAGGGAGGCCATTCCTTTTTTTGTTTAGTTGTACTTAGATAGGCCAGTGAAAGAATAGGAAAATGGACTGACCTGAAGTATAGAAACCAACATTTTGTCTCTATTCTTTTACTAGTCAATGAAGACATATGTCATGCTCTATGCTTTTGGTAACATTATCTTTGTTTACATCAGACCATCTGCCTGATTGTTGACCACATGATGGTGTTCTTATTGAAATAAGTTTAGTAATTTTATAGATACCATTCCACTCACTCCAATGCTTAAAGTCTCCAAAAATCTGGAAACAGTGACTCTATCCAAACAATGTTGGACTATTTCCATTTATGTTAAAAATTGTGTTTGTCTGCACTGCTTAAAAGGACCTGCTGTATGCCACTTTACAACGAAAACATTTGTTGAAATACAATTCAAATCCAAAATCTTTTTTTTATTTAGTTCATAAACATGACAATCTCAGAAAGCTTTTAAAGTACAGCAGTTAAGCTCCTCTTGTCATATGTTTTGATAATTTTTGTCTTGTACATTCCCTTTGAAATATAGAACAGCAGATTGTGTGGGGAAAGTGTTTCTCTTAAAAAACCCATCAACTAGCAATTTCTGTGTCGAACAATGTTTTCTACTCCTTCAATTAAATGCAAGACATATTGGAGTTACTTTTTTGTTGTGTATGTGCTACATGTTGTGTAATCTCAGTGAATAACAAACACAAGCTACAAAAGTGCTACCATATGCAAAGTGTCAGCAATCTGGCTTTAGATGCCATCTCAAAATGTGACATGTTTTCATAGAAAACCTTAATATTTCCCCTGCCTTGTCGTTGAACATGCTTTCCTTAGATACATGTGCTGATAGTGAATGCAAAGAAACTTGGCAGTCCAGATTTGGATGTCTGTTTGATCTCACATTCAAATTCACTTTATCTGCGTCAATTAAATCTTTTGACTGCCTCCCCTAATATGATCACACATCACATGCAATGGACTGCTCTGGGGGCTGTTTAATATTTATTTTCTGACCAGTATTCTGTATTTAAAGGCACGAAATCTTCAGGCACCTAATCAGTCCTCCGTTGAAGGTTCTTAATATATACCATTGGCTCACTAGTCATTATTACTGTCTTGCATATCAATTCTCAGGCAAGCAGCCCAAGTATTTGGAACCTATTTGCATGTCTACTCAATTCTTTATATACTGTTTCTATGACTGCCCGAAAAGTTGTTCTTTATTGAGTTTCGCGGTGATATATTTATAAGTGTGCTTCTAACCATCTTAATCAATCTGGGGATTGTCCTGAACAACCAGAAATAATGAAAGCAGTTGGGCATATTTCCACTGGTTGTGTGTTTCATGTATGCTCCCTACACAACAATAAAGTGACAGTTTTATAATCTTTGATTAGAGCTATATTGTGTTGATAAATATTTTATATTTGTCTAAATTCCTTGTTATAATTGTGGCATGATAATCATTGTATAGTTTTGAGGTGACATCAGAAACTCAGACTCTTCTGGATACATTGAATCCTGAAACTGTGGCCTATGTCACACCTCTGTATTTCGGATAAATGTATTTCGCTACCCCAGCAGGTGGTATTCCATGAGTAATCAGGCCCTTCTTTCAAGTCCACAGTGCATTCCTATACTACCTAAACATTTGATTTAACGCATTGGTAGACAATAGATGTATGAAACTAAAGTCAAGAGATAGTTTCCTATTAGTCAAAACTCTTTGTTTAACAGATTAATAAATATTGTAAATAGTGGGTGTCTATTCATCGTTTTCTTTCTTTGTTTTTCAGTGTCCATTCATTATTCACCTCAGACCATAATTCCTTCTTAGAAAGGCAAGTGTTTACACTTAAGGTTAAAATAAGACAATTTTGAAAGCAACATTTCTGAGCTTTTGACTGTCATTGTGCCAGAAGATCACTTTACTGTGGTTAGTTGGGGAATAATGAACACGTTAGATAGATGCTAATATGGTTTAACACCACAGAAGTTGCCCTGTGCAACATCCTAAACATCACTGATCCCAACTGTGTCTATGCCATTATCTGGAGATGATAAGAGGGTGTTGGTGCCATTCAAAAAAGCTTGCTATTACTATCATCAGAAAGCAACAACATATTATCTTCCTTAAAACAGATAAACCCACTGAGTCGCCCATTTACACTTAACTCAAAATCAACAATGGATAAAAAATGCAGGTCAAGTTTAGTGCGAATAATGAATAGGGAGATTTCCTTCCTCTAAAAGAATCAACTAAAATATTCATCCAATTCTTTGAAAAGCCAGAGGCTTAAAAAGAGCAAATTAATGTGTTTTGTTGGCAACTTATTATCTGCCACAGATTGTTTCCATTTTGATGGATATTAGTCCAGCTCAGAAGACTGGTTCAATTGTCTCTTTTGGGAATATCACTTAGATTGCAAAGCGTCACATGTCTTTCTCACTTACAGTTATTTCACTTGATCTAGTTTTCCTGGTCCAGAAATGTATCACACTTTTTAAATTAACCTTTCACGCAGAATTGTGGGACAATTGTACCAAAATCTTGGCACCTTGAAAAGCACCTTAAACATGGCCACAATATCTCGTACACTATTTGCTGCTAATATGAAATTGCTTCTGCATCTTAAGTTGTTCTACTTATTTACCGAATCCCTCAAAGAATTGAAACAGAACCCTGAGTATCACATTCCCTCATTAGCACTGAATTTAAGCTATGAACATGGCAATCTGATTGGGTGAACGAGCAATGGCAACAAGCTCACTATATTTTGAACATTTGAACTTCTCTGGATTAATCACTCAGTGCATTTTTGTGCCTCCCCTGAATGAAAGTCACTTGAGACATTTGTTGTAGCCTTGAATGATTACATCCTGACTACATAGTTTGCAAGCTAGGATATACTAATTTATGTTTGTACTCTTAAAAGTATTCTCAAAATGAATCCAAGGTCCTCTTCTTTTGAGTAGTGCACATTTACAACAAGAAGCATTCTAGTGAACCCATTTCTAATTCTCATTACTAAACCACTGAATTGTGAAATGAAAACCCAAGAATTGATACAGGCTCCTTGAAATTGACAACTGAGGTTTCATAAAATTTTGCAACACCACCAACCCTAACTAATCCATCTTTCATGCTGGCTTTTGAGAGTACTACATGTGTTCAATGGGTCGTTCCATTGTCGATAACCATTCAACCTATTTTCATAAATTCCACACATGAAACCAATATCTTTCTGTGCAGAAAATCAGCAATGTAGTGCTGGGAATAATCGAGTTTGAAAATGCACTAGCCTTAACTGTAGGATAGATTTCATGCTGTATGAAAACCACATAGCTTATCCACCTAGTAACAGCCAAGTTATAATAAATCTGAAAATTGCATTTCCTCATGTGAAATACAGTTCCATTTAATATGAATATCATCCCGTGTAATGTGTGGGATGAACGAAAAACAGCTCGCACATGATTCGAATGCAATACATTTAAAATGATAGTTCCCATAATTTATGCCAATTATCTTTAAAGAGGCATAAGTAATTCTGCAGTATCTATCTATCTAAGTATTTCCATATAAATTGATAGATAGATTGTTGTATTACAAAACACATTCTAAATAGTTTCAAGAAAATATATTTATACTGAACTACATAATTTATGCTATTAGAGAAAGGGGATAAAAAGTCCTTCTAACAAAATCACAAACGCATTAATGAGTACATGAAGAACTAAATACAGAGGCACCTCTTCATGCACTCATTAATGTGTTTGTAAATTGGCCTCAAAATGTCCAACTCCCTTTTAGTAGAAGTGTAATGAGGGCGCCGTCCTCTGTATTTGTTTTTATTGTACATAAATATTAGCTCACCATACCCAGTGCATTCAAGTTATAGATGCTTTTGGACAAGTGTGAAACAGATTTAGAGTACGTGAAGTAGTACTGCAGGATTGGTTTTAAATGCCATTGGGAACTGACCCCTAAAGTCTGTATAGTGTGCCCCTGTTCTGATCGTTTCATCCTTTAAGAATCCCAATTTTGCTTTGCTTTTATTTTCTTGTAGCTGTGCTCTTTTAGCAGCTGTGCAATTACAATTGAATCGAAAAGATCTAACACATTTGATTACCTTTTAGTAATGCACCACGCAGCACTTCTGTCACATAGGTCACACTCAGTTACTCCCTGATTCTGACACCTTAAAAGTACAATACCAGTAAAGGGCGGGCATTAGCAGCCACCAATATATGGGGTCATTAAGTGTGATATAATTTAATGTGCTATATGTCGCCATAAAAAGCCAGCCCAGCCTGTCTTAAGGTATTTAGTTTTACGCCATACACAAAGATCTGTAACTAGTTTACTGATAAACGTTTGTGGATGCCAGTTTTACTCTATAATTTACACATATTGCGCGTAGGAATTCATGAGGTTCCTCTTTCATAGGTACCTCATTTATCAATATGCATTTCCCACAGCCAGCCTAAATTAATTGAAATTCGTGCTGGGTAACTTCATTCCGCCCCAACTCAGCTGTTATCAGTTTCACTCTCTGTCCCATTTGCTTCTACTCTCTAAGGGGCTGCTCTTCAGAGATTACATTTATGGACAGAGGGGATACTCAAGTTGCAATGCATGTGAGACAAGCAGAGCATTACTGTGATAAGTACATCCCTCAATACTAACCTTACTTGAGACTGCAGCAATCCTTATAACCCTGTTATATACTCAATGCCCTTACTAACAATAAAGAAAATGAGTAAGATGTAACCGTGCCCAGCGATTACAACATGGCATTTTAAGAAATAAATCATTTTGTGTAATATTGTCATTTTAATGTCTATAATTCTTGGCCTCTCTGAAGGACTTGCTGGCATAATGCGAAAATGTTTTTAACATTTTCATTTCTCTTTTATGACCACATTTTGCAGCCCTATTGAATTTCAATCAGCAAGATGATGCTTAAAGACAGTGCGCTGCCATCAGAAATGTTATTTGTCAAAAGTGGCATTGATATTCCAAGCTACAGCAACATGTACAACAAGAAGTCTCTCTTTTAGAGCTTCAAAGCTACACCCAAGAAGTATATGGAAAAAAGGCGTTTAATAGGAAGAAATGTTACATTCTTATTGGCTGTTGACACTTTTGAACAGGACTTTGAAGCCATCTGTAAATAGAAAATGATCATGGTTTAAGTATTGCACATTTTGGTCTTGTGAGTCTCTGGGCTTCAAGAAGAAATACTTTGCACTCAGCATCAAAGAGAATGTGGACTGTTCAATCCCATTTAAAAATCATTGGCATCCAAAATGAAGCATTATCATGCAGGCTAATGGAGGTTGCATGTTTTCTGATCACGCCTGCCAAGGTCCAGGAGGTGCTATTTTAGCCTCAAATGTAACCAATTTCAGAGGAACGCATTCTTGAGAATTTTGTAGAATGACTAAGGGGTCACTTAAAGTATGGAAGATGATCTGCCTTCTAGTCAGATCAACCGAGCCTATGGTCTGCCCTCCCTGGTGGAAGACCACCCACCAGATTTAGAGATACCAA
This sequence comes from Lissotriton vulgaris, assembly GCF_964263255.1. Classification (NCBI taxonomy): domain Eukaryota; kingdom Metazoa; phylum Chordata; class Amphibia; order Caudata; family Salamandridae; genus Lissotriton; species Lissotriton vulgaris. Next base: position 474,190,927 of record NC_141694.1, read on the forward strand.
CTGCCTGGCAGGAATCTCTGTGCCTTCACTGGAGCAACCACTGTGATGGGTACAATGAAGGCACCGATCCTTTACTGGACAAAAACAGCAAAGTCCCAAATCAGAAGTTTCTTTTTGACAAACTAAAAATCAATGGCCCTGAAACACAGAGGGTTTTCTCCGAGTGTATGGGGTTTATTTCTCATCCATCCTGTTCGGATCTGTCAAGCTTTCCATTACAGTCCCTAACAAAAAAGATGTACATCAGAAAGATTTCCTTACATAGAGTGGTTATTCTGGCATACATTGACCAAAAGCCCATTAGAAGATGGGGCATTAGTCAAAGATTTCCAATGGTAATGCGAGCTGAGGCTCCACTAGCAGTAACAGCTGATACTCCCCCATCTCTAAACGACCCCATTTGCCTTCTCACTGTTATTTAAAAAAACAGTTGTATCACACATGTAATTCATTTAATATTACATTTCACTGAATCGTTGTATGAAAAGCATATTGTATGGGAATAAATAACTTTACCAGAAACAGAGAAGCGTGGCTCAGTGGCTCAGTGGTTAGAGGCGGCAGACCCGGAAACTGAGATCAACTGTGGACCAGGGTTCGATTCCCTGCCTCGGCGGGTCTTGGGCTCAAAATTCCACGGACTCGACAATTCTCGCTCTGGTGCCTACTCAACTCACGGGGTCACACTCTGCGACTCTGGGCAATAGCTTGCTTAATCTCCACTACGGCCCCTCGCGGCGGGATGCCTGGCTTTCACCTTGTGGACACCCTGCCGTGGTTTCTCACAGGGGAATACCAGGACGGGTTCCCTAAGCAAGCGCCGGGACGCTTACGGGCAGCTGTGCGCTTTACAAGTCCAGCACATTTACATTCACATTTACATTTACAAACATGACATTTTTCCGTATATAGCCAAATATATTAATTATAGGGAATACTAACCTCTAATAACAAAGTGTCTTATCTTGATTCCTGGGTTTGCTAACCTAAAATATATATTAGCAAGAAAAGTTACATATTGAAGCTTAAGGGGTCAACCCCAAACATTTTACAAATCTCATGGACCTTACAATGCAAATTCTCCTATCTAATTAGTGAAGGACATTCCTGGTTTTATAAGAAAGACAGCTAGAGAAATAGTATGCAGTTCTTTTGTTGCTTTTTTAACATTAGTGTCCATTCAGCTCAAAGCAGAACTACTTCTCCCACAATGCTCCCGGCCCGTCAGGAAGCAGAAACAAAAGAATGCTCACTGATACACTATAAATAGAAGCTTTGATAAACTTTCTCCCTCTTTTTTTAATGATCGGGATCACAGTGCATGTACAATCGGGAAAAACAAAAATAACAACAGAAAACTGAGCAAGATAAGATCATGTTAGAAATTGGGTTTCTGGTTGGCAGAGATATGCACCCTGTCCATGCAGGAACCACTTTCCTACTCAGGGTAAGTCAAAAACACACCAAAATATTAATCTGTGCTCACCCTGTGGTAGCTTGATTTAGAGCCGACAGGCTTAAATTAAGAGGTAACTTATTTATGCAACACTTCAAATAGCAACACAGTGAAAACACCCAAAAAAGACTCCACAACAGTTTAGAAAACTAGATTATGATTTTATAGATAAAATAAGACCACAACGACAAAAACTCAACAAGTTGAAGTTGAGATATGAATTTCTAAAGATTAAATGTAAAAATAGCACTTAGAAGCAATAAGTGCCTACGGGGGTTGTCTGGTCACGTTGTACTGGGGCAAAGTCAAGAATTCAGGCTAACCATGATGGAGCATTGGCAAGATAGAGGAGCCATGCAAGGCCAACTGAACAAAGTACCTTGATCCTGGTTACAAAAGCGAGATATGGGGCACAGCCAGTAATGCGTCAGAGTCAATTCCTGCAGTCCAGGTGATACATCCATTTTCTCCATGGAACGTTGGCGATGTAATGTAATGTAATGTATAGGCATTTATATAGCGCACTACTTACCCGTAGGGTCCCAAGGCGCTTCGACCGCTGCGAAACCCTTCCTGGCTTCCTTGAGAGATGGTCCCTTAATGGGTATCTCCAGGGTGAGACCAGGCATCCCCGGCGGTCTGGTGGGGCCGTTAGTGAAGATGAGGCAAGCTAATGCCCAGAGTTGCCGAATGTGATCACTGATCAGAGTGGGCACCGAGGCGAGAGAATTATCGAGTCCGCTGACACTGGTTCAGAAACCTGCCGCGCCGGGAATCGAACCCTGGTCCCGGGCCGTCCTCTGCTCTCGGGTCTGCAGCCTCTAACCAGTGAGCCACACTACTTCACTCAATGCACTGGTTCTCAAAACAAAACACTGATGCTGAGATGCTTTGGTTCCGAAGCCAATGCGGCGGCATTCTCCACCCAGTTGAGGGAATGCATCGAACTTCTCTAACTTCCAATGAATCAGTGCTTGAGGCATTGCACTGGTTCCAAGTGCAATGCACCGGGTCTATACCCACAATAGTGGCAATGTGTTCATTCTGTTGCATGCAGCAAAGGATGCATTGGTTTCATTGCAGCAAGCACCTGAATCCAATTCCAATGGATCAGGCACAGTAGCAGGAGTTGAGACTTTGATATCCCTGAGTCCCATACAGGAGGCAAGCCAGCATGCCCTTGGAGATCACGCTTGGTTCAAGAGTCCAGTTCTTCCTCAGCAGGGTCGGAGGGTAGCAGGCAGCAGGGTAGCACAGCAGAAAAGCCATTCTTCCAGAGCAGCAGTCAGGCAGAGTGGCAGTCCTTGTAATAGAAGACCAGTCCTTCTTCCTGGTAGAGATTCTTTGCAGGTCCAGAAGTGTTTGGTTTGGTGGGGTAAGAGAACCAGTACTTATACCCAAATGTGCCTTTGAAGTGGGGGTAACTGTGTGTGCTTGCCTACAGGGAATACAACAAATGCCAGATATGTATTACAGTCACACAGAGCTTTAAGAGCAGAGAAATGCCATCTTTCTCAAATTGGCATTTCTACAATTGTAATGTTAAATCCAACTTTGCCAGCAAATAGGATTTATTATTGTCATTCCAATTATATTAAATATGACAGAGCTACTCCTTCTCAAACAGGAATTACAGCCTTAAAGTGTAATCATTAATTCCCAATGTTAACCTATGAAAGGGGTTGACTTTACAGAAGTGAAAAATAAATTCTGGTGTTTTTCACTACCAGGGCATGTAAATCCTAAAAGTACATGTCCTTCATTTTAGTTATACAGCGACCCTGCACTATGGGCTTCCTAGAGCCTATCCTAGGGATGACATCTGTAATACAAGGGAAGTTTAAGGCTTTGCAAAGGTTTTTAAATGTCAAGTCAACTTACAATACAACTGCACATATAGGCTCTGCAGTAGAAGGCCTGAGCCGTGTTCAAAGTGCTACTTATGTGGGTAGCACAATCAGTGCTGCAGGCCCACTAGTAAAAAGAACAGATGATGAATGAAATGCTGAACAATGCAAAAATTCACCCCAGTCACAGACCTGGGATTAATTGATCATTTTTTTCCTCAACACGCCTCCCCAGATTGGATAGTCAGTATATAATCATTATTCAATTTTAAAAATAAAATCATGAAAGTCAAATCATTTAAGCCAATACACAAATTATCATTGACATACTCATACTTATTTTAAAACCCCGTAAGAAAACGAACAAGAAAAAAGTAAACTGTGGGAGAATCTAGCAGCTGTAAGTACAATAAAGCAGGCCTAACTTGAGTAAAATTCAGATGTTTTAAAATTGGGTGTAAAAACCTGTGTCGCAGATCATTATATTTCGAACAGATCATAACATGCAGTGTGTCATTTAGCAAAGTGTTTTCACAGTTACAGAGAGGCAAGTCAGAATTCGAAAAACAACCACGATTAAGAGGAACTAGTTGAGGAAATAAGTTCAACATAAAATAAATCAACAGGCGGCGTTGGTGACGTGTCATGTTCCAGGTCAAATATGTTTCTATATTGCTGATAGTTTTCACTGAAACCACATGTTGCATCGAATGTTTCCGTAGTGCAGAATCCTCACGATCTACTGACAACTTGTTCTTTAAGGCATTTACAACCCATTTCCAGTCAGAGCGAGTTATAATAGAAGGATTGTCATACAAGTCGGGCCTCCCTAGAATCTGCATATTATGCGCAACATAGGCCAACCATGGAATCAGGAAAGGTTTATCCAATTTTAAGCAATCCTGCAAGATTAATCTGCTAAAACCAAGTTCTTGTTTTAACCAATAGAGTGCCCGAGTTTTAGAGGACAGATGGAGCTGATTAATAATGTATTCTAAGTCCAGTACTTCATGGACAATTTCGAGAGGTACACTTTGTGGAACTCCCAGAAGGACCCTTCAAATTTGTTTTTTGCGACTTGGATTGAGGCAACACACCCTAATCCCATATTCCACTGCCATTGCTCACTGATGAGATGCACTTGGCCCTGTAAATGTCCATGACCGAGTGCACCTGAGCCAGCTGAAAAATCTTCTATACTAAATATCGCTCTATTAAAAGACAAAATATTCTGGGTTATAAGTGGATGCCAACTAAGCCCAGAGTACAATTGGACCCCCAAATATCTAAACTTGTCTACCAGGCTAAAGTGATGGCCACCTATTACATAGTTCATTGTTTTCGTGCTGGATGGACCAAATGTCATGACATGTGACTTTGAAAAGTTCATAGTCAGGTCAAGGCTATTCAGAAAACTTAAAAAAATTAAGAAGTCCATGAAACCATATTTTAGGGGAGAAGTACATGCACTTTAGCATTTGGTTGGCAGAGATAAAGCGTTCAGAGTTCTAAGGCCAACAAAATGAAATCAGCACAAAAGGTGAAGCACACAGGCAAAATGTTTGGGGAAGACCACCCTAAGGCTGTCAGGTCTAACAGAATAGCATATTCTTCTTATCATCCTCCACTTTCCAAGGCTCCAACACATTGATGATAGGAAATTATTTGACTGTGCAGTCACTCTGCAACACTTCTGGGAGTTGCTGAAACATTTTCGGTGTGATCCCAGTCATGTGGTTGGATAATTATCTCTGTGTATTTAAAATTATTAGTACCCTTTTTCACTAATTAGTTAGGAGAATCTGCATTTTATTAGAAACAAAAAGCTCTAATATGCATGTTTACACCCCACGTACTACTAAGGATGAAGTTTAATATATTGGTCTACAGTAAAACATCCCCAACATAGACACCATAGACCATCAGTGGACACAAAAATGTTTTCTAAACTGGCACCAATTCAGAATGCTTTAGAGGCCATAGTACGCCAGGGCGAATTGGCCCCATTAGAATGTGTATTCACACCTGCTTGGGGTATAACCCATTGTACCCATTAACTAAGGGTGACCCAAAACAGAAATTTCTTTTTGAAAAACAAAAAATCAGTGACCCTGAAACATGGAAAGTTTTCTTCATGGGGTATAGGATTTAATTCTGTTCCAACCTGTAAGGCCTTTCAGGCTTCCCATAGCAGTCCCAAATAAAAATGATGTATATCAGATTTCCGTTTAGTCCCAAAGGTTCCTGCCTACCAGAACAAAACTACCTTCCAGAAGCAGATCATGAATATGACCCTCAGGACTTATTAGTATAAAAGCATGGCAAGAGTATAAGGAGGTCCACCGATAGGTTCAAGGGAGAAGCAGACCAGGTGGAGCTCTCCACAGAGATGCTATCAGAACAACTCATTCAATTTGTCTGCAGATTTGTGCAAGAAACCTGCGTATCATTAGAAAAGCATATTGAACCCTGCAAGAGAAATCTTGCAGAAAAGCTTCTGGTGCATCGCTACCAGATCTAGCTTGCAAATAATAGATACAGATGAACTGTCAACCAAGAGGCAAACACATCTATCATAGAAGGGCCTCAGAGCTTAGTAGAGGGCTTCGAAAATACTGTGTGCAACCACTAATCATTGTGATTGATACTCATCCTTGATTACCAGTCCACCCCTATATTGCATGGCCTTGCAAGATCTTTGCGAGATTCTCTGGGCAAGACAAGGCCCCCAAAGAGTTTTTGCCAAAACTGCTAGTGGTTTCAACTTTGTGTCTCCCAAAATGCTTTATGTATCTCACTGCGGTAAGGTCGTCTAGATGTAGAAGAAGTGCACAGTTCACTTTTTCTTTTGCAAAAGTTTGAATCACAAATGAGCCTTTAAGAAGTTTTAAACATTTATGTGCACTGACTACTCCTTTCTTGACAATTTATCTCCAGTCAAGATGTTGCCATATCAGCCCCCACCCCAAAGACTCACATCAGACTCTAATTCTAGATATGGAGACGGGGGAAACAGAGATCAACTGTTTCAAGTGTATTTGTGATCCAGCCACCAGAGAATATCTTCTCTCGGCTTCAAAGTGTAAATTACATTCTAACCACATCTGTATATGACAAACCTGTCTTCAAATGTCTTATCTTTCACTGTTGAAGGGCCCAATAAGGAAGAGTTGAAGGGAAGATCGCCTGAATCAAGGAACACTGAAGACATACCAGTGTCACCAATTGTCAGAGAGATACTTCCTGAGGATTAATATTAACTCAAGTTCCTTCTTGGCTACCCTTAACTTCAAACTTGGTAGTTGTTATAAGTCCTTCTCCAAGCCCATTGCAATTTCTAGAAACTCAGTTTGCTGAGGCAAAGCTAAACATGACTTTCCCAATTCACTGCAATGCCCATAGATTAAATGGCAAAATGAACTTGGTTGATCAAAACACTCTACTGGTCTGACAATATGACGTTGTCTACCTATGTCGGATCTATGACATAATATCGACAGACAGAATATAGACATACAAAAATATCGAAGCAAAAATATCGACATCAAAAATATCGAAGTTCTATCTACATAAAGGTAAGTACAAAAATATTGAGAAAAAAAATATCGTAGTACAAAAATATAGAAGTAAAAAATATCGTTTTTTTAAATGTATTAATAATAATGTAAAAATAATTTAAAAATACATATAATTTAACAAATTATAGATATAAACATTAAAACATATTTTAAAAAAATATTAACTAATACATATACATTTAAAATAAATTAAAAACTCTACATATACTTAAACCATATATTGCATCAGTAGGGAAAGCGTTGGATAGCGTAGGGGAAAAAATTACTATTCCCACTCTAAAGGGTGCAACAGTAGGGAAAGCGTTGGATAGCGTAGGGGTAAAAATTACTATTCCTGCTCCAGAGGGTGCAACAGTAGGGAAAGCGCTGGATAGCGTAGGGGTAAAAATGACTATTCCCACACCAGAGGGTGCAACAGTAGGGTAAGCGTTGGATAGCGTAGGGGAAAAAATTACTATTCCCACTCCAAAGGGTGCAACAGTAGGGAAAGCGTTGGATACCGTGGGGGTAAAAATTACTATTCACACTCCATAGAGTGCAACAGTAGGGAAAGTGTTGGATAGCGTAAGGGTAAAAATTACTATTCACACTCCAGAGGGTGCAACTGTAGGGAAAGCATTGGATAGCGTAAGGGTAAAAAATATTATTCCCACTCCAAAGGGTGCAACAGTAGAGAAAGCATTGGATAGCATGGGGGTAAAAATTACTATTCCCACTCCAGAGGGTGCAATAGTAGCAAAAGCGCAGGATAGCGTACGTGTTATATTAACATACTTATCAATTACATATTTTTTAAACAAAACACAGATGTAATATTTTATTTACAAAAATATAAGACTAAATACCAAATATTTATAATTAATATTTACTTAAATAACAAAAAATTACTTCCCACGCTACTCTCCCTTTAACACACAACACACTACGCATACAAAAAAACACAATTAATATAAATATCAATTAATCAATTAATAACAATTAATATGATTACATTGATGTAATTATAAATTAACTAATTGACAAATATTGATTACCAATTAATAATTAATGACCAATTAATAATTAATTAACAAGTAAATTACAAGAATAAACAATATTTATTAATAAAATATTTATAATTAATATTATAAAATAATTTATATAATCGAATTACTAATTAATTAATTAACAATTAATTAATAATAAATACCAATAAATAAATACAATCGCTTTAATTAATTTAATTTAATTATTCCACACCCTATTGCCCTATAAACACACAACCCACTACACATAAATAAATCACAAAATAAATGTAATTATCATCAAGGGCCATATGTATCATATAAATTCGCATTCGCAAAGGCCGAAATTCGCAGAATTTTGGCCTTTGCGAATGCAAATTTGCTAAATGGTATCTATGACTGAAAATCCGGTGTAAAATAAGGAGTCGCAAAATTTGCGATTCCTTATTTTGGAATTGCATTTAAGGAATCGCAAAATTTGCGGTTCCTTAAATGCAATGTATGAAGCTTAAAAAAATAATTGCTAATTGTCCCGAAGGAATCGCAAATTACCACCAACTTCAAGGTGGTGGTAATTTGCGAATTTCTTGAAAAATGCCCATTTTTGCATTTTTCAAAGTGCCATGTGACGCACATACATGCCCTTAGGGCATGTATGTGCACCACATGTACACCCATACTTATTTCAGGGGTGCAACAGGGTGTTCTTTGGACACTTCTGCACCCTTGAAGTTATTCTCAATTTGCGATTCTCAAATTGCGAATCGCAAATTGAGAATATATTCCCATTCCTTTCTATGGGCCAGGAGGCCCATGGAAATTAATGGGAAAGTATTCCTTATTCGCGAATTCCCAATTAAGGAATACCAAGGAATCGCTAATAAATTGTGATTTTCTTGATACATACCAATTAGAGATTCTGAAATAGCGATTTTTTTAAATCGTTAATTGGTATCTTGATACATATGGCCCTAAATCACTTAATAATAATTAATTACCAATTAATTATTAATTAACAAAAACAAAAAATATTTTTTTTTACTACATTAACTCTAATTAATTTAATTAACTAATTAATTACCAATTAATTATTAATGAACAGTTAAATAGTAATCAAACATATTTAAAAAGCATAATAATTAATTAAATATAATTAAATTACTTCCCTCCCTATTCCCCTATAAACCCACAACCCGCTCTGATACTAAAACGCGAAATGTAAACAAAATTACAAATTTCTACACATACATTAAAAAACATGTTTAACAAACATATAAAATACATAATAAAATACATAACACTAAACAACATTTCGATATTAGTAACATAGATACCTTAAAGTCGATATTCTGTCCATCAATAATATTGCACAATGATATTCTATACCATCGAAATTAAAACATCGATATTATTGTATATCGATGTTTTAATTTCAATATTTTGGCTACCTACCAGCTATGTCACTATCCTGAGACCCCTTTTCATTATATATAAGTTTCAGTAGTTTAATGAAACGTAATGGATTTGAGATGAGGCTGAAGCAAAGGAAAGTGAACCTGTATACCTAGCCCTGCTATAGGATTGCAGAAATGTAATGTGAGGCTCAAATATGGGTGCGAATATCTAGGCATCTTTTAAGTCCAAATAGAAAATCCAGTCCCTTGGAAGAAGAATATCTTTGAGATATGTACTTGTTTCCATTTCTAAATGAAACCATTGATGTTTCTCAAGTTCATTCCAGGGTGTAATCTGCTATGTTTCTTCTTGACTAGGAAACTGTTGCCACATCCAAACAACACTCTCCTATCATCAATTTTAAAAGCAAATCCTCTATCTCCGAACAGATTATCTCCCTCATCTCATGCAAAAATATAATAGGATTTGGAAGTCAATTTGAACCTGAATGGAATTGTTAGACCTGTCAGCCTTAGGGTGGTATTCGTCCCAAACCTTTAGCCTGCTTACCTTCAATTATGGCTGAAGTTTGTTTTTTGCTGTCCTTAGAACTCTGCACTTTACCAATGCGTACCAGTGCTAAAGTGACTGGTAAAAACGAACAGTAAGCAACATGAAGAAGTGAATAGGCTGATATAACACAAACTTTCACATGCCATAAAAAGCACACCAGCACTTTAAGCCTCCCTGGATTTTAGACCATTTAACGTATTGAATGGTAGGTATTAGATTTTTATTTTTTGCTCTTCTGTATTATGAATAGGAATTGAATTTAACTCTTAGATCATTGGTTGCTAAGAGATGTTTTTACAGGTGTCACATATTTAAATGACCTCTTCCGAAAGATTAGGCAAGGTGTACAATTTTAATTGTAGATTTTAATGATTGTATCATCAATGGAATATTGTAAATGATTTTAAGCGATAGTGCAATAAAAGCTTTCACTTATTCAGAGCTAAAGGGCTTGTCCTCACTCCCCTACACATGGTTTGATTCACAGATCCTTAATGGGCATACTTAACTTACTTATAAGTCCTCTGTAGAGTGATATACCACATACCCAGGGCCTGTAAATTAAATGCTATAAGTGGGTCTGAATCACTTATTGTGCCATCCACTTAAGTAGACCCCGGAAAACATGTCCCAGGCCTTACATTGCAGCCTGAATGCAGTGTCACATCACCATGGCATTTACATCCCTTCAAAAGTGTTAAACTGCCCTTTTATTGCATATAGGTCACCCCTAAGTTAGGCCCTAGGAAGCCCACAGAGCAGGTTGCAGTGTAATTAAAAAGTGGTACATGTACTTGTAAGTTTTACATGTCCTGGTAGTGAACAACTCCTACATTCTACTGTGAGGCCTACCCCTCCCGTAGGATAACATTGGGGATTCTTTTTTACATTTAATAAGCAGTAATTCCTAATTGGGAGCAGGTTGATATGTCATGTTTGGTGCCTATACAACTGTTAGCCTAAACCCATGGTAAAGGAAACGTTTGATTTTTCATTACACATTTGAAAAGGCCACATTTAGAAAGTTGGCCCCTAGACCTTTGTGACTGTAGCCTGTCTTGGATCACATGACTGCAGTGCAGCTGACAATTATGCTTTGTGTATTCCCCCCAGACAGTCATACAATGAAGGGGTTAGCTGTGCCTCAATGGGTCATTTGCTGGCAGGATGGGTGGCAGAGGTAAGCATAGCCCCACTTACACCTGAAAAGACTGTGCTCTGCCTTCACACCAAGGAACTAACAACTCTGTATTGTTACTGCAACCAGATTGAAGCCAGGGCAGAGGACTCTGGAAATTCCATGAACTTCAAAGCACCCTTTCAGAAGCTTCCCAAACCTTCCAGAAGAAGGGCACCAGGATATAAAAATAGAACTTTCAAACATACTCTTCAGTTCACTACTGTACATATGGAAGAACTCTCAGAGGACTGCCTGCTGCTTTGACCTGCTGTACACCCAGGCACACTACTGCTATATCTGGAAGGACAGCTTTGTTGCCTGAAGCCTGCTTAAGACCCTCAAATGCCAGCCCTGCTGTTGAGCCCTGCGTCTTCACCTTCACCCAGGATTGCCAGAAGTGACTCCTATGTCTAGTTTGCTGGCCTCCTGTTCAGAGACACAGGGACATAAATGGTGCTTACCACCTTAAACCCGCACCTGGTCCCAACCTGAGTGAGTCCTAAACCCCCAAGAGGTGTCTCACCACTCCCATATACTTGATTGCAGTACAAAAGACACCCAGATGGCCAATTTCCAAAACTGACAACTTAAATTTAGCCAAAAGTGCTCTGATAATCAGGAGGCCAGGACTAAACTGCCCAATGTGCATCGCTGGTCACATTTACATTGTGGCCTCACCCGCTACAGCAGCAGCAAATCTATTTCAACTGTCCTTTGCCAAAGGGGTATCCAGCCTTTTAGAACTCTCTTTGGCTACAGCCCTCTGCCTTGTCCTACTGGAGCTTTTCAACTTCCATTTCAACAACAAAACCAGAGCTTAGAAATCTTCACCATAGCTTCGACCCCGGGCCATTCGACGTTGTTGCTCCCTCCTCAGACACCTCCTGCATCCTTGCCCCTCTGAACTTTACCTTCTCATTTTCCTTCCAGAATTTTTCTAATTCTGAAAGTAAGCTCTTACTGCGCCCAATCCATTTCTTGTGTCTGAACTACGCTTCATTGCGGTCGAATTTAACATTCGACTTTGACCCTATCACGTGTGACTAGATGTCTGCAGTTGGCATTTTGACCTTTAAGGGGCTAGATTTCTCCTAAAATGTGAAAAATTCATAACTCCAGTCGTACTGATTGAATTTTTGGTGTCTTGGTGTCAAATAATTTATTGAAATGTACTCTATTTTTCTAAATTGTGTTGGGATGTTTAATGTGTTAGGTTTTTTCACTTTAATACTGTTGGTGTGCTACATAAACACTTTACACATTGCCTCTAAGTTAAACCTGAATCTTTTTGTGCCAAGCTCCCCAGGGTTAAGCACGGGTTAAATTTTGTGACTTTTTGTGGTTCAACCAGCAAGGGATTGTGGTTGTTGCTTAAGCAGGGCTCACTCCCTAGTCAACCAACATGCCAATTTCTCACAGGAGTAAGATTCCGGTTGAACGCCTGATACCATTTACAAATCCCTTGGTGGTCAATTATGTTTAAACAGTTTTGAAGAATTATAGCTATCCTGCCCCTCTCCGTTACAATAGGACCGTAAGATGCTCGTACCTTGGATTGTGCCACCTCTTGATTGTCCTCTAATGGAGGGCATTTAACTTTGTCTCTTTCTCTGGGAAAAGTACATCCAATTGATGTCTTGATAGAGTTGGTTATGCTATGGTCTCTTGTTGTAGGTGAAGCAGGTGATGAACCAGACCCTGGTATCATCTGGCCCTGGTGAAAGCCCAACTGCAAATAATGAAAGCAAGGGAAAATGCACTTTGTAAACATAGGCGAAAGTCTGCACATATTTACCAATATCCTTGTTAAAATATTGTCCAAATAGGAGACATTGCACCCACCACACAACTTGCCAGCTATCCCAAAGTCTGGTTTATCCTCATCAGAAGTCCTTTCCTTTTATCAAATATTAAATCTGATGTTGTTCCCTAGAAAACAGAGGGACATCTGGACCCAGCAGTAAATTCATTTGGAACCCAGTGAAACCCCGAATTGTTCATCTGTTCTGCCAAACAATGAACTTTTGATAAGAGACCCTGCATGACCAAAAGCGTACCCCCGACATGGAGATCAAGCTCTCTCCATACCCCTTTTGGGATCTTGCCCCCTTTCCTTCTCAGAGAGCCAAATAATTTGGGGTTCCCTACCAGGGGTACATATAATTTATTAGCTGGTAAAGATCACCGAGACTCAGCCCTCATTTTAGACCTTAAAACTCTTTCTAAGGAAGACCTTAATGTAGATTGTATATATTCCCTAACATGAGAGGTGGGGACCACTCTAAAAAGTTGGGGAGCTAACAGAGATATGGATCAAACCTCTGAAGACCCTACTGCATATAAATGAAAGTAGGAGCCTCTTCTTGAAGTGGTGGCCTTTTAACATTACTGACATCATCATTGTAAAACTTACTGTCATATCATCCATATAAAGAACAAAATTATTAGCCATCTCATCAAGTGTTCTTTTATTTGAATTTGGTATAGCCTCCAAGTTAGAGGATCCCAATTGCGACCGGAAGTCATCATCAAAACGCACATTTGAACTGCTACAATCAAACATATTCACTGAAACAAAGGTTCATTGAAGGACACCCACTTCTTAGATTTCATGCTTTTTACCCACCAGAAATAGAACCTACAGTTAAAGGGCCTGGAAGTTGGGGTTACACTTGCAACCCAGAACCACCAGCAGGTTCAAATAATAGATTCACAATATCATTGGCAACAGAAGGTCTTATATCCGATGCTTCCTGCTTCATGGATGAGTTTATCCATTCATTCATAATAATTTTATTTAGACTTTTACAGTCATAAAAGCACACAGATTAAATTCATACATATATAACTTAAATTCCAGTGGTAACTTTAAGGATTACAATACAGTACAAAAGTGCCAACAATATTCGCAAAATTAAAACAGTTATCATTTTAGATCCCAATTGTGTTAAAAAAATAAGTTAATATAAAAAACGTTAAGAAAATTATTAAACATTTAGTTGGGAATAGATAAAAAACACTTCAGAAATATACTGCCACGGACAACCATCATGAAATTAAATATCAGTTTCTAGGAGGTACCGTCGTTTCACCCACATTGCCTGGAGGAATTTAGAGATTACAGTAACAAACAATGGGTCCATATCAGATTTTAAAATTCTGAATATGGCAGAGTAATCCCTTATGCCCAGATTCCTACACAGTTGTATAATCCATTTTCTCCTAGCCTGTTTGTAGGCCGGGCAAAAAAGAACCACGTGGATTTCAGTTTCCTCCTCCACATGGAAACCAGGGCACAAATAACAAGCCTCATCAAACCACTTATTTGTTATTGCAAATAGTGGGAGGGTGCCAAATCTGAATTGTAGGAAGAGCCTCCTAGTAAGCGGAGGATGTATTGTGTTCAATAACTGTTCGAAGGAGTAGTATGATTTAAAGTTCAGAGACCCATAGGTCAAACTTGAGGTGGTAACCACTTGATTTAGGCTCGACAAATTATAATCTTTCAGCTGTTTCGCTAAAGTTTTTTTCGGGGTAGCTGAATATCCCTCTTCCCGAGAGACCCATAGATCCTCTCTGCCGATAGCACGGAAGGAAGCTCTCACAAAAGACAGCCATGGTATATTTCGCACAGCTCCTGGTATCAGTAGGAGTGACTTAAGTTCCTACCTGTAGTGGCTCAGTTCAGCTGTGCTCATAACCCCCGCCAGTATAGCAGTGGTCGGCTCGCAATTAGGTCTGCTACTGGGAGGATACCCAAGTCCATCCTAAGTGGGACCAACAGACTATTAGTCGGCAGCGCCATAATGCTTCTAGGATATTTGTTTTCAGTGGTTTTCAATATATTTGTTTTATTGTGCCCCCAAAGTTCCGCCCCATACATGGCTGCCGAGCGTGCTTGCACTTTATAAATCTCCAATTGGGGCTAATTGCCTTCAGTGTACTACCATTGTGCACTTTCCTTAGACCCCCTATTGTTTGAGCAAGCCTCAAATTCGCCTTCTCGATTTGGGGAACCCAAGACATTTTAGGTCAGTCCCAAATATTCGAAGATGTGAACTTGTTCCAGCGGAATATCATCCATTACTGGATGGGGATAGGTATAGGATTTAGCATTAAACACCATGTATTTTGTTTTATTGATGTTAATTAAAAGTTTTCTCTTTTTGCAGAAATGGGTAAATTTGCTTAATACTCACTGCATCCCCATAGGTGTCTTTGAGAGGAGCAGGGTATCATCTGCAAACATGAATGCAGGGAATTTACGTGGACCTATCTTTGGGGAATCCAAATCTTTTGCACGGTACAGATCCTCCACAAGGCTATTAAGGAAGAGTGAGAAGAGGGTTGGCGCAAGGACACAGCTCTGGCGAACCCCCTTATCAACAGAAAAGGGGGCCATCAATTGTGCGTCCTTTCCATATCTCACTCTGGCATAAGTGCCCTCATGGAGGCGTTGCAATTGTAAGCAGAGATAAGGTGGAACCCCCATGTTTGATAAGATATTCCTCAACAGGTCACGATCAACCATGTCAAACGCCGACTTTAAGTCAACGAAAATAAGATATAGACTCCTCTGTTCAAGGACCACCTGCTTCCAGTGGATCAGCTGCAATCTAAACAGCTGATCCACCGTAGACATCTTGGCCCTGAAACCCGCTTGTAATGGGGTAAGTATGTCTTGATCTTCCATCCATTCCTGCAATCTCCCTAACAACAACCTCCCATACAGTTTCTGAGGAACGTCGATAAGGCTAATAGGCCTATAGTTTGACGGTTCCAATGGGGAACCTATCTTAAAAATTGGGACAATCTCAGCACCTGCACACGTCAATGGTGCAGGAAGACCATATTGGATTGCATTAAATAATGTTAAAAGTTATGGGGCCCAAATTAGCTGCTCGCTTTTAAATAAGTCGCCCGGTATTTTAACCAGTCCTGGGACTTTGTTGGGCTGCAATTTGGCCATGCAGATGCCAACTCTCCCAAGACAGATGGGGGTGCATCACATATGCTTCGAAGATTAAAATTACAGAGTGGAGCGTTATTAATATTTGGGCCAGGAAGGGGGCAGGAATACAAATCCCTAAAGTACGTGAGCCAGGCACCTTCATCGATATTAGGGTCAAGTGTGGTTCTACCTTCCACTTTCCCATGATGAACCAAATTCCCAAAATCTTTGCTATCTTTTTTGTCGAGGGCTATCTTGATCTCTTGCCACCTTCCTGTTTCCCATTCAGTTTTTGCATTTAAAATAATACTCTTATATGCCTTCCTAGCCTCCCTGACACGGGAGGAGTCGGCCCCTTACAACAGGGTTTGTTTCGCTACCCTGCAGGCTTTCGTGTACCATATTTTCCTAGCACCACCGGATTTATGGTTAATGGTGCTGCTCTTAAAAAAGAAGCTAGCCAGAGCCTCAGTCAATTCTTGGTGGAGCACTCCTAGCTCACTAACGAAGCCGGGATATGTCAGTTTCCCAGCTATATCACTAGTTCTCTCTAACACTAGAATAACACTGGCATATAATTTGGACACTGATTCCTCAGATTGTTTTAACTTTGTCCATCTGATACGCCTCCCTCCCTCAACAATCGCCAGATTATTTTAGAACACCTCTTCGCTAGCTCCTCTTGAACCAGACCACTGAAAGCCCCAAACCATAACTATGGGATTGTGATCACTCTGAAATCTTTCTTCTCCAGTAAAGTCAACCACCTTGTGCCATAGCTCCACACTGATCATAATGTAATCGATAACCGTGGCCTGGCCAAACCTCTTAAAGGTCGGTCGACCAGGGTTATCGCTAGGGAAGCGGCCATTACAGACCCTAAGTAAAAATCACAAGGTCAGAGAAGTTATCTGTAGGGCTAACGGAGTCCATCGATTAGCAAAATACATGTTGGGGGGGGGGGATTGACCAGGAAAAATCCTCTTCATCAGTGATTGTATGGGTGACTCCATTTATTGGCTCAAAATGACAGTTGAAATCTCCACAGATTATAAAATTTAGATTTCCTGCCAATCTATCTAGAAGATTTGACAAGCTGGCTATCGTTGCAGATGTCCCACCATACTGAACCGGTTGAGAATAAACATTTACAATAGCAAGTTTTTGCAAGTTCTTATGGGACAAAAGGATGCAAGTTATATCTAAGGAGTATGTCTCAACTCTTTTAACCTTGCAACCTAAATGTGAGGCAACCCATATACAAAGACCCCCTGACGGTCTCCCCATAGTACCCTTAACAGCACCCTCACAATAAGCCACAAAGCCTGCCCTATATTGTGGTTCTACTGCCCAGGTTCCCTGGAAGACACATATTTCATGGGAATCAATGTATTCACCCCAGTCTGCTTGATCCAGTTTGGAAGCAAGCCCTGCAATGTTCCTGGATATTAATCTTGAACCACCAGTAATTAATTGTACTGATGGCCTACCTGGTCCCTCGGTTAGAAGGTTAGCTACCCCAGTGCCCATCGGGTTTCTAGTCTTCCTGGCATTGTCAAATTTATCAGTTTCGGGGGTAATCACTAAATTACTGTGTTCAGGGGTAAGCTGCAGGGTTTCAATAATATGGCCAGTAGTTTTTCTGCTAGTATGACCACTTGACCTTAAACAAGTTACATGCTCCCTGTCCTTTTCTCCCAGTCTGGGGACTATTGCCTCATTGCCCCCCGCTGCACACATGGGTCTAAACAACTCTTCTCTGTCTCCATGTGATAGTACATTAATACTTTTCTGTTTACCCATGTTTGATGCTTGATCGATGTGGACCGAAGTCAGTCAGTCTACAGAATCAAGTCGCTGAATCTTTTGTAGAGGGATATTACTGGCAGTTGGGCACCTTTTTCCCTAGTTGAACATATGGTTGATTGGGCCTTCCTACCTTCAATTTACTCATAGTTCCCTGGCTGCATGAAATTATCTAGAGGTGTGTAAAAGTACCTCAAGTCCCTTGCCTGTATAAGGGTTTGCAGGTTTACCAATGGACCCCCACAAACATGTGAAGCAGCCCTCGGATCATTAACATTAATAACAATACAATATCCTGGTGTATTTTTCTGCTTTACTCCTACCCAGGCCACCCTTCTTACAAATAGAATCCTAAACTGCGCCTAAGGAGGGAGCAGTCTATTGATGTTTAGCCAGTGTATTGTCTTATTTTTTAGCTGCTCATATGTTTCGGAATACCCTTGTTTAAGTTCTGAGACGCCAGTCAGCACAGTAACATAGGGGCTACAGTCCGGAGGGAGATCTAGATGTTGGTGATCATTCTCTACATCTTTAGCTTTTCTCAGTCCCCCACCCACTGACTCTGTAGCCTTCGATTTTCCTTTGTTGGTTGTTTCTGGCCTCTTAGTGTTAGTGGGCAGTGGTAGTGGTGAGGGACCAATGCCCGTAGTTACAGTTAAACTAGTACCCAGTCGGCCCTCAGCCACCCGTCCTGTTTCTTCCCTCAAACCATCCGTATGCTGTGCTTCAACCACTAAGTTGCTCTTAATGTCTTCAGCAACATTACTTGGTGAGGACTCAAGTTGCACAAGCTTATTCTCAACTATCCGGAGTCTCATTAATATAGGTCCAAAGATGTTTCTATTAGGGCACCTGTTTTTAGCCAGTATTGTTCATCAATATTTGGGAGTCCAATGTTCCTCTCTTTTAAGTTCTGGACATTTGTCACTACAGGTGGTGGCAATGGATCCTCCG
Organism: Lissotriton vulgaris; assembly: GCF_964263255.1. Taxonomy (NCBI): domain Eukaryota; kingdom Metazoa; phylum Chordata; class Amphibia; order Caudata; family Salamandridae; genus Lissotriton; species Lissotriton vulgaris. The sequence continues at coordinate 474,209,671 of NC_141694.1, forward strand.
TTTCGGGGGCCACATTTGGGCATTCGTCCGATTTGCTCCGCTTAGATGCCTTAGAATTCTGATAGGCTCCTCCTCTCTTCCTTTTTGAGATTGCACCCTGCATATGCTGCTTGGGATTACCGGGTTGGTCATGAACCAAGGCCGTACACAGTGCATTGTTACTTGGATGGGTTTCTAAAACTTCACTCTGAACCAGAGAGGGGCCTACAAACTCTCGCTCCTCAATAATACTCAAAGAGTCATTCCGTTGGAGGCTTGGGCTCAATGCCTGTGGAGCAGAGATCGGGGGGAATGGAGGGTGTTCGATGGCGAGCGAACATTTATTATCCCCCCTTATGACGACCTCTTTGAGAATACAGGGTCCACCGAGAGTCTGAGTTCAGTAATCACTATCTCGTGGGCTAGTAGAGATGAAGCCCTTGTAATGAACTGGTCTAATGTTCCTGCCACATAGCCCACTCCAGGATTTTTCTGTGACCGCCCCATACATGTTGCCATCATTTCTCGCGATTTAAATATGAGGTGTAAAGCTAGTGTTAAGTATGATAGATAATCACTTACTGTAGCAAGATGGTGGATGTTTAAGATGGAAAGAACCAAGAGGGGGGCCTATCCCAGCCTCTCACAGTCTCGAACGGGCTCAAATGGGCCCGACCTTGGCCCAGGCTTTGTCCGGCGCTCGCCCGCGCATGTTCCGCGTAGCGGGTCCTTACGGTAGTGAAATAGCACTAGTAGGTGGAGCTATGACAATTAGGCACAGGTGCGTGGTCTCCCTGAGGGTCCTGAGGCTTGTAGTCCTTACGCTCCCAACACAATCAGCAACACAAACAGCAAGTCCTCCTCTGCGAGTGGCTCCCGCGAGGCGGGGGCCGCGAGAGGTGATGTAGGTTGCAGGCAATTAGGCACAGGTGCGTGGTCTCCCAGAAGTTCCTGGGGCTTGTAGTCCTTACGCTCCCAACACAAACAGCAACACAAACAGCAAGTCCTCCTCACTTTTTAAACAGAGTTAGCTACATAGGCATCCAAAATTACATCCGATTCACATCCACTAATATTAACATTTAGATTTTGTTTCATAATTGCAATAATATAAATAAATAAATACAAATGTTTATTTTTAATGCTTAAAATGCAGGATTAATTAATCCTAGCATAGCAAGGTTTTCAATTATAATGCAGCAGAAAGTGTCCAGTCCTGGCGCTACAAATCATTTTGGAACGAAAGAGCACAAATAAACGCTTCTCTGCAGGAAAGAGACAAAGGATACAGTGCTTGAGGCAAACCCTACAGAGAAGCTGTTCAAGGAAATTCTAAAGTGTGCAAAACCCATGTCCAGCAGAATGACAATGTAGCAAGCAAGCTGCAGTGTGTGCGGGTGGGAGTGAAATTCACAGTTAAAAGGTGAATAACATAGCTAAATTACAACAGCAAGAAAAGAAGTAGGAAGCTTATCAGAGCCTCTGTTTGTAACATATGAGTGACCTCTATTTTGTTTTCTGCCGAGGTGGGCAGCATTTTGGGAAATGTAGTCCCAGTTTGAATTAAAGGGCTAATAACATAAAAAGAACATGAAAAGAACTGCATAAAACAGCCTCCATTCTTGGAAATAAAATTGAATCCTAATTTGACAACTATCATGATATGTCTGATGTAAACATAGCAAAAACAAGGGCAATCCACAAATAACCCTACCCATCCAATACACCTGCTAAGCGCAAATGGCCATTATGTATTTTGAATCTCAAATTATATAATACATGGAATATTCAATTGGAACATAGATCCTTTTGGAGTAATCCTTAAAAAACATTCAGATACACTTAGTAATATCTTGCTTTCCTTTATTTGTGTAGCTCTTCATTTGGCAAATACTCTGTCCAAGCACTGTCATATTACAATGAAATAGGCAAGGGCCAAGAATGAGAAGATATTCATCCTTTCTTTCCTATTATGAACAATAAGTGATTTTCAACTCAAAACTCCAGGAAATCTGTGAACTGAATGCTATACAAAGCATCTTTCACTTATCTGTTTTATTATACATACTAATTAAAATTATGTTTTAATTTGCTTGGAAAAGTGCAAAATAATATTTGGTTAAAGCCATATAGTGGTACAAATTACAATGAGAGAACTAATCCATGATCTTGGACTAAATATTGAGTGTGGTAAATCATTGTCATACCCTAATATTATGAAACTGAGTGATGGCAGTTTAATTGAGTAGTAATGGATAATCTGGCAAGCGATAAATATGAAGCTACCAGAGAAATATTTCTGCATGTTCAATATGTTCAGGACATGGATATCCAAGAGTCAGCTGCTAAATTATAAATGGGGGAGGGTTACCTATTGATGACGAAGTGGAGCCTTCAGAAACCTAATGCCGAGGCTAGCAATAACGTTCAACCAGAACTCAATTTAGAAATTAATGGTCATGTCTGAGATTGACTTGCAACTCCCAGTAATGATGAGACACGCTGCACTGAGAAGCAAGATATTCATTCAGGGACAGTCAAATGAGTGACCCCAGGGTTTATTCTCTGTGCTGATCAGCCTAAATATTCTTCTATGGGCTGGTGGTAACGCATATGGTAGTTTTTTTGGCACTGCAGTGAGAAGCTTGTGTGACCTTTGGTGAGCTAGTTTGTAGGTCTTGGCTGTTACCTAATCTGATAGTAGCCAACAGTTAATAATTATCCTTATTTTGGCTGCCTTGTTCCAACCTTATCATAGTTGCTAGTTTCCACCTCTTAAATTATGTGGTTATGTATCTGCCTATAAATCAAGCAGTTCCTGTTCATTTCTTCTACTGACCATTAAGCAATCATTTGAGACTGTCTAACATTGGATAATTTTTTTCGGGTTTCGCTGGCGAGCATACATACGTTCTTCCTTCAGCACTTTATTTAAGTTGTTAGTGTGGGCAGATCCTCTACAGGTGCTATATCTTGCCAAGCAATCCATCAAAGATACTTTTCTTCAGCATATATTAAAATATTGTGTGAGTATTGAGAAGAAGAAACTGACAGTAGCCTTCTATTTGTCCCTTTGTTTTGAGGAGGGTTGCCAAAACGTCTTATCATGAGTCACTAACATCCAACAACATTTTGTTCCGACTAGGTTCAGAATTGGTACTGTGCATCACCTGGTTGCTTTTCCTATTATGAAGTCCTGCCCTTCAGTTTCAATCACATGCCCATGTGATGGTACGAGTAAAGAAAGCATGCTCCCCTTTATGTGTTCTGTAACTTATATTCTCAGTACAGGCACTACTATCATAAACCAATTTTTTATGTGCAGAATGTGAGAACTCACAAAGTTTCCCTGAAGCTTTTTCCTGCACTAAATGATCACTTAGTGTGTTTTAATGTTGCTCTTTTTATCTTGAAAGCCATGAACATGAGGAAAAGTGTCATGTGTTAGATATTGTTTTTGATTAATGGTATATCCTAATGACTGTAAGGTAATGATGGTCTATTTATTTATTTATTATATGGATTATCTTGAATTATTTTAAATGTTATGTTATCCTTTTTATGGACGTTTATGGCTGTTTTCACTGGTCTGTAAAGTTTTAAGCATTACATGTTTACTGTTAAACTATCTCTGAAATATCAAGTACAATCAATGTGAATATTTTGCAATCTCGAAAACTATCAATTCCTATGTCATAAAGAGGAATGTGGAAATGAGTTTTTATTCAACCAGACCTGAATCTAAATGTTTCTATAATATCGAAACATTGAGTGGCTGTCTATCAGTCTCAGATGTAATAGGCTATGAAAGTCTCATAATCACTCTCTACAATATATGTTGGGATCCAGCAAGCAAAGCCATGGAGAATATGACAAATAAGGGATACAAATAACATGATGAGATGTAGAGAACTTTGCCACAGTTTTCTTTGAGAGATTTCCAGAAGTTTCACTGTTGTGGTGCAGTACAGTAACATCAATAGAAATGCATGCTTTAGAAATCAAAGCTGCACATCATAACCGAATGGTCTGGGGGTGCATGTTTTTTTGTACAGATGTCAGCGCAATACAAATAGAATATGATGTATATAATTTACACTATCCAAGAGTGATTTAGATGTTTAAATGTTGCTTTTTTAAAGTAAAAGTTGCTTTTAGATATTTTTGTGATTTTGTAGTGATTTATTTATACAAAACTAACTATTCTCTGATTGCCAATGAGGCATGTGAGTTATACATGTCAATGATATCCATCTTTACAATTAAGTATTAAAGAGCCCTTTCACCCAAACTGTTGTAAGTATTGCAACAGTTTCTAAGAGACCTGCAAGTACATACAAAATATGGTTGTGCAAGGGTTTTATAATGTATGTTTCAATGGTGTAATTATTTTTAAAACTAAGCAGATAGAATACTTGAATCTCTAAGACTGTGATGAGCTCTTAGGGCAATGCGCCAAGACAGTAATACCAAACAGGATAATGAACCTGTGGTAGATTTAACATTAAGAATTAGATTAAATTAACTGTGCAACTTCCTTATCTCATTGTTATATTAAATTGTTCTGTGAATATGCATTTCTGGTCTATTCTATGTTGATAACAAGCGGAATATAAGCAATATATTTACCTTAATGCGTGCTTCAATGATTGCTGAAAAAAACCCTTTTCAAATTCAAGTGAGATGACAGTGCGGTGATGAATGTGTATGGCATTGAATAATTTTACCATTGTACTGATGTGAAAAACCTGCCATATATTTGTTTACAAATTCATGAAAGCAGTCATTTTAATCTATAAACATGATAACATACTACATTTGGTCAACTGACATACATTAGGACACTGTGTTGTGTGAACAAAAACCCTAGGCAGTCAACAATATGGCAAACAAGTAATATAAAGTGACAGCGAAAAAAATCATACATAGAGAATTAAAATAAAATTAATCATGATTTTACTGAACACAAATAAAAATCATACAAGTAAATAGCATAACCATCACCGTATGATAGTAAAAATATAATTAAAAAACATATATTTCATACATTTATTATTTCATCATGCAAAATACACCCTTAAAGAATAATATCACTGGTATCCGTGAGAAACAACACCGTGGCGAGTGAAACTCGACGCGCGTTTCGGCGTAAACAGCGCCTTCTTCAGGAGCCACAAAGTGATACAGTGATATCTGAAACATACATATAGAAGAAACAATCTGTTATAATATATTCAAAATACTAGTACAGGACATGAAGAGCACATACTAAAATATATTTTTTAAAATGAACACACATTTAATAAAAATCGACATTTTCGCTGTCAAATTATTACATCTCTTATCTTGTTACCACGACAAAACTGATAAAGTCATAAGAACCAAGATTGTGCAGTACTCAAAACTAAACTAAGGAGAAAATAAAGAAATTCATTGCTTGATACAATGATGATAAACACACAACACAAAATTGCTGTAGCATAAAAATATTGTAGTTATATGTTTGATAATTCAATCAGTTCATAACAATGATTATTTCATAATTTCTTTCTATGTAACCATTCGTTAACTATATTCATGTACATTGTAACAAACTCACTGTATTAAGAAGATTAACAGAACTTGTATGCAGGAAATAAGCAAGCAGTTCTCGGGCACTCGAAAAATTAATGGCCACAACAGGTGTATTCCTAGAATATACAAAATATCAGATTTCAGTCTGCAAATCCTTTAGAGTGCAACCTGTGAGTTATACACGCAATGATAAATCCCTAAATAATGGACACAAACATGGATACACAATAAAAGAACATATGGAACGTAGAATGGCAGACAAATCGATGTGGCACCTAGCACGAGTATTTCCAAAATATTTAACCTATTCCTAATTATTTTCCGGTCAGTTTTATAAGATTATTTTTGCGTCTTAAAACAAGCTGAAAAATGTTTCTATGCTGGTCACAAGAGTTATATCTTTGTTCCATCTAAACAAGAGAAAACATGGCTGGAAGATGAAAAAAAGAAGATATGACTCAGGATGGAAGAAATCTTTCGTTTGTCTCGCAGCACATGATGGTATCAATTTGTGGCAAATGCGATTATAAAAAACATATGGAATTACTAAAATGACTCTTTATCAAGACTCTGTGGCAAAAGGAAGAAGAAGAAGAAAATGGTCAACTTCTCAACGACCAATTGTCAAACGAATCTAAAGTTAGACAACCACATACCTGTTGTATGGATAGCGGCAAGACTTCTATTGCTTCAGTTGATAAAAAGTATCCACAGGCACCGATATGTATTATTTTTAGGATCCTGCAAGAATATATAAAGAAAGACTAGTTCAGGACCAATTGAGTCTAAGATTCCATAAAAAAAGGGGTGAGGAGCCCTAACGTTACAAAGTCTACCTTAAAACGTAGAGCCGTGTCTTCTTTACGACGGCATGTTAAGGATATACGATGCTTCGTGATTGCCCTACACCGATCTTTTATAGAAGCCTCCTCCAAACAGGGTAGCTAAAGAGAGGGAATAAATCAGAAGGCATGAAGTATATTTTCCTATTAGATCAACGGAAAGCAGGTTAAGCAGAGGGACTTGTGAATCGAAAAATATCTAAATATTGACCATAGTCTAAGAGTCTCAGGATAGGAGAACATCTCCAAGGGCGCTTACCTTTAGAATCAAACTGAAAGCAGGATAATGCTCTCAGCGTCCCGACGTGTCGACGTGCAATTCCGCCGCGGAACCAGAGGGGCAGGAAAATAATCAAGTTGATCGGAGACGGCCGGTGGTATAAATACTTCATCTACGATTGGATAAACGTTTGCACCTGATCACGTAAGAAAAAAAGAAACGGGACTGCTAGCTTTGGCGTCCCAGAGCTTGTAGTTTTAATAAAGGAAGGACTAAAAAAATTGTGATTGTGAATAAAGAAAAGGGACAAACCAATGTAATCCTCGAAAAAAACGGAAGAAAGCTACTGTTATGGAGGTCAAAAAAGAAAGAGTTTTAATAAAGGAAGGACTAAAATGATTGTGATAGAAAGAACATAAATTACAAGATAGAATTACACTCTATTTAACCAGTCGATAATTGGGAGCAATCCTGTACATATGGATATTATATAATTCTAAAAATGAAAAATTCAGTAGCCAGTCAAATTAATCGACACAAGAGGGGGGGAGGGAAATTACTAACTGATGTGACCCTCAAAGCGAAAAGGGGACCTTGGGGGGCTACTTCAGATAAATTTTATAAATCTCAGATTTGCAAGAAGCAGAATATGAAGCCAAATACCATCTACGTAGACGATCAATAGTTAGGAAGGGAGAGTCAATATCTCAACAGAATTATATAGCTACTTGATGGGGGGGAAGAATCATATCTGAGGAAAAAATTCAAAATATTTTTTCTTAACCCCTTATAATATGAACAGAATTCTAAATGTGTATAAAGCTACCTTAGGATATATATAATATAATCTGCCAACTGGCTAATACCTATAGCTAATAGATCCATCTCAGCTAAGAAGAACGATTCAGAATTATACAGAAAACGTTGCCACTAGGCAGAGAGATGCAATTCAAATAATCGCATTCTCCCACGGGATCTCACTGTTCAACCCGATTTTGAAAGTGCCCAAGCTGAAAATACAAAAGACTTCTCTCTTTTTTCGAACTTTACAGCCACCTTTATTTTCTGGGAGCCTGATCTTCTCTATGATACGCCATTTAAAGTCATCAGGCTTATGTTGCTTTTCTTGAAAGTGTCTGACTAATGGGGCTGCAATTTTATTAGTACGTATCACTGAGCGATGTTCAGTTAACCTTTTCGAGTGCCCAAGAACTGCTCGCTTGTTTCCTGTATACATGTTCTGTTAATCTTCTTAAAACAGTGAGTTTGTTACAATGTATATGAATATAGTTAACAAATGGTTACATAGAAAGAAATTATGAAATAATCATTGTTATGAACTGATTGAATTATCAAACATATAACTACAATATTTTTATGCTACAGCAATTTTTTGTTGTGTGTTTATCATCACTGTATCAAGCAATGAATCTCTTTATTTTCTCCTTAGTTTAGTTTTGAGTACTGCACAATCTTGGTTCTTATGACTTTATCAGTTTTGTCGTGGTAGCAAGATAAGAGATGTAATAATTTGACAGCAAAAATAACGATTTTTATTAAATGTGTGTTCATTTAAAAAAATATATTTTAATATGTGCTCTTCGTGTCCTATACTAGTATTTTCAATATATTACAACAGATTGTTTCTTCTATATGTATGTTTCAGATATCACTGTATCACTTTGTGTCTCCTGAAGAAGGAGTTGTTTACGCCGAAACGCGCGTCGAGTTTCACTCACCACAGTGTTGTCTCTCACGGATACCAGTGATACTATTCTGTAGGGGTGTATTTTGCATGATGAAATAATAAATGTATGAAATATATGTTTTTTAATTATATTTTTACTATCATACGGGGATGGTTATGCCATTTACTTGTATGATTTTTATCTGTGTTCATTAAAATCATGATTAGTTTTATTTTAATTCTCTATGTATGATTTTTTTTGCTGTCACTTTATATTACTTGTTTGCCATATTGTTGACTGCCTAGGGTTTTTGTTCACACATTATTATCCCTGCCCTAGGAGTTCATTGACACCAGTGTTTAGGGGGTCTTTGTTTTTTTCAATCCATATATTAGGACATTACCATTTAAATCAATGTAAATACATTTTTGATAATATTATTGAAGGAAATATGAAGACTCCTGAAAGAGTAGAACAGTCTAGGTAATTTAAACTGTGGAAAACTGGATTTGTCTACTTTCATATTTAATCACATAGGTGTCTTTGAAAATGTTATAAATATTACTAAGCATTGCTATTAAAAAAAGTCAGATATTTAAAAAAAAAGTAACTGCTGATATGGCACAAATGCAAAATCTATAGTGCTGAACAAAATGACTTGCATGACTGATTAAAAAGAGTGTTTAGGAGAAATTAATTTGCTTTATTTGTTGGTCTTTCCCACAATTATGGGTATTTAGAGCAATGATAGCAATGTGTATTTTACTAATTTTGAGAGAGTATTTACTAATTTGAAATAACAATGTAGTAATATTTGTTTTCTTTTAGAGATTTTGTGGAAACTAAATGAGGTCATTTCAGGTAGTACAGAATTGCACAATTATAAGTCTATTATTTGGTTACATATGTTCCATAGATCATAGTCCTGTCATTGCATTATGCAAATGAAATAAATTTAACTAGAAATGCAAGGGTTATGTGTGAATGTATGAATAGGTGGTTATAAAGAAAAATAGAACAATTACAATTCTATTTTGAAAACAGTGAGAACATGTACAGAATATAAGAAACCATTCAACAATGTGTTCCTGTGACAAAAGAACATGGAGAACAATAGAGAGAAAGAGAGAGAGAGATAGGAGTTGGGGTCTGTCTCTTGGACCATGACAAGTGAAGTCAATTACACCAGGACTATAACTCAAGGAATTAAAGTGGTCACAGAAATATTCCCTTATTTAGAGATTAGCCCTTGGTCTCTTTTTATATATTAGAAATAAGGGCCAACACTGTTGTCTTCATAACTAATCTTTTGGGATATCATACTCCATCTATCAGATCTCATAAAACTGAAATCTTTGATAGGGTTGAAAATGTTATATTTTCTGATTATAAATTATAAGGTAGTAAGTGCACTTTAGATTATATTTGAGTCTTGTACAGTTTGAAACAGAAGTCAGAATCCTACGTTGCATACACCACCATTTAATAATGATTCATAAAATGGTTTAGTTCTTTGTTTTTCTGAACTGCTCAAGTTTTTCATAGCAAAGCTCTATGTTGTAATATAAAGTGGGAAAGCCATGTTGCAATATTAATAATGCAAAAAGTAAAAGAGCAGTTGCCTTGTGGGGGAAAGGTGCTTTTTTTCAAGACACCCAAGCATTTAATACAGATTGTGTACATATGTGACACCACCATTTATGGTCACATTACTCTATTTTACATGTGTACATTTTGCCCATGTTGCTCTGTTGGTCATGTAAAAGTAAAGCAAATAGTTCATAACCTTCATAAAGACATTTTATACATTATCACTTAAAGTTATGAAGCTTGAGAGACATTGTTTTGATAAATACCAATTGATTAGAGAGTTTAAAAGAAACTAACAGAATTGCAGAGAAATGTTCTTTTAAATGCTTCCAGTAGATCAAACTATGACTGTTTGCTGATTAAAATATGTAATGTGTTGGAGACGACTCATGTTCACTTGTGGAATATGCAGTTATTTTTGCAAATCATAATAAAAATAAATAGACTTAATATTTTCATATATGAATAACATGTTCTTTTCAGATGTGGTTATTTTATTATGTTTATTTCATAGCCTTATAAAATAACTATACTTATTTTACTGAGTTACTTCCACTCTTTATAATAAGCATTTAAGGAGCTGGAGAAATCCCCACATGCAATATAGAGTGAGCTATATTCCCACTCATAGACATCATCCATATCTCAATAGTTTCTCCATAGTTCCCCAAACTTATCTACTCTTCCTCTAAAGTTCAATGCATACCATGTAGGTAAATTGACTACTTCTTCATTTCAATCCTCAATTCTTAGCTTGTTGTTTGATGTCTAGTTTAATCTACCAGTTTGTATACAATGACAAAGAAGAATACATAGAGAAGACATTTACAATGACCTGGTGAAATTACTTTAGTGTCAGACATTTTTATAATTTGCAGTCTATCACCCTACAGCTTTTTAGATTTGATCAGTCCAGCAACATATGTGTCCTTGTGCTCTTTATTGCATCTCTACTTCTTTCAAATTTCCTCCTCCAGTGTAGCCTAACTCATCTTGTTGTTGCACTGGTCTACACTGCATGTTGATGTTCATTTGTGGTATTTAAAATAGTGGAATTTTCCCACTAATCCCCTCATTACAAGTTGCAGGTACTTGTGTAGTGTACACTCAACACAAAAGTATTGTTACCATGCGTAAACATCTCACCAGTGCCATGCAGTTATGAATTAATCATTTGACCGCGAGAAATAATTTCTCAGAGTCAGTTTTACTTTAATTCTGAACAGAAATTAATGCCCATATTTACCACCTGCTGTGGGTCAGGTTCCTAGTGGGGTTGAGGGTTGGGAGGGTAGAAGAGGGAAGAGGAAAATGTGGCATGGTTAGGGGAATGATTAAATCCTCCATCTTGCAGAAGGTAAAATGTTTGGGAAGGGGTAGGGACAGAGGCATGGCTGCTGTTGCAGCCAAATCCTCATGACATTTTGCAACCAGGAAAAATTGGGTCAGGTGAACTGTGTGTGGGAACACTGGGCCAGTCATGATCAGGCAGAGCAGCATTCCACCTAGGGATTTGGCTCCACTTGACTCATAATGAAAGGTCCATTAAGCAGAAATCCTTCCATGTCATCACCCCACTGATGGTTGTTTTGGTCATAGATTAAAATTGTCTAGTTGAATTTGGTTTATGTTTTAACAGATTGACTAGACACCGGACAGATTTACAAGAATCCTAGCATCTGTTGGGTCATTAATCATCTCTACCATTTCTCAATAAATAGATAAAGGATCTAATTCAACAATTCAAACAATTGAATTCATAAATCATGCTTATGCCTAAGGTACATGGGTAAAGTATAATTTGCACCACCACATATTTCATATGTCATTGTTGAGGTAATATGTGAGGTCATAAGCAGTGTATCAAAGCTGTGCAGGCTATACTTAGGTCAGTTACACATATCTAGTGAATTTTGGTATTTGTTTGTGTAAAAAAAGTTTTTTCTTATTATTTGAAGACTTACGCATAACTCGACTTTAAACTTTGTCTTTTTTTCGTGAATTTGTACGTTTTTTTAATTAAGTTAAAATCTCCCTACCTTACTAGCATATAACTCCCCTTAAACTTCGATTTCTCCAGTGAAGTAATATCTTATTGCAATACATCTGCGGCGAATGCCCTGCTTTGCATGGCATGGGATTAGCTGCAGGACCCGGCCTAAGACCAGGTCCTGGACCTCGTCCCGTGTACGGCCAACTCCCCATTATATTCGTCCTTCGGCCAAGTGTAACATGTCATGGCATGGCATGGGGATGGCTGCAGGGTGTGGCCTGCAGCCAGACCCTACATCTGCACCCTTCAAATGTTAAAGCACCAGTGAGTGGCCAAATGCCCAAGGAACTGCAATTCACAACTTTGGTTGTTCTGGCTCCTGCAGGACTCCTGTGGTACCACCAGGAGCCAAATTCATTTTTACATTAGCCCATTGGGACCCCTCTCAAGGGTTTGGGGTCAGGGAATCCTTAACCTGCCCCCTTCTATGTTTTTTATTTTATTCTTCAGGACACAGGGACCAAGTCCCTGAGTCCGGTAATGGTGGACATAACATTTCTCCTCATGTTGTTGCCAGCAGCACATATTTATTCATCCACTGTGAGTGCTGTGTAGTATGCAGATTTATACTAAATCACAAAAAGCATGCTTTCTGTGTAAAGATGCAGCTTTATGCCAAAATAAACATAATTCTGTACAGCTGTTTTCTCTGAATAGCTGCTCAAATATCCAAGTGGAAAGTTGATTGTGTGAAATAAGTGTTTTAGGACCCCTACTGTTTTTTTAGCCCCACTTGACCAATACGAAAAAACTTTCCAGGAATGAGCTGAGGTGGATAAACAATCTTTTGTTGAGTTGTTTTGTGAAGCATAGTGAAAAAACACTCTTCCTTTTGAAACACTGACCTCTGACTTATGTAACTAAGTAGTGATGACTTCCACAGTGCAAAAATACATATTAAAGAACAATTATACAATCCTCACACAGTGGCAGTTATGATTCAGACAGACTTTCCATTAAAAGGGTATGTTTTTACTTGCCTTTAGCTAGCAAGATCTATCTATGAACAAGGCTGTTTGGACAGCATCAAGACAGGAGACTACAAAGGCATAATATAGGCACACTATAATCGCAACTGAGAGTGCCGGTTCCCTTCTTAAAGTAAGGAGAGAACGTGATATATAGGTGGTCAAAGTGTTCATGAATGGGTTAAAAAAACAGGTATATCTGGTATATCTGGATTGTTGGTGTCAAGATAAGTTCTGCTTGGCCACTTTAAAGGTGGATAATCATTCCTGAGTAGCTGGTCGTATCATGAACAATATGTTGTTCGAGCCATTGACATGATCCCTGTGTCCTCAAAATGAAAGCAAAAAAACATATAATTGGGCACGAAGAGCAGAGCCCGGCCCCCAGTGATATGTAGAGGGTTTCCAAAGGCCCTCCCCTTTGATTGACTGGCTACAAAATGAACAGCATGTTGTGACAGCCATTGCAGGACCCTAGGTCATGGTCCTCATTGAAATAAATGTAAGTGGAAGCCTGGTTTTGACAGTCACAAAAAGAAGCACATGTAAAGGGTCCTAACAGGTTTTAATCAGAATCTAAATTAGTTTTTGTGGTGTTATGCTCATTTCTGCAATTCTGTGGATAATGCCAACTCTCTGTTGGAATTTGATGAGCTATATTTGGGAGAAACTTACTTTCATGATTTTCTCATAAAGAGTTATGGAAGGTACTCCAGAAGCTAAAATGAGAGCACATTTTCAATTCACACTATCTTCCTCAGCTATGTGACATTCAATCTGATATTCTGATCAAAACATGCACTTCCATCAGCAGTAGCGGCCTGTCAGTTGATTTCCCTGTGTTCTACTGCAGCTCCTCAGACGGTTCTAATATACAAAGAGAGCAGTAACACTCTGCATTTATGACAAAAATGTGTGGCATACCTAAAGTCATCTTGTTTGAATGAAAGCTGTAACACTTACATCATTTCCTTTAGAAATGACCAACATGAGGAGGTCCTTTTTGTCTTAGAAGTTATGGTTATCACTCTACATAATTAAAATGAGAAAAAGTTTCCAACAAGTTCCTAAATATGTTTCTCATCGATGATAGTATATCATTCAGACATGCAGACTAGCCACTGTTGTGGGATTCTAAGAACAAATATAATAAGGACACATCCATTATTTTCAAGCATGGACCTCACTAGCTTGGTGGTTCATATTCTTAACTTCTTGATGAGAAACTTAGATCCAGAAATTTGGGCCTTAAACTGCAGTGCACACAGTTCAGTCTTCCTGCTCAGTTGAATGCAAAAGGTCTCACTTTTTTGGTATGACCATGAGAGTTACTGACATTATGCACCATGACTACAAACATCACTGAGCTGCGGGTATGGATTTCCGAAAGTGAACTTGAATGTCACTATGCTGCTAATGAACGTCTTCCCTAGTTAAGTTCCTATTTGTAGACAAAGAATATATGACCTGGACTCATTCCTGTCAGTTCTAATGGAACAGTCAAATCCTTTTTCAGTTAAGAATCCATTAAAGTAGCTCTGGTAAAATGTTGCTGTTAGAAAATAATATGGTCTATGGGTCCAGTACAATTGATCTGATCTTCTCGACATTTATCAGCATTTAGGTCACAAACTCTAACACTGCTTGGAGACCGAGAGATCATTTCCCGCACTTGATTTCACTTCTGTTAAGAGATTCAAGACAGCCTTAGCTCCAATGCACTCAGGAGTGGAGAGAAAAGTGAGGCGTAGGAAGCAATAGAAGGTACTTAACGCTTTGTGCATACATGTATAAAATCAAATTAGATGTAATAGATGGGCATTACAAATATTGCAATTTGTCTCTGATCACAGAAAAGGATTTCAATAAGTGTCGCAAATCGTGAATTTAGCAATTCCAAAAACTCTTAAAGCACACTGAATAATTCATAGCGGAATAGCTGCTTGGAATTCAAAACCCAAGCCTTGTGTAATTGAGCTCCCCCACTGGCCTTAAATTTACGGTGAAGTTTGATTATTGCCCCTTTGAAATAAACGCGTTTTGAATCTCGGATTACAAATGTAAAAGTGAGAGTGAAAGCCAAGTCTATGCGAAGGAAGAAAATGATTTTTCATCAGCTTTCATATAAAAATGCATTCTTTCAATTGCTTGGGCTTCCAAGTCTCATTTCCAACAAATGCAATTTTGACCCATACCAGGGAGACTTAAACTGTTCACTGTGTCGTTATTGTCTCCATTGTCTGGCTTTTTATTGTGATTTAAAACAGCAGACTTGATTATCAGCTGTGGACTGAATGAAGCCACTACACACATTCCTCACATTGTTTCAGTGAATGCATCTGTGTGCTTCATTCTTTATTGCCTCTCTTCTCTTTAAAGCAGCTAGACACTAGGTGATCAGCCTTCTTTAAATCTTATCATCCAACTGGACACTGGCAGATGAGAACATGTGTAAGTGCCTGGGTAACCATTATTATATCTGTGAAAGAGGAATAGGGAACCATTTTTGAAGTGCAACTCCCTAGAAAATGAAATGGATGTTGCCGCAGCATGGCAGCTCCAGCAACAGTCATGGGTATGGCTTTATGTATATTAAACTTCTTCGTAACCACCTAAAGTGCTGCTATATTACGTAGGCGTTACAGAAAATGTTGTGGTTTATTAGAATAAGCATTTATGGACAAGCATTTGTGGTAGGGTAAAACTGCAAGAAAACAGTTTTATTAGCTCCCACTCTCATCATTGAAAGTACACTTTGGTTAAAATGCTGTCTTAGCGGCAGTTACACTCCGATCAAAAGTGCCCGAGGCACCTTTAGTTTTCTAGCATCAGTGCGATTTTGTGTTGCATTAATTGGAGCATAGTGTGTCAAACAAGTTGGTCAAATTTACCAATATTGAATATAAGCACATCTTGATTTTGTGCTTTAAAAATCATAAATCCACTGTCAAATAGTGCAAGACCCTGAACTACTGTGTTTTTAGTGATAGGGATAGGTTATTAAACATTCTTACATCTTTCTCTGTCTCTCTGTTTCTCTCAATCTTTATATCTCTTTATCTGTCTGTCTGCTTCTCTCTCTCACTCTGGCTCTCGCACGCATGCCCCCCTCCCTGAGCCACCGTTGCGCCCCTGTCCGATTTCTTTAAAAAAAGGAAGGGATTGCGTGGCACCCATTCCTGAGCCACGTTTGGGTCCCGGGGCCCCGTCCCCTGGTGCTAGATTTGTATAAGTAGGGGACAGGGGTTGCATGGTCCTCTTCCCTGTGCAGGTGTATGGTAGAGAAGCATGTTACTTTAGAGTACAAGTTATAGTTACAAGAAATAGGAAGTAATGGTGAATTTCCATGGGTTTTTTAATTTTAAAATGTTATGTATTCACTGAAATTTCAGCTAAATATAATGTTTATTTAACCTTTTCATAAATATATATATATAGAGAGAGAATGAGTGAGTGAGAGAGAGAAAGCTATATACAAAAAATATATATATATACATATATGTATATAGATAGATATATGTACACACATCAATATATACATATATATGTATATATGTATATATATATATACATAGATACATACACATGCATAAGGAATCTGCGTCCCTTGATATCGATATTATTCTTTCTTTAATAACTCCCAAGCTGCTTAACAGATTTACCAAAAATTACAAAAAGGGCTCTTTCTAGACCAATAACTACTTTTCTACAGAATTTGGTGTACTTCCCTTCAGCTGTCTGGTCTGTAGTCATGTTCAAATAATTTAAATTGCCCCTTGACATTCCTTTTTCTTGGCTGTCGCTTGACCAATTGCACCAAAACTTTCCAAACAGCAGTTAATATAACTGGGACACTAGTTTTGAACATTTAATGAAGATTTGTCCAAAAGTGCTAAAGGGATTAGCAAAACAAAAAATGCTTAGTCTGTGGGAAAAGTTGGTTCTAACTATATATATATATATATGTAAAATTTAAAGTAAAATTATTGATGAGGAAACTTTGCATGCAGACGGTTCGAGTTAGATTTGTCTGGTCACTTTTTAGAGCTACTTGAAACAACTTGCCTAGCCTGCCTAGCATGGTCAGATTTCTACCTACTGTTCCTGCCACATCAACCCTGACTGTAAGAGTTCCATGTCCCTATCCCAACCCTCTTGTCCTCCATGGTCCATTTTTCTGCCACTCCCTTCTGACCTCCATGCTCTGTTGTGCTGCAACTACTACTCCTTCCTTGCCTGTGTGGTCTCTTGTGAGGACCCTTCCCCTGTCCTCTCTTGTCTGTGTTCAGCTCCTACCCCTCCCATCTGTCCCCTGAAATGGCAAGTCCTCAAATATGTTAAGAAATGTCATGGGAAAATATGCATAGTAAAATTCAATGTTTGCTAAGAGAGTCTGCTTAACACCTCTATATTCATTCATCCTCAAAAAATCTGTAAGTGTAATATATTAAGTTAATACTTAGTTTAGGGTATCAAAGGTTGCCCAGATGTTTTCTGGTCTAGTATGGACCCTACAATCTGATGACTTTAGCTTTACTCTAAGCATGTGGTTGACACTACTTTCAACAATATTTTCTTAGTTAGGGAGTACTTTGGCCTATTTATTATGTTTGATGCTTCATTTGAGGATTGCTTTTCAGTTTGTATTCATTTCATATTTTCATATCATATCATAGATATATTCATATCATTCATATTCATATTTATTCCATGTGTTCAGTTATCTATTTCATATTTATTTCATGATTTACCTGTTTGTGACTGAGTATCATCCCTGTAGAACTTTGAGAAGTGTTGCACTTCTTAATTTCAAAAGGTCTTTAACATCTCATCTGTTCTAAAGTAGTCGATATGTTACATTTTCGTCTCAGTTTGCAATCAAATATGTAGATATAGAACACCCTTTACCAGGAGCCCAGACTTCAAGACATCAAGAGCCAAATTCAATGCAGCATGTAATTATATATTTAAATACAAGGATTCAAAGTATTTATCTAAAAACTTGCCATATTTTATTTGTGTCAGGACTGTGGTTGACAACTTGCAACATAACATATTGTGGCTTGATTCACATATTAATAGCTATGAAAATCAAAACATTGCACCCCTGGGACTACTCAGAACCAAATATTATATTGCCATAAAGTGCACAAAGAATGCAAGAGAACACTGAAAAATCTATGTGAGCCAACAGGTAAGTGCCATAATTGTGTATTATTTTTCTTCATAGCGATGTGGGAAACGTTAATCTGACTGAGACATCTACTCTACTACTGTAGTGTTAAGAAACTGGTCAAGTTTTCATATTTTCTGATGCCACTGCTATGTGCCAAACTGAAATAGATTGAAACACATTAACTTTGTAAAAACAAATTAAATATCAGATGTGAATCAGATTCCAGCCAACGGAACGTATGGGTCAAGGAATTGGTGTAAGGGCACCTGTCAAATGTTTTTCTGAGACAGAGCCCTTCATTTTAAAGAATCCTTTCTTTACGCTATGTTTCACCTATAGTAAGTTTCACAATATAGGGCTGCTACTTGGCTCAGAAAGCAGCAATTCTCTCAAGCTGAAGAAATGCAATTTCATTGTTTACTTTCCACCACCATTTCATGTTGCTTTTCTCTTCCGCAGCCTTTGTTCCATTCAAATACATCAAATTATACCTCATTATAGGACATGGGTACAGACTGAGAAATGTACTTAAGAGAACAAAACATAGAGCAAGAAATAGAGAAAATGACAAAACAAATTGCTACATTTCTGTATAAATTGTATTTCATGTCTAAGCAAAATTTAAAACAAAATGCCTGACTAGTTGGTCGGTGAGGCCTATATTTTTGTAATATATATATACATAAAAAAACACAACATATATATATAATCAGTGATATCACTGACCATGTCATGAGTGATGTAATATATGCGGGTTATAGTTATCTCAGCTAAATTTCACTGGTGTTGTACGAGGAAAATCTGAGCCTAACTATAATGTCCCTGTAACCTTTGTTTTTTTCAGTGAATTTCTAAGGGTATATTTTATTCTATTTCCTAACTATAATCTCCCTGTAACCTTTGCTGTTTCAGTGAATTTCCAAGTTTTTTTAATATGAAGTAAGATGTCCATCTCAATGCACAGTGGGGGTGGGGTTGAACGCAGGGCCTGTCGTGGCATTGTGCTGCCCCCACCCAAGCTTACTGCTCTTGCCTCCTTCTCCTTGCTACCCATTGTCCATATCCATGACCCTTCTCCCTCATTACAGCAGTGTGTGGCCGTTGTTCTGCCACTGCCTTTCCTGCCTGCCCTAAACAATTAGCTTGCTACCCCATTCACCTCCTCTCTACCCTCTGTTGTCTGAGTCAATGCACCAGCCCTTCCTTCCTGCCCTGCATGTCCAATGTGCTGCCCCTGCCTTCCATTTAGCTCGATGTCCCTGCCCATTCCTCCTGCCCTACATTCTCCAATTCTTGGTTCATTGCCCTCCTGCTTAGTCTCTTTGCTTAGCTTGCTCTCCCTACTCTCCTTATCCTTGTCCATCTATGTCTGGGTGCATGCCCCTGCTCCTTCATTTCTGGATACCATATTTCATGGGCCCGCCACCCTCCTATCTACTCTGAGTGTTCTGTTGAGCTGCCACTGCCCCTCCCACATGCCTAGCATGGTCTGTTCTGCTTGGTTGGTTTGTTGCCCCTGTCCCCCTTTTCCTTGCCCTCAATGGTCGGTTCTGCTGCCACTTCCCGACCTGTCTGCACAGCATGGGCAGCTTTATGCCTCTGCACCTTCCTCCATGAGAGGGTCTTAAACAAATAGAAATTATGGTTAGTGCTCTAAGCAACTAACATTGGGACATATATTTTGAGTTCTCTAATAGCAACAAAAGCACGTTGAAATAATTTGCTATCTTTATTTTGTTTTTATCCAGTTGATCACTTGATTATATGTTACACTTATGGTAGAGGATGTGGCGTTACAGCCAGAGCCACAGATTTTGCAACTGGGGAACCAGATTTGAGTTTTGGCATCAACTTGACATCCTGTGAATCTGTTCAAATCACTTACTCTCCCATGCCTAAAACCAAAATGAATGAGTCCCTGTGTAATGTAACCGATGCTCATGTAGAGCACTCTTATACCTTTTGGTCATGTCTGTACTATAAAACTGCAAAAAACGAAATATTATTCTGGTGGCCATCTTGGGAGACTTTTTTGTGATGAAGCTCCCTAATTTCATGATTTACTGTAGTATCCTCAGTAGAAAATGCTTTTAGTTTTCTACTTTGTTTCCATCAAGATGGCTTAGATATGTGCCACACCTTTGGTATAAATTCAGAATGCTAGCAATCTAGTTGCTGATTGGAACACTATAGTAAAACTGCTGATCACCAGTGAGTTTACTGGCAGTCTGCTGCTGGTCTTGAAAGTGCATGTTTCCGTCTGCATGTGTGCATGTGCTAAAAGTGCATGTTTAAGCTTGCATGTTTCGGTCTGCATGTCAGAATTCTTTAAAGAAATAGAAGAGGAAGATATTTGAGAACTCACTTGAAATGTGTCCTAATTGTTCTTTGTATAGCATTCGCTATAATTTCTATGACAAACTGAACACCCTCAAGTTGTTCCTTTCGAAATGAAATGTTTTAAGCTTTACCAGTTTGAGTCAATCAACATGGCTTTAAGTGTGTCATATGTTTGTCAAAAGAAACACTCTTACGCTCTAGAACACTCTGGGGGGGCTGCAGTAGAACACAATGGAATCAACTATCAGACTTGATTTTCTTATAGCTAAGAAATATAATGTGAATTTACTGAAAATATGCTCTCATTTTAGCTTCTGGAGCACCTTCCATAACCTCTATGGAAAAAATATGAGAAAACTGTTTTATCTCAAAGATTACTCTTGGAATCACAGCAGAAGGCTTTTACACTGGGTCAAATCACCTTAGAAAACCTCACAGTTCCTAAAATTAGTATGGTACTATCAACAAATCATGTATATTGTAACTTAAATCTGTTATCACCATTTAGACGTTCTCCTTGTAGTGATCCTCAAAACCTACCATTCAGTAAAATGCATTTCAAAAGGGTGTCATCATGTATATTGGTCCCAAGATGGCTGCCAAAACTTCCTGATTGAAGTGTTGGCAGACAATCAAATTTCAGTTGGATTGTGGGCTCCCACATATCTATATTTTTTAAACCCAAAAATGTCTTAAACTACTTAACAAATTTACACAGAATCACAAAAAGCACACTTTCTGAACCAATATCTAGCTTTCTGCCAAATTTGGTGTAATTCCATTCAGAGGTTCTGGCTGTAGTTGTGTTAAAAAAATAAAAAATCCCCTTAGACATAACATGGGGAAAATGTATTTTGAGACCCCCTTTTTTCTCAGCCCTCACTTGACAAATCGCCCCAAAAGTTCCAAGGGAGCAGCTGAATCAAAAAAGGGAATATTTGTGAACATGTTGTGAAGATTCCTCAACGCTTGTCCTATGAAAACTTTGGTCCAAACTATAACTACCTACTGGTTATTGCCAGTGGGATATAAGCTGAGGACTTGGAGGGAGAGGACTATTTGTTTTTTATATATACAAAAACAAAAAAATACAGCACACAAATATATGGATATATATATATATATATATATATATATATATATATATATATATATATATATATATATATATATATATATATATATATTTACACTTTTAAAAAAATTAACAAACGTATTTCAAAGTAAAAAATTGTTTTAACTTTTGTTACGAATGGAAACGTGAAAATGGAAAAACTGCACTTTAACAAGTGTAGTTTAAAGTGGAAAAAGGGCGGCCACTTTTCGCCAAAAAACATTGCTGTGGGTTATTGGTCTAGTCTAATATTTAATCGACACAAATGAGGGATATATGCACTTAGGCGCTTTTAAATAGACAGTTTAGACGGTGGGACTCTATGGTCCAGTTGAAGGCAACAACCGAAACGCGCCAACCGTTCTGTTTGTTTTGCACGAAGTGTAAATTAAATAAATTACCTGGAATATATATACACATGTAAATATATATATGTTTATCTCTATGTTTGTATACAAAAAACTAAACACAACATATATATATATCTTTATCAGTCATTGAACTTTATTCAATGTGTATAAAACAACCATAAAAGTAAACATAAAATACGTTAAAATGCATATATATATATGTTGTGTTTCTTTTTTGTTTTTTATGTATAAAAAATCATATAGTCCTCTCCCTCCAACTCTTCAGTCATTTTGTTTTAAATTTTGCTTAAACACAAATCATGATTTATACAGAAATGTAGCAGTGTTTTTTGTCATTTTCTTTATTTCTTGCTCTACGTTTTGTTCTCTTGAGAACATTTCTCGGTCAATACTCATGTCCTATAACAAGGTATAATTTGATGTGTTTGAATGGAACAAAGACAGCGAAAGAGAGAAGCAGCCTGAAATGGTGTTGGAAAGTAAATAAGGTGATTGCATATCTTCAGCTCGAGAGAACTGTTGCTTCTTGAGTCAAGTAGCATCCCTCTTTCTGAAAATTGCTATAAGTGGGACATAGCGTAAAGGAGAATTCTTTAAAATTAAGTGCTTTGTCTTAGAATGTTTTTTGATAGGTTCACTTGCACCAATGCCTTGACCCACACGTTCCTTTGGCTGGAATCTGAGGCACATCTGTTATTTCATTTGGTTTTGACAATGGGACCCCATTCTTAACACTACAGTAGTAGAGTGGATATCTCAGTCAGCTCAACATTTACCACAGATAAATGTATTGGTTTGAGGATCACATGTTCAACTACTTTTCAAGCATGATTTATTCTTCCTTCTTCCTTACTTCAAATACTGAGCACCAGACACTGGTTAAGAGTGTCACCTTTCATTTGCAGTGCTTGGATGGGACAGAAGGTCTGTTTCAAAAGCTATGTACAAAATAAACCTGGCATTAAAATTTATTTTCCCAGCATTCAATATCCCCTTATTTAAAATCCAGGTCTCTGTTTCTGTAAGCTACCATATTCTCTCTGAGAGCTTCTTACTCCAGTGTCATTGAATTGCAACTTAGCTCATTGATTTCCTGTGTCAAGGACAGGGGCAATTGCCTTTTTAAAGTAGCAAGGAGGAGTAAACACTGGCATAATTTATGAAGGTGCACTCAAGAACATTCCTTCGTCAGAAAATATATTATCTCCATGAAAAAAAAGTAATGCAGGATTATGGCACATAACCATTGGCTCAAATAGTTTCCCCAGTGTTCTGTTGTATTCTGTTTGAATTCCATGACAATCAAATATTTGCTCCTGCAGTAGTCCCAGGGGAGCAATGTTATGATTTTCAGAGCTATTAGTTTGTGAATCAAGCCACAATATGTTATGGTGCAAGATGTCCAACCAAAGTCCTGGGGCAATTCAAGTATGACAAGGTTTTGGTTACAAATGCTGAATCCTTGTATTTAAATATATAATTAGATGCTGTATTACATTTGGCCCTTGATGTCTTGAAGTCAGGTCTCCTGATTTAAAGATAGGTCTATATCTTCACATTTGCTTACAAACTGAGAGGAGAATGAATCACACTGATTACCTTAGAACAGATGAGATTTAAAGCCCTTTTGAAATTAAGGAATACAACACTTCTCAAAGTTCTACAGGGATGATACTTAGTCATACATATATAAATCATGAAAGAAATAAGAAACAAATAACTTAAAACATGAATAAAATATGACCACCATAAACTGAAAAGCAATCTAAAATGAAGCATCAAACGTTATAAATAAGGCAAAGTACTTCCCAACTAAGGAAATATTAGTGAAAGTAGTTTCAAGTACATGCTTAGAGTAAGGCTAAAATATTCAGATTGTAGTGTCTATAACTGATCAAGAAATGATTGGGCAAAATCTCAGTATTATCTTAATATATTACACTTACAGATATTTTGAGGCTGAATATGTAGGCATTAAGCAGACTCCCTTAGCATCCATTGAATTTTACTGTGCATGTTTTTCAATGACAATGCTAAACATGAAAATTTTCTAATGTATTAGTGCTGTTATCATTGACAGGAGGAAGTCATTTTCAATGGACTACTGTATCAACTGGCTATGTCGCTGTGCAGTACTGCATTTGAAAAGTGTTCACTTTGCAACCTAGCCTACTTCTCCACTGGTTGCATCAATAGAATAAATGGCAATGGGGATGTTTGCAAGGAGTCTCTGGAATCCTGCATTCTTAACGTTCATGGGATGAGATTTTTGTAGGTGATTTAACCCCTTCCATGCTCATGACGTGCTCAGCTCGTCATGAGGCAGAGTGGAGCTTTGCTTATGACGAGCTGAGCTCGTCATGAACAATGGGGTTCGGTCAGGATCAGCACAGGAGGGGAAAACCATTAGCAGCCAAAGTGTTAAGAACACTGAACTTTAATCACTACATTGATTTTAACAATATGTCATAGATTTTGTCTATGTGGCCTGTTTCCCTTAAAAAGCTTTTTTTGGCATGTTATTTGGAGACACAGTGCATTGCTAAAGCCATGGTAAATTAACGTAGGCAAGATTAAGACTGTGACTATATGCTTACTTTAATTCATATTTATGAGGCTTGACTCATTGTTCTTGGGGTTGTCTGGATCCTAAAATACAGGCCCTTCATAATTTAAAACAATTAGATGGGTTGTGTTAGGCTAGGCCTTTGTTCCATCAAATATTTTTAATGATATCATTCTGTTTTCTGAACATATTTTGACTCAAAATTTGGATTCATATGCTACAGTGTCTTTAAATTAAATCAAAGCCATCATGAAATCACGTTTTCTAAACTTAATAAAAATCGTCTTTACTTGGTATCCCTGAACTGTCATATGGTTCCTATGAGTTAAGTAGGACTATGTATCGGACAATATATGGCCGCAAGACTGGGGACTGAGTCCACACATATCATCAGAGTTTGTAGGCCCAATTACTAGCTATGTCAGAGTGCCCCCTCTGAACCTCAAACCTTACCAGGGTTCCAGATGGTATCTGCAATCTCAGAACATCACCACTCTAATTCCCCAAGGGAATTATGGAAACAGATCTTCCCTTATATTGTTTACTTTTGCAGGCCCAAGAGAGACACAAGAAAGAAACAAATTGTCTTTTCAAACATTTATCGCAACAATCGTATTCTTGTATAGAAAGCATGAGCTGCAATTTTTAGGAGGATTAAACAAAGCGTTTTAACCTGCATTGCAAGAATGGTGAAAAAGATAAACAGCTCAATCATTATAACATTACAGTGGGATTTTGATTATATTTATACTCCTATCTAATACTACCTACACTATTGGTAGCATAGTAGGAGTAACCTCGGCCAGATTACTTGGAACATCCTATACCCCATATCTTCGTATGATGTATTTGGAAGATTATCTAGTTTTGAGCAGGTTATCATCTTTTGCAGGATGATGGTTAGAGTCTGCAAGGCTGCATCTGCATCACAGTGAACAGCGTTCTAGGATAATCCTACCAGAATGCTCCTCTGACGAATTTGGCTCAGAGGCAGTTTATATTATAAAAGCACTGTTCTGATCGCACTGTGTTAAAGTTGCAGAGCTGATGCGATGGTTAGTCTAGAGTCTTAGAGCTGTGTCCAACTGGGTAAACAAATGCAAGGGCATCACGGTGAATGTCCCTAACCTTGAACAGAGTGCACAGGCAACATGATAATATGCTTGCTAAGAATTTTGCTGCTTGCTGTTAGAAAGCATCCCTCTCTGAAGGGTCAACCCACATTTTTTAACCATTCCTCCTCCTCTTTTTCTCATCTTCTTTTTGTTGGCTTTAGGACTTTGGGCATTTTACTGCTGCTAACCAGTGCTAATGTGCATGCACTCTCTCCTCTAAACATGATATAATCGGTTTACACCTGTTTAGCATATTTGATTTACTTGTAAGTCCCTTGTAAAGTGGTATGCCATATACCCCAGACCTGTATATTAAAGGCTACTATTGGGCCTGCATCACTGATTGTGCCATTCACAGAAGTAGCCTTTCAAACCTGCCTCAGACCTGTCTCTGTATTGCTTGTGTATGCAGTTTACACCCACTTCAACTTTGCACTTAAAACTACTTTCCAAGCGTGAAACTCCCCTTTTGTTATTCATAAGTCAACCCTAAGGTAGTCTGTTGGCAGCCCTATGGATAGGGTGTATAGGGTGCTATGTAAATGTAAGGTAAGACATATACTGTGATGTTTTGCATGTCCTCATAGTGACATTTAACCTATTTCATTTTTCACTAGTGCAAGGCCCATTCAGCTCATAGGTTAGCATTGGGAATTCCTTAATATACATTTAAGCTGTAATTTCTGATCAGAAAATAGTATTTTTTTCATGTTCATATGTTTGAAATGCTAATGATGAATCCTCCTTACTGGTAAAGTTCCATTTGGCATTACTATTTTAGAAATGCCACTTTTAGAAAGTGGAAATTTCTCTGTGCTTGTAACTCTGTGGGCTTGGCAGCCTGTTTGAAATATATGCCTGGACTGGTGACAGCTACACTATGTGCATTTCGTCTACACAGCCACAACACAGGAAGTACAGGTGTGTCTGAATATCCATCCACATGTATCCGCATTCTGGTGGCCTTGCTGGGCAGGATTGAAGGGAGGGGTTAACACTTCACTTGAATAGGCTCTGTCCGGTCGCCATGCAAAGGACAAATTACCTCCCACAGATATACCAGCAGACAGGACTGGGTTGAAAAGCATACTAGTGCACTTTAGAGAGCTGATTTGAAGTCACCCCTCCATGGAAGGCACTTTGGGGTATATGTACTGGGTCTCTGACCCTCTAAAATCAGACACTTCGAGATCTTGAACTGAACCTTTGTCAGAAGATCTACTGAGCTGTTTACAGGATTCAACAGGACTGCTTTTCTGAAAGGACTTTGCTGAAGGACAGCTTGAACCTGCCTCCCTCCAAGTGATCTCCAAGGGCTTGCTGGATTGCCTCCTATTTTCTGAAGTGAAGGGACACAAAACACTTTCTGCAGTTCTGCTGGTGCTGCTGGACTCTGCCTTCTATGAGTCCTACCCCTGCCTGAGGTTCCCTGTCCAAGTTCTGGGCCTCAAAAGTGGATTCTGCAGCAGTTTTCTGACAAAACTGATGCATCGTCATTTTTGCACCGATCGGACCCAATGCATCACACTTCAACTCTGATGCAGAGGCTGTCCGATGACAGCGGTTCTACAGCCCGTGCTGCCTGATGATGATGCTCTGCGCGGCTCGATGATGATGCGTGGACTTCATCTCAGCAAAGCTGAACGATGAGCTTACACCAGGAAATAGTGTCTGGGAAAATAGCGCTCCTTATTAATTACAGTTTAACACCCAAATACAGCATTAAGCAGCTTAAAGATGACCATTCAAACTTAGCAAAAAGGGTTCTGGTGCACAGGAACCTGAGTCCTATATTTTTTGTAACTTTTGGTCCATTGGAGCTAGAAACAAAATAAATGTTTTGTTCAAATCTGCAGATTATGCAGCCGATGATGGCTTATGTTGCAAAGGCAACAAATTCATAATTAAAAAAAATGTTTTTATTATTTTGATTAAACAACGAAAAGAGTATAACATGTGAGAACTTCCACACAACATGTCCTGTATAGTTTGTTATATAATAATGAAGTATAATAACATCATTAGCACAGTGCAGTTGCCTACAACCCACAATCCCATTCTCATGAATGCTGTGAAATCTACAGCTTAGGTACATCAGAGTTTTAGCAAACCCCAGCGCAGAGCCCATGGGGAACTGCACTCACACATCAGGCCGCACATCTGTCTCAGTGTCTGTGGAGGAAGAGATACAGCTGCAAAGGAGCTCAAATGACTCGTGGACGGGAGGATGGTGGTAGTAATTCAGCGTAGGTGTAGACAAATTCATAATAATGTGAAAAATGCAGCGGCTGCAGAATTGTATAATCCTTTGTCCCTGGATAAGTCTGAGCGCTCTGTGCAAAGCAACCAGAGGGGAGCACAGTTTTTCGTTTAGTGTATATCTAGCTTACCCTGACTAGAGTGGTGGTTCCTACCTGGCCTGAGTGCATACCTCAGCGAACCAGGAATCCCATTTATAACACATGCAGGATAAATTCAAAGTACAATGTTGTGTAAGTGCAAAGCATGTAAAAAGTCACCATTAGAAAAAGTTAAAACTTTTAGCTAAAAAGGAGACTCTAGCACGGGCCCTGTTGTACCTTAGAACAGAACTACTTTGTTTGGTTTGATGACAATTGTCTTATGGTAAAAACATGGCATTATGGAATTTCAAGGCAAGTAGCTTGGGCTCCAAATTGATCGTTTAGTAATTACCAGAATTTCCAGGCCAGATGTAAAACTGCTATTGACAAAAAGGAAGAAACTGAAAGGATGGAGGATGCCTTAAAGGAGGCACTGTCTAGCTATAACTCCAAACAATTTTGGTCTCTTATGTTCTGTTATGTTGTGCCATGTTTTGCCTATTCTGATAGCACTCTAATCACCCGTGAGGGTATTCTGGTGCTTTGCAGGTAGGTAGGCTGTGGACTACCTGAGGAGATTACTCAAAGATCCAGGACTTTAGCTTCTTAAGAAACTCAAGAAGCAAAAAGGAGATCCTGATGTGCTGCAGCAGGTTATTCCAGGCCTTGGTGGGGAGATGTAAGTTAAAGCGCAACCTCCACTTCTGTTTTGGTGTATGCGAGGTACATATGCTTGTGAGAGTCCAGTTGATCTAAGGTTTCTAGATGAGTGGTAGAAGAGTATGTAGCTATTGGGGGAATGGCATGGCACAAAGTGTTAAATGTCAGTTCTAGTGGTAACTTCAACAGTTAGCGAGCTACATTCTTCTGATATACATGCAGAACATTCAGGCTAGCATGCAAACTAGTGTAATGCATTCATAAGATTGAATTAGTCCTATTGGTTTTTATACAATTTGCTACATTTATTAGTTTCTGAGTAATACCATGGTCATGGAAGTGTGCAGCAATAGTGTCAATATTTTCAAAGTGACTATGCCCTGTAGGCAGTTTTATACGGATCTCACTGATAGAGGAGGTGACAAAAATGTTTGAACATGCTAATTTCTCCCACATAAAGAGGTTTTTGATGAAAACCAGATTATTTATTTTTCAGACTGCATATATTTTATGTCAAATTTGGTAAGCCTCAGAAGAGTTGGCTATTTCTGACATTTGACTATTTTGACGCTGGAATATGATTTGGCCACCACTGCAGAATGCAGCAATAACAGAAATATTGTCCTTCTAGAAGCCCTTTGGGATCGGTACTACACTTTCAATTGAACGTTGAAAACTCAAGGAACTTTAATGCAGATATTTGGGTGCACTGGAGCTGTCCCTTGGTGCTAACCCTCTTTGACTTGTTTCTACATGATGTTCCTGATAGACTGATCCCATGATGTGCTGATAGCTGGATACTCACCAGTTTCTATCAGGATGTTTACAGACGACACAGTTTTGTTGGCTTGTACTGAAATGATCTGCATTTATAGTTAAACATTTTAATGAATACTGTGTTTAGAAATCGGTTGCCAGTAATTCTAAATAATCAAAATCATTGTTCGGGTATGGACGCATCCTGAGAGAACCCTTTAAATTGAATATGAAACATGTCTTCACCTTTGTTTATTTAGGTGTGAAATCTTCTGTTTCTGTCTTGTGGAAGACGTAGATGGCAAAGGGTGAGCTCGTAATAATCTGATGTCACTGCACAACAAATACAGCAACTGTACTTATGGTATCCCTCTGAATATTTTGATGCAGCTCTGACAAACCAGAGCGTTTAATCAATTTCTTTGGCATACCCAGTCCTTGGCAAGTAGTGGTGTCTTTCTTAAAGCTAGCCCAGATAAATGGAAGAAGTGCAAAAACAAATACAACTTAGAGAAAAGTAATAATATTCTGTCTGATAAAAATGCTTAAGGATTTAGAAGAAACACTATTTTTAACAATTCTGTTTTCTTAAATTGAGTTTTCATAGGACGTAGATTTGTCATGGTCTCATTGTATGTATATGATGCAGTACAAATATCTATATTAATTCTAGCTGAACAACTTCAATGTAGTATGCCACTGGAGATATAACCATTTCTATACATTTTATGAAATCTATACTGTTGGACCCGACATCCGTGGTGTGGTTTTCCTCGCATATTTTTGCCTTCAATCCCCCTTTTTTTGTAGACTTCATTTTTGAAGGCCTTAGGACTCTGCACATCTTACCTTATTGCTAACCATTGCAAAAGTGCTTGTGCTTTCTACCTAACGCATGGTAAAAAGGGCTTAACCCAATTGGCATGTTTAATTTAACTTTTAGGTGCCTAGTACATTGGTGCTAGATATACCCAGTGACTGTAAATTAAATGCTATTCATGGGCCTGCAGTACGTATTGTGCCACCTCTTTCTTTTTCTTTTTTTTTTTTAAAACCTTTATTGACATTTAAACCAAATACAAATATGGGCCTACAACCCCGGGGGCCGGCCGCTAAGCAGTTAGATTAACAAAGAGCAAATGTAATCACATGCAGCACCTCGGGGGGCAGAATCTCCATGCAAGCGTACTCTTGGCCACTGAACAACACAATGAGAAAAACAGGATATAAAAGGTTTTCATTTTATAATATAAGATGGGAGGATCAGGTGCCGAACAATTTCCTAGCAGCGAAGATGGCAGGCAGAATAATAAACGTATCGACAATAAACAGAAAGCTATCAAATCAATGGCGCTGAAACAAGAGGTCAGGATGTGAAGGAATATTACGTTCAATTCGCGCCTGCAGTTACCTGCCCTAAGACCCAAAAAACACCACGAAAATTGAGGCACAGGTGAAAAAAGCAGGGATTGATACCAAAGGAAACCCACTGCACTGACCCAGAAAAGAAAAAGACAAAGAAAGATAAGAGAAGAGAAAAAAGGCCATAGAAACAAAAATAAAAACGAAAGATCCCCTCCTCCAAACCCCCACCCTGCACCCCTGCAGATGACTACGGACCCCCCCCCCCCCAGCAGTGTGCCTGTCGCCCGAGAACCAAACCCGAAATATAGAAGAAGAAGAGAAAAAAGAGAAAGAAAGGAAACCCCACCTAACGGGGAAGCGGAGGAGGGCGATAGTCTATGCGCTACCGGTCTCTCCCCCCCGCCCTATCAAAGGGGCCCCCCTAAGCCGACACAAGTAAAGTTGTCCACCATACAAAAATACCCCGGGGGGAACCACAAACCCCCCTCCCTGGAATCCGATTGTTGATGAAGCAGTCCCGTTACCAATAGATCCATCGTAAACGATTCAACCCACAATCTCAGCCTTGGCCCCGTCTAACAAAGTTGCCGTGTCCCTCGGAAAAGAGAAGCCACATCCCCGGAAAGTCAAAGTTCACACAGGAGCAGCCGGAGCTTGGGTCAGCAATTAGGAGAGGAATAGCAGGTCCCAACACACACAGCTTGCACCAACGATGTCCCTTTCCGTCCCCGAAGCCAAGCATCGTTCCATCCGCCATATTGGGAGACCGATTGGGGAGGGGGTGCGACTCGTCCGACACAGATCAAAGTGTGGGCCAACAGCGTCCAGGATGGGGGAAGCAGTGAAATGCTCCGATAACTGTAAGACCAATGTTTCCGAGAACTTAAGAGAGTCACCAATCCCAGCACACACGATGAAGTCCGTTTCTTCGGGGGCAGGCACAGCTTCCAGCACTGGGTCCAAACACACCAGTGGGGCTTCCAACAGGGGGCAAGTCGGCTGCCGGGTCTCAAGGAGCAAGTCAGGGCTCGTTCCCGGTCCTATGATTCCATCTGTTGCCGACAGCCAATGATTGACCTGGGCCCTCACCATCGCTTGAAGCGCCGCAACTTCCACCATTACCCTCCGCAAGGAAGGGCCACATTGAGTCCGCTCCGCCGGGTTCCATTCGGCCGCAGGCATAACGATCCCCACGTAGAGGCTCTCTCTCCGAGGCAGGATACACCAGAGCAGAAACAGGCCATGAGGGACGGGTCAGCAACATGCAGCAACGCACGGCGGGACCCCCACCCCGGGGCACCAGCGGTGCTAGTGCCGGGCCTCCGGGCCGGGGCCCCCGCGAAGCAGCACCACGCACCACCCGTCGCCTCACCTCAGGTACAGCACCAGGCAGCAGATGGTTGCAAAGTAGTTCAGAGAAATTTTCGAAAGTTCCAAGGACCGGACCCAACCACCCTCGGCAGTCCGTTGTTGTTCACTTTGGACCCGGGTCGACCAGAAATCGAGACCCCGGCTTCCAGTCTGAGTTAGGCCTCAAAACATTTTCGATGTTACTTCACACAGGAACATCAGAAAAATTCTGCGATCACACCATCGGGATGTAGACTGGTTCACCCACACGAATCCGGGGCAGGAGATCAGAATATTCGACAGGATAAGCGAGCGGAGGACGGGGGTCAGCGGAGCCGGGAGACTATGCAGCCATCTTGGTTGCCTTTGTTCATTGTTCGCCCTGCCACCTCTTTCTTAGCCTTTTAAAACATGTCTCAGGCCTTCCAGTGCAGTCTTAGAATGCAATTTTAAACTGTGGTTCCACCCTGGCACAGTAAACCTTTTGCCAGGTCTAAACCTTTTTTTTTAATAAAAATAAGTCACCCCTAGGGAGGACCTAAACATCCAAAATGGCAGGGTGCAGTGCAATTAAAAAAGTTGGATATGCATCTTTAACTTTGACATGTTTTGGTAATGAAAATCGCTTTAATTCGATTTTCACTACTGTAACTCGGATTTTTTAAGTCACAATTCTAAAAATGCCACTGTTAGGAAGTTGTCTTTAGCAACAGGAGTGTAACCCATAACCCATGTTGAGATTAGGGTAGGTACATTAAGCAAACAACAATATCTCAACTGGTATAGCTAAGGAGGACTGTTAGGTATGCAAGTAAAATACTTTGCATGAAAGGAGAGACCTGGAGACACTTGGTTGATTTTTTTTTTTAAAAGGTTTTGCATTCAGCATCATGTATTTAAGAACAGAAATCAACATAAATGAACATACAGTTATAACAGCAATGTAAGCAAAAATGCATGAACAACCCAAATTGAACTTGGTGCTTAGCTGTGTAGGTGACAAAATAAATGGCGACGCAAGTGACAATATGTGGTCAGCGGACGAGAACGGCACAATGTGCTAATGTGAGCAGATATATACAGTTAATAAGGTGGTTCCAGACACAGATTAACAAATGGGAGGAGAAATTACAATGATTTCGAGCATCGCGGAGGAATAAACTTCAGCTACAGGCGGTATGCTGGCGAGTCGAACTTGGCGGTGCCCTCGATTGACTTGCCAGCATACCGCACACAACTGTGGCAGTGATATATTCATTGCAGGTTGGAACCTAAACCATTAAGAAAGGACCCTCCCTGAAGTTTATTCCTCCGCTGATGCTCCGCTGTGACACAGCCTTCGTTGACACCCATACCTTGGATACCTGCATTTCCTAGGATGGCATACTCACACAAGACGTCTGATTGCTCCAGCCCACAATGCTACTCCACTAGAGAGGATCACGTCCCTCAAGCACAAAACATTAGTTTGAACCAAGTGCTATGAATCCAGTGTAGTGTGGTGACCTTTAGCAAAACTGCCCCCACGGATCATCATTCAGGCCCTGGTTGTCTGAACATAATTTGAACACCCAGCGTTGTTCTTTTTCCAGTAATTTTCTCTCTATGTTGTCCCAGCACTTGATGTGTTCCAGTACCACCCACCTCACATCATTGGGGGTGTGTTGCTCTTCTAGAAAATGGATTGTCATTCTTGTGGTCGCTCTTTTACACCTTATGTTGCTACGGTGTTCCACCATCCTAGTGCTGACTTTTCTGGTTGTCATCCCCACATAGTGCAGGTGATCAAATGCACAACACCTGCTGAGTTGCAGTTGTTAAAACTACGCAGTTCCCACGTCATGTTGTTGTTGAATTTTACTTGTTTAGTGGGGGTAGTTATGTGACAAACACTACAGTTACTGCAAGGGTAGTGTCCTTGCGGGAGTGGATGTAGCCTTCATAGAGCCCCTTCTGTTTCAGTTGTGCTAATAGGATGTGTGTGTACCAGATAGTTTTTCAGGTTTTTTCCTTTTCTATGGCTGAAGATGGGTAGTGGAATGTTCAGGCCCCCACTGTTCGGGGTACACCAGTGTTTTTTGACTATCTTAGTCACCTTGTCTGATGCTCTGTTGAATGTGGTGATGCAGATAGGTCTCTTGTTTTGTGTATTGCCTCCTTTGTTTTGTGTGCCAAAAGAGCTTCTCTATGGTGGTTAGAGGCTCTCTTTTTTGCTTGTGTTACCAAATGTTTAGGGTATTTCCGCCACATTATTTCTTTGTCAGACCTTTAGCTTGGATGTTATAGTCTTCTTTGTCAGTACAATTCCTTCTCAGGCGTAAGAAATGTCCAAACGGGAGGTTGTCTTTTAATTGTCTCAGGTGTAAGCTATCATAGATAAGAAGAGAGTTCCTTGCTGTAGGTTTGAAGTGGGTGGTAGTTGCTAGAGTACCATTCCGCTCAAAAATGTTCAGATCCAGAAAAACCAGGTGTGATTGGCTTATTGTGAAAGTGAACTTAAGGTAAGGATCTTGTTGGTTCAGCCTAGCTACAAAATTACTGGCTTCAGACTCACTTCCTTCCTAAATGAGTAGCACATCGTCTATGTACCTTTTTCATAGTTGGACATGTTTAATGTGTGGATTGCTGTTGTTGAGTATCTTGTGTTTTTTGAGCTAATGCACGTAGAGCGCTGCTACGCTCGGCGCAAAAGTGCTCCCCATACTGGTACCATGCTGTTGGCGGTATAGGGTTTCCTCAAACCTGAAGGCATTTTCTGTCAATGCTAGTCTGCAGCATTCCAGGACCACATGTTTAGATATATGGTAGATCCATTCGTCTTCAAAAAGTACTTCCTCCAGGATTTCCAGTGTCTCACTATATGGCAGGGTTGTGTACAGGATTTCCACATCCAAGCCTATAAGGATGCTAGACGTGGGGTTAAATTGGAGGTCTTATAATAGACACAGAACCGCTTTGGTATCCTGTAAGTAAGTATTTGGATGATGGGGCGTAAAAATGCGTCTGCAAACTTAGAGAGGGGTTCAAGGATGTAATGTAATGTAATGTAATGTAATGTAATGTAATGTAAATAAATTTATTAAGCGCGGTTGCTGCCCACGGGCGTCCAAGCGCTGAGTTCAAGCAGAGACGGAGCAGAAGAGTTAGCACTCAAAGGATTTGGCAAACAGTAACGTTTTCAGCTTTTTCCGGAACGAGAGCAGATCTGGGTTGGACCGAAGTGGAAGGGGGAGAGCGTTCCAAAGCTTAGCAGTGTTCCAGGAGAATAGCCTACCCCCGGTCCTGGCTCGCTTTACTCTAGGAACAACCTATTCCTGACACTATCGGTCTTCAAGGGGGGTTATCCAATTATTTGTGAATTTTGAGGATAGTGTAGAAATAAAGGATAGTGGGGTTGGTGTTTTCCAAGAATTTTGCTTCTTTCTTACTTATCCAGTCGTTTGCCATGGATTCTTCAACTAAGCTGACGATCTCAATGCGCAGTCGTTCCGTTGGGTCTTTCCTTATTATGGCATAGTTTCTTTCCTCCGCTACTAGTCGTAGGCATTCTTCCTGATATGCTGTGGTGTTGAGTAGCACGATGGCTCCATCTTTGTCTGAAGGTTTGATGGTTAATTTCCTGTCATTGGACAGCAGGTGTATTGCCTCTTGTTCCTTTTTGCTGATATTATGAAAGACTTTGACGGTCTTGGGATCAATCTCGGTCACTTCCTTGATTACCGCTTTCTCGAAAGCGAGAAGTTCCAGTGGGAGACTCGTTGCCGGTGGTGTAAAATTGGATTTATTCTGTAGTCATGTGTCACTCCTTGTGTCAATGGCCGGTGGTTTATCTTTAAAGAAAACTTCAAGTTTCACTTTGCGGATGAACTCCTTTAGCTCACAACATAGTTTATCCATCGTGGGTGTTGCTACTCAACCAAGTCCCTTTTCCAGGACCATTTGTTGAATAGGT
This sequence comes from Lissotriton vulgaris, assembly GCF_964263255.1. Lineage (NCBI taxonomy): Eukaryota > Metazoa > Chordata > Amphibia > Caudata > Salamandridae > Lissotriton > Lissotriton vulgaris. The sequence goes on from NC_141694.1 coordinate 474,245,692, forward strand.
GTCAGTGTAGCATCTGACAGACTGACCACTAGACTGGAGGGTTGCTCGTTGATGGGTTGTTCGGTGGGCCCATGCTCCATGTATGGCTCCTTGATGAATCCAGGGGTTGTGCCCATTGGACTTGTTGTCCTTTTCTGCTTTTTCCTCTTTGGGATCCCTTGCCCTGTCTTAAAAAAGACTGGTTCTGTTGTTCTTGTGGTTGTTCCCAGTGGAATGTTTGTTGGGGGGAGGGTTTTTGGTGAAAAGGTGGTGGGCCATAGTAGAATGGTAGTGGTGCTCCATATGCTGGAGGACCTAGGTAAGGGGACCAGCCAAAGTTTTGTCCTCTCTGATTTCTCATGCATCCTCCCTGAGGTCTTCTGTTCTTGTTGGTCTTGTTGCGGTTGTATCTGTAGCTGGAGTCTGAGTTGTCTGAGCCTGTGTATGATCCATCGCTGTCAGTGTTATACCCTGGGTTTCTTCCTGATGGCATATAGTCCCCCCTAGTGTAGGGGTACACTTTTTCATGTGTAAAGGTTTTTTGGTCCTTTTTTAAATGTAAGTACTTAGTGTCTTTAAGACTGATTTCAAACTCAGCCATAGTTTTGTTTAATTCGTCGTCGTTTTTTTAACTCTGAGGGGCTTTGATACGTTTTCAAGTGGATTTCCTGTGTGTGTATCTTCTCCTTCATTTAATCAGAGAGGCCTGCCACAGTTTTTATAATCAGCATGACATGAGCCAATCTCCGGTGCAGTGCCAGGAGATTAGCGACCAATCCTTTTTGAAGTTTTTATCCTGTTGAAAAATGAAAGGTTCATTCCGCACAATCAAAATTTTCGTTCTTGTTTGGTTTTCCAAATCATACTGATTGGAAACCCTATTCTTGTTCTTCGGCTAGGTTCTTTACCTGATACCTCAGGTTTTAGGTTCAGTATTGATCAAGGTTTTTAATTTGTCATCTCTCATTCTAACAAAAAGGTGTTGAGAAGTGTCTTACTGTTGTCTTGAATGCAAAATGTTAGCGCTCTAGTTCGTTAGAACTATGTAGCCACAGTGACATTGATTACTATAGAGTAAACTTTCAGCCTTTTGCTGGTGTTGGAAGTACGTGTGTTATTCTGTAGAGCAGAATGTTTTTTGGAAATAGACATGGAAGATATTTTAAAACTCATAGAAAATGTGCTCTCATTGTAGCTTTCTACAGATAACCATAATTTGTATGACAAAAAGAAACCCTTCATTTCTTAATTTACCGCAGTATCTTCTGGAGCAAATTCCTTTCAGTTGTACAGCTTTGATTCCATCAAGATGGTGTTCAAGTGTGCCACTCTTTTGTCAGAAATTCAGAATGTTAGTATAGTAGTCTTTCATTAGAACTCTGTGGTGAAGCTGCAGTAGAACACTGGGGAATCAACTTTCAGGCTGTTGCTGGTTTTAAAATTGCATGTTGCATGTTCTGTTCTGTTATGTTCTGTTATGTTATGTTATGTTATGTTATGCTATGTTGTGTTATGCTATGTTTATTTGTAAATTGCATTATCACATATGATAGTATCCTGGTGCTGAGCAAGTGTGTGTGTCTAGCCCTGCCTATGATAGGCAGGTTAATTGAAAAAACAGGTTCCCCAGCTTCTTGCAGGAATTCATGAAGAGTGGAGGAGGCTTTGATGCAGAGTGGGGTGATGTAGAAAATGCCCATTCTCCTGATCTGGTTCTGTGTATGTGTGGGATCTGTGTGAGTAGAAGTCATGTTGAGCAGAGGTGTTAAGGTGGTTGGTGGAAGGAGGTTTGACTATTCAGCTAGGTAGGGCCTGAGTTATGTAATTGCTTGAATGTGTGTATGAGGAGTTTTAATAGAGCACATTTGCGATTCAGGAGTCAGTGGAGCTTCATGAGTTGTGGTGTGATGTCGGTTCTGTGTGGGAGGTTGAGGATCAGACTGGCTGCTGAGTTCAGGATGTTTTGCAGTCTGCTAGTGAGTTGACTGGTGATTCCGTAGTCCAACTTGTTAGTGACTAGAGCGTGAGGGACGGTTTTTCTAGTGTTGATTGGGAGCCATTTGAAGAAATTCCTCAACATCTTCAGAGTGTGGAAGCAGGATGCAGTGATGTTGTTAAGTTGTTCAGTCATGTCCAGTTTGCTCTGAGATTCCTGCTGTGAGTTTGGGTGCTGATGTGGGTCTGAGTTTGGCCAGCCACCAGTTTGTGTCCTATAGTGAGGTGTTCACTACTTCTGTCATGTCGGTGTTGAGCTTGAGACAGTTGACTTTCATCCCATTAGCAACTTCGTCATGCAGGCAGTGAACTTGTTTCTTATTTTGGGGGTCTTCGTAGAGAGGGAGAGTATGAGTTGCTTGTCATCGGAGAGAGGATGTTTATGTAGGCGTGGCTGACATTGAAAAGAGGAATCAGGTATATGTTGCAGAGGTTGGCCTGAGCGCTGAGCCTTAAGGCACTCCACAGATGGGTTTAGGTAAGCAATGTGCAAGGCTGACAGCTTGTGTTCTCCCCATTGAGATGGGCAGATCCATTAGAGTGCGGGTCCATGGATGCAAATCTCGTGCAGGCAGCTCATGAGGATGGGGTATAAGATCATGTCAAATGCTGCAGAGAGGTCCAGGAAAATGAGGGCTGCTGTGTCTCGTCTGTCAGGGTCATGTGTATGCCATCTGTGGAAGCAATAAGTGCAGGTCAGAATGTTTTATTGGCATGAATTTGGAAGATATTTGAGAACATATGGACAATGTGTTCTCATTTTGCTTTCTAGAGCATAAGTTCTCGGACAAAACAAGCTGCCTCATTTTGGTAATTTCTAAAGGAAATGCTTTATGTTATTCAGCTTTGATCCCATTATGATGGCATTCAGGTGTGGCACACTTTAGTTGTACATTAGAACACTGTAGAGGATCCACAGTAGAACAGTGGGGAATCATTGAGTTCTGGGGATCAGCTGACCGCCTGCTTCAGCTACTGTTAGAAATACATGTTGTGCTGAGATATCTGACTTTATTCTTACATGGCTGAGTAAATTATTGTGAAAGAAACCAGTTTTCTTTCAAACATGGTTTATCAAATCTTCTATGATTTATCTATTGTTCTTCACTCCTGTGATAAGGTAATTAAACAGGATTTGTAATTGAAGTGCTAAAACCTCTTCTGCACACCACTGGCCATTACTTGCCATCTTGTTTTTGTATTGTGCTGGTCTTCAATGTAGTAACACTCCTTCGCTCATTCATGCAATTACTTAAATTGTAGACTTTTTAGAATGTTGGCATTTTCTTGCCATATACATTTAAAGCCTACTTTGGTCACATGACTGGATGTAGTTGGCAGTTGAGCTTTCTGTATACCTTCTAGAGATCCACATACAATGGGGGCTTAGGTGTGACTAGATGGGTCATAACTGCAGGATGGGAGGGAAGAGCTGGACTCAACCTCATTTACCTCTGAGTAGGCTGTGTCCTGTCTTCACACTAATGGCCACTTAACCCATGTAGTTAGCCTGGAGCCAGAGCATGTAAGGCATGGCATCTGTGTACATTAAGGGCATGCCTCTAGAATTTCTCCCCACTTCAAAGGCATAGCTGGGTGTAAATATTGGACCTAATTCACCAAGTCTTCTCTACATCTCTGGACCTGTGAATACTCTGCCAGGCATACGGACTGCTATGCTGCTGAAAGACTGCCAGTCTCTGGGCTGAATTCTGCTGGACCTCTGCTATACTGTGCTGACCTGCTGCTCTCTTACCTGGGCAACAAGGACTGGACCTGCATCTCTTAAACCCAGAAACCAGAGTGACTGCAAAGGCTAGTTGACTAGCCTCCTGATCTGAAGACTCAGGGACAGAACAGGCTTCCATAAAACTACATCTGCACCTGTACTCTGCCATCTGTGAGTCTACCCTGCAAAGGGTAACCTCCCCAGTCCTGGACCCTTGGAGGTGGACTTAAGATGCTTTGCCAGCTTCTGTGGATCCTTATTACAAACAAAGGGATCCCAGACTAGGGGAGACAGAGATTTATAGAAAATAGAATAAATATGAAAACAAATGAAAAAGAAACAAATCAAGAGTACGACGTTTTTATTCACAAAGTACTGAAACCTCATTATTAGTTGTAGAGTCACATCTAAGGTTTTTCACATATTTATTAAGCAGTTGTGCCCACATATGAAAGAAGAGGGAGTAGGAGAGGGATAGTGCAGTTATGGGAATCGTGGAAAATAGAAAGGGAAGGAATCTTCATTCAAGGAACAAATAAATTCAATTTTGGTTTATTCAAATATACAATCCTGGAGTAGCTCCCCAACTTGGGGCCACATAAACAAGCCACATTGGTCAATGAATTCTCATAAACCGGGCTTCCGTAACAGCTGTGCCAATCTTGCTAGTGGTAGAAGCTGGTATCACGGGGGTAAGCTTCTGTGGATCCAGCAGAACAATGTATCACCTCTGCTACTCTTCGCAACCCCGAGCAGAACGAACACATCTCCACTGCTGCGTGGATTCGACCTGCCACAAAATTCACATTGCTGCTGCCCTTGGAAAGCTCCATTGTAAGATATATCCTTTGAGCAGTCCCCTCCAACTCTAGTCAATAGCAGCATTGATGATGATGTCAGACTCTGTAAGGCTGTCTTGCAGCTCTTCGGAACTAATGCATCAATCTGACTGCGCACTGCTTCCCCCTCACCAGAATTCACATTGCAAGCCCCATCAACAGGATCCTTGATGTCAATGCAACAGCACCTCACACAGCAACTGCGCCATATCTCAGAACCGATGCATTACCTCGGCTGCCTGATGCATCTTCGACACAAATCCACCTGCAACCCAGGATTTAAGGGTCTCTTTTGAGCGAGCCTAACTGGGGCCCTGTATCCTGCCTGTGCTCCACTGCAGATAGCCTAAACCTATGACATTATCCCACTCCGGGCGCAACCAGATATCCACAGTTGCCGTTTTATGCCTTTTTTGGGGTTATTTTCTCAAAAAACGTAAAAATTCAATATCTCCTGAATTTTTGACATTTTGGTCCTGTTTTATTTTTTAATATTTATTAAAAATCTGTATATTTTCTTTTCCGAGTGTGGGCTTCTTTGGCTGTGTGTTTTTACTGTGTTGCTATTTAAAGTGTTGCACAGGCACTTTCCACATTGCCTCTAAGTTAGGCCTGACGGCTCTGTGCCTAGCTTTCAAGGGGCTGGTAAAAGGTTAATTTGGGATTTAATTGTGCCTTACCCTGACAAAGATTGTCATTGCTGTTTCACAAAGACTCATACCCCATTTAACAAACAACCCAATTTCCTACATTGTGCCACTATATCGTCCATATTGTGGCAGCCATTTAATGTGGGCATTGGAACTGCCCATAGGCCCCTGGGGGTGAGGGAGTGCTCCCTCCACCCCTTTATACTTTTTTAATTCATTTTCAGGATGCAGTGACCATGTCCCTGAGTCCTGTAATGGCTGCTGCAACATATTGTTCATGTTGTTGCTTGACCATCAGGATTGGCTGGTCCGCATTAAAGTGGCCAATCAGAACATATCTGGACACCAACAGTGCAGACATACCTAACTTGTTACCCTCTTAATGCTCATCCGGTGTTACAACTTAAATGCTAATTTCTCAAACTTTTGGGGCCTCCACCACCCTTTTTTTTAATTCCAGCTTGATGAATCAGCATGAAACTTCCCATGAAGAGCCAAGGTGGAGGAACCTTTGTTTTTTTCTTTTGCAAAGTTTTGTGGTGATTCTTCAAATATCATTTCAAAGTTATTAGCAAACCATTCTCTTCCTATGGAAACTCAGATCTAACTATAACTACACAGTTGTGACTACATATATATATATATATCATTTCAAACTGATTGCAACACGAGTCACATGCACTCCGGATGAAGTACTCCAATGTTAGTTATTTAAGGTGCTTTTGTCCCTTAAACGCTTTCCCACCCCACAGCTTTGATCTCGCAGTAGTGCATATATTTATTGCAATTGTAAAGACCCATTCCACTTGGACATTATGATTAGGTCCCCATATAATCTTTGACAAGAAGGGTCAGTGAGATTGCTATCGACATTTACACTACATCATATACCCACTTGGGCACGGTGAGGGATGCCCCATAGGTTGCACATATATTGGTATAAATTCTCATTTTACATGCTCATGGATTTGGAATGGGTACAGTGCCATTGCATAATACCTGCTTGATGTAACCCATGTAGATTTGTTAATATATGTTAATTTACTTGGATATAATTTTCATATGCTGTTGGCTATTTGATCATGTGAGATTATTGGTGGCTGCCTGCAATGCATTTATGCATTACATCGAATTCTATTTTGATTTTACAGTATAATATGACTATTATCCATTCCAAGATGGCCAAATCCTTTACATTCTTTGTATCAGATGCAAAAAAATGCCACTTCTTTGTTTATGTTTTAATTTTAAACCCAACATGTATTTAAGTGGCTGGCATCACTGGCCCTTCATTTGTGATCAAGGTCGTGGGGCCGAAACGCGTTGCAGAGGCTGGAGCAACTTCAATAAATCATTGGATTACTTCATCCTGAATGTTTGTGACTCTTGTTGTACTGAATTTAAATAAATACAAATGTATATAGATAGATAGATAGATAGATAGATATATAGATAGATAGATAGATAGATAGATAGATAGATAGATAGATAGATAGATAGATAGATAGATAGATAGATAGATAGATAGATAGATAGATAGATAGATATGTGTGTATACATATAAATTCACAAAAAAACATAGGTTTCACAAACATTATAGTTAGGAATTAGCATTTAGAAAACCTTAGAAATTCACACAAAAAACATAGGTTTCACACATGATATAGTTAGCTGGACATTTCACTCATACAAAACCATTGAAATTCCCCCGGTATAGTTAGTTCAGCTAGCTATAACTCGCTCGCCCGCAATGCACTGCTGATGATGTCACATATTTCATCACTCATGACATGGTCAGTGACATCACTCATGACATCACTCATGACATCTCAAATGACCACTGATGACATCATCCAGTGAATGTGTGTTTTTCTGAAAATGAAATATGTTTTATATATGTATATCTCAAGGTCGATGGAAGAATAAATGGGTATGTGTCTAAATGGATGATTTATTTTTGTAAAATTGATTGTATAACTGACTGATTAATTGTATCTTAGTGAATATACATGAGTTAGTGAGTAATGTTTAAATATGTAAATATCTGTATCACTCTCTCACTTTGTGTATAAGTGGCTGCATGGGTTGGTGACTAGCTACATGAGTGTCTATATAGGTTATTAGTTGGTTTTTTGAGTATCAGTATGAGTGTCTGTATGGTTTGGTAGGGTGTATAACTTACCGCATAAATGCATTAAAGGGTGACTCACTGTTTGTATGTGTTTTGAAGACAGCATGTGTGCAGGACTGTATGGGTAGATGAGTGTGTGTATGGGTGTGTTAGTGAGCGAATCACTGTCTTAATAGTATCTTTATGAGTAACTACATATGTTTTAAACTAGTATATGTTAGTATTGATGGATATAAGTTAGTATATGTGAGAGCCAGAGATTGTAAGACTTCCTGTATAAATAAGTATGTGTTTCTATAAGTGATTGTTTAAGTTAGTAAGTATGTGTACAATTCTGTAGAAGTAAGTGTAGAGGTGGGTGTATAGCTGTATATGCAAGTAAATGGATGTTTGATAGTTTATTTGCATGTGTGAGTACGTGTGTCAGTAACTCTATAGATGAGAGTCGGTGTGTAATAAGATCTATAGGTGTATGAGTACATATGATGAGTGAGTACATGTATGAGTGCCTATATAGAACTGTAAGTGAATGACTGGATGTGTATGTAGATTTTAGAATTACTGAATAGGTTGTTCTAACTGGTATTGGTATCTCCATTTTTTTGAAAATTGTAGTTTCTATTTTTGAATGTGTGTATCAAGGGTTATATTATGCTGAGAGAAGGTCTGCCACTCTTTCACAAGGATGATGTCATCAGAGATGTCATTTGAGATGTCATCAGTGATGTCATGAGTGATGTCACTGACCATGTCATGAGTGATGTAATATCTGACGTCATCAGCAGTGCATTGCGGGCGCACGAGTTATAGTTAGCTGAACTAACTATAACAGGGGAATTTCAATGTTTTTGTATAAGTGAAATGTCCAGCTAACTATAACATGTGTGAAACCTATGGTTTTTTAGTGAATTTCTGAGGTTTTTTAAATGCTAATTCCTAACTATAACGTGTGTGAAACCTATGGTTTTTTCAGTGAATTTCAAAGGTTTTGTAAATGATAATGTTTAAATGTATTAATTTTTATATTTTTATACTGATTTAATACATTATTTTAAATTATTTATTTTTAGATATTTTATTTTTTAAATTACATTACATATTTTTAATATAAATTGATTTTTTTTTAATATTGAAATGGTGATATTTTTATTTTATTTAATATTTACTTTAATTAATATATATTTTATATATCAGGCAATGATATCCTATGGAAGGAAATTCAAGTTACTGTTAATACAGTTAAATTTACTTTTCAGGAATAGTAGTGAGCTAGATTGGGGAATTAATTCTTCTTCAATCCTGAGGTCCCCTGTGAGCCAACAAGCCCACCAGGTACCTCCAGTATGCGCCAGGCAGCTGTGTTGCAGAGAGGTGTTCAAAGGACACACACCCTTTTTACAATACTCTGCAACATAGCTCTGGAGATACTTGTTGGACTAGTTGCCCACTAGGGGACCTCTGACTTGAACAGGAATTAATTCCCCAACTTAAAACGTGCCTCAGGGCATGTTTGCACTCACATCACCTCAAGTCCCGCCCCCTACCTTTACCACTGTGCAAACGCGCCCTGTAGAGTGTTCTCAGTTGGGGAATTAAGCCCCCCTGCATACTGGGGGTCCCTGGGGATCAACTAGACCTCCAAGAACCTCCAATATGCACCAGGGGGCTGCATGGCAGAGAGGTGTAATGAGGCCACACCCCTTTTTACACCTTTCTGCAATGCAGCCCCCTGGCACTTTTTCAGAGGGGGAATTCATTCCCCTGGCATACTGGAGGTCCCTGGGGTCCAACTAGCCCACCAGGAACCTCCAGTATGCGCCAGGGGGCTGCGTTGCTTTGCCCGGGGGGGTGGCAGTCCCTGGGGCAGTGTGGGGGGGATTGGGGTACCCCCCACACTTCTTTTTCACTATGCCCCCGGGATGAAAAATATATATATTCTGGGCCTTGGGGGTCCTTGTGGGACCACCTGAGCAGGCTTAGGGGTTCAGGGTGTTTGTACCCTACCCCCTTTTTGCATTCTACACGTTTGTTTTTCTGCTTTCTTGTGCCTCAGTCTACCGAGGACAAGATGACTGCCAGCACTTCCTAGTTTGGAGTGTTTACAGCCAATGAGCATGCAGCTCGTACTCGGGAAGGTACACGTACGTACGGGTACACGTACGTACGCGTACCATGCGATTTTTTGAAGAAAAAAAACAACATTTTTGGGCCTTGGAGATCCTTGTGGGACCCCCTGAGCAGGTCTAGGGGTCAGGGTGTTTCTACCCTGCCCGCTTTTTGCGTTCTACACATTTGTTTTTCTGCTTTCTTGTGCCTCAGTCTACCGAGGCACAAGATGGCTGCCAACACTTTCTGGTTTGGAGTGTTGACAGACAATTGACAGCCAATCAGCATGCAGCTCGTGCTTGGGAAGGTACACGTACGTACGTGTATGGTACGTGGCCCTGTACGCGGACAGTACGCGTACGGTAAGCGCCTATAGATATACTTATAATTTTACTTATGATTTTCTCAGGAACTACTGAACGGATTTACACCATTTAATAAAAAACCTGATCTGCAAACCAAACTCTACCTTTTTGCCAAATTTGGTGTAATTCCGTTCAGCCGTTCGGGCTGTAGCCCTGGCTAAATGTCCTATGGAAAATTGCATGGGGAAAACATGTTTTGGGACCCCATTTTTAATTAGCCCCTGCTTCACGAATCACCCCCAAACATTCAGGGAAGGAGCGGAGCAGAGCAGGCCATTTTCTTGGAGACATTCGCGAAGATTCGTCCACCGGCGCCAAAGGTATTCCAAATAGAATGTTGCGGGTTTCCTATGGAAACCAGGTCCTAACTATAACTACCTACTGGTATGTATGTGTATATATATATATATATATATATATATATATATATATATATATATATATATATATATATATATATATATATATATATATATATATATATATATATATATATATATATATATTACCTACTGGCGGTCGCCAGTAGGTATATATAGTTAGGATTTTTTCTCTATGGGATTTTTGAAAATTCTATGTCTAATAACTTTGGCGTTTGTGGACGGAATTGGCTGAAATTTTCAGGAAAATGGAACATTTTGTTTCTGAGCAGCCCCTGACAATTTGGGGGGGTTTCATCAAGGGGAGGCCGAGAAAAAAGGGGGGTCCCAAAACGCATTTTTCCCATGTTAATTTCCATAGGGCGGTTGGCCTCACTTTTAGCTCGAACGGCTGAATGGATTTGCACGAAACTTGGCAAAATTGTAGGGACTGTTAGCCTGATGTGCCTTTGCTAGGTCTCAATATATGTGCTCCAGTGGATTTTGAGTAATTTAGGTTCAAAAAAATATATATATCTGGGCGGAGCCTAACCACACATCTGATCTGATTGGCTGTCAGCACTTCATCCAAGAAGTGTTGGCAGCCATCTTGGGACCAATATACATGATAGCACCTCATTAAAAAGCATTGTAGTTAATAGAGGGTTTTAGGACTTTAGTTACATTATAAATCATTTGTTGATGGTACCATACTCGTTTTAGGAATTGTGGTGGGTTCTAAGGTGATTTTACCATGTGAAAAAACCTTCTGCTGTGATATCATGAATATTGTTTGAAAGAAAACTAATATCTCATGATTTTCCCACAGTGGTTTGGAAGGGGATCTATAAGCTAAACTGAAAGCATATTTTCTGTAAATTCACATTATCTTTCTCAGTCATGTGAAAATGAAGTCTGACATTCTCAGTAAAACATGTACATCCAACAAGGACAGAGACTGTCAGTTGATTCCTTTGTGTTCTACTGCAGCCTCCTAGAGTGTTCTAAAGAACAACTAGAGCGCTAACAGTCCTACTTATTACAAAGGTATGGCACACCTGAAGCCATCTTGATTGGAATAAAGTGGTAACTCTTAAAACATTTAATTTAAAAAGAAACAACATGAGGGGGTATATTTTGCTATAGAAAGTATGATTAGTGCTGCAGAATGAAAAATTAGGGCACATTTTGAGTGACTTCTCAAATCCTTTTCTATTTCATTAAAACATTCTGACATGCAGTCTCCCAAAATGGCCACCAGAGACAAAAGAGCCCAAATGTAGCCCAAATATCACCCAGATGTAGCCCAAGTATAGCCCAATGACAGAATGTCCCAGAGTGTTCTAAAGAACAACTAGAACGCTAACAGTCCTACTTATTACAAAGGTATGGCACACCTGAAGCCATCTTGATTGGAATAAAGTGGTTACTCTTAAAACATTTAATTTAAAAAGAAACAACATGAGGGGGTATATTTTGCCATAGAAAGTATGATTAGTGCTGCAGAATGAAAAATTAGGGCACATTTTGAGTGACTTCTCAAATCCTTTTCTATTTCATTAAAACATTATGACATGCAGTCTCCCAAAATGGCCACCAGAGACAAAAGAGCCCAAATGTAGCCCAAATATCACCCAGATGTAGCCCAAGTATAGCCCAATGACAGAATGTCCCAGAGTGTTCTAAAGAACAACTAGAGCGCTAACAGTCCTACTTATTACAAAGGTATAGCACACCTGGAGCCATCGTGATGGGAATAAAGTGGTAACTCTTAAGACATTTAATTTAAAAAGGAACAAAATGAGGGGGTATATTATGCAATAGAAGGTATTATTAGTGCTGCAGAAAGAAAAATTAGGGCACATTTTGAGTGACTTTTCAAATCCTCTTCTATTTCATTAAAAAATTCTGACATGCAGTCTCCCAAAATGGCCACCAGAGACAAAAGAGCCCAAATGTAGCCCAAATATCACCCAGATGTAGCCCAAGTATAGCCCAATGACAGAATGTCCCAGAGTGTTCTAAAGAACAACTAGAGCGCTAACAGTCCTACTTATTACAAAGGTATGGCACACCTGAAGCCATCTTGATTGGAATAAAGTGGTAACTCTTAAAACATTTAATTTAAAAAGGAACAAAATGAGGGGGTATATTTTGCCATATGAATTATGATTAGTGCTGCAGAAAGAAAAATTAGGGCACATTTTGAGTGACTTCTCAAACCCTCTTCAATTTCATTAAAAAATTCTGACATAGTCTCGCAAGATGGCCACCAGAGACAAAAGAGCCTAAATGTAGCCCAAATATCACCCAGATGTACCCCAAGTATAGCCCAATGACAGAATGTCCCAGAGTGTTCTAAAGAACAACTAGAGCGCTAACAGTCTTACTTATGACAAAAGTATGGCACACCAGAAGCCATCTTGATTGGAATGAAGTGGTAAGTCTGAAGACACTCAATTTAAAAAGGAACAACATGAGGGGGTTAATTTTGCCATAGAAAGTATGATTAGTGCTTCAGAAAGAAAAATTAGGGATCATTTTGAGTGACTTCTCAAATCCTCTTCTATTTCATTAAAAAAATTCTGACATGCAGACTGAAACATGCACTTTGAATACCAGCAGCAGACGTCCCTGGTGAGCAGTAGCTTTACTACAGTGATCTAATGTGCAACTAGAGTGCTAACATTCAGAATTTATGGCAAATGTGTGACACATCTGAATGCCTTCTTGATGGAACCAAAGTAAACAAGCATTGAAAATGCAATAGATCTCGCCCTCGTTTAAGTTAAAGCCATTCTGTTTGTAATGAGGTGGCTTTTTAGCTTTGCTTTTATTAGTGTTTTTTCAACTTTCATGTAAATAACGCACCGTTTTCACCAAATCGACTTTGCCCAATCACACCCTTCCCTTCGGCCAACAAATCCCAAAAATTCGGCACACCTGCCGATCCACTCTCCCTACAGCTCACCCAAGCCCCGTCCCTCTAGCGCAACTGGAACACCCCAAATTCACCTTCTCCATGCGCACCAAAAACTCCCATTGAATAACATGACAATTCGCTACTTCGCACAAAAATTGCTCTTTAAAGCACTTCCACTGCTCCGATCCGCTTCAAACTTGGCTGGAAACTAGTTCCAGCGATTCCCTAACATCTCACCAAAAATCAGCCCAATCCATCCACTGGAACGGGGACGAATTTCAACCCGAATACGCGCCCCCCGCAAACACAAAAAAAGCCATAAAACGGCCAAATCTCGACCAAAAACCGCCAAAATCCCTCAAAACCTTGCCAACACCAATACGCACGAAACTGAACCGGCCCCTCAGCCCTAGGCTCCGGGAACCCTACTTAATTGACCCAAAAGCCCTAAAAAAGCAACATAATACACACGAAAACGCCCTAACAACCCTAAAATGCATATAAGTATATGTATGCATGCATTTATGTTTGTATTTATATAGATATACAGATGATATATGTTTATATATGTATGTATATATATATATTCCCTGAAAAAACCATAGGCTATAGACCATATATAGTTAGGAATTAGCATTTACAAAACCTTGAAAATTCACTGAAAAAACCATAGGTTATAGACCATATATAGTTAGGAATTAGCATTTACAAAACCTTGAAAATTCACTGAAAAAACCATAGGTTATAGACCATATATAGTTAGGAATTCGCATTTACAAAACCTTATTTTACTCACACAAAACCATTGAAATTCCATATATAGTTAGTTGCACTAACTATATATCGCGCACCCGCAATCCACTGCTGATGATGTCACATATTACATCATTCATGACATGGTCAGTGACATCACTGATGACATCACTGATGACATCTCAAATGACATCACTGATGGCATCACTGATGACAACATCCAGTGACTGTATGTTTCTGTAAAGTTAAAATATGTCTTACATATTGAAGAATGAGTGGATGTATAAGTGTCTGGATGAAGGATTTAGTAGGTGCATGACTGACTGTATGAGTGAGTGATTAAATGTGTCTCACTGAGTGCATGGGTTAGTGACTAAACTGTCTTAATTTGTGCATCATTATGTCTGTTGTTCTGTAAACTGTTGCATGTGTTGATAAGTAGCTATATGAGTAACTATATGGGTTATTGATTGGTTTCCCAAGTATTTGTATGGGAGACTGAGTGTGTGTGTGGGTGGCTGGGAGGTGTATGACTCTGTGCATAGATGTGTGAGCAGTTGATTCACTAGATATATGGTTTCAAAAGTGCATGTGGAAACAGCTGTATGGGCGGTTGACTGTGTGCATGAGTGTATTGGTGAGTGAATGGATATCTCAGTGCTACATGTCAAAGTAAGTACATATGTAAAACACAGTACATGTGAGAGTTGACATATATAAATAACTGTGCATAAGAGCCAGTGAATGTGTGAGTGGCTGTATGGATCATTGTGAACTTGTATCAGGGATTGTATAAGAGAGTTAATATGTGTTAGTATATGTTTGAATAAGTAAAGTTTGTATAACTGTATAGTTGAGGAAATGGAGGTGTGATTGATTCTTTGATTGACTGACTAGGTGTGTGAGTAACTCCATGGATGAGTGACAGTCTGTGAGTGTCTGTTTACACTGATTGTATCTAAGGTTATATTAGAGTCTGAAGAGGTTCATCGTATTATCACATGAATGATATCATCAGTGATGTGATCAGTAATGTCAAATGAGATGTCATCAGTGATGTCATCAGTGATGTCATTTGAGATGTCATCAGTGATGTCATTTGAGATGCCATCAGTGATGTCATCAGTGATGTCACTGACCATGTCATGAATGATGTAATATGTGACATCATCAGCAGTGGATTGCGGGTGCGCGATATATAGTTAGTGCAACTAACTATATATGGAATTTCAATGGTTTTGTGTGAGTAAAATAAGGTTTTGTAAATGCGAATTCCTAACTATATATGGTCTATAACCTATGGTTTTTTCAGTGAATATATATATATATATATATATATATATATATATATATATATTATAATATATATATCAGAAATCCACTCTCCACGCCACATCTCCGGCGCTCGTCACAAATGAGAGAAACGGACGCTTTGTTTCAGTCAGCAGCCGCTGGTAAATTTCTTTATTAATTATATATATATATATATTCAACACGACCTCCCTCCAAGGAGAAAGACGAGACCACAGCAGGGGAACCATTTGGAGCCAGCCTTTATTAAGGAACACCTCCGTACAGACGGATGCATTTCTGCATAATGACAGCCTTCTTTAGCGCCAGGGGTATTCTGCATAGAGAAGGCGTTCATATGTCGGTATAAATACCCGCCTCCCCCTTGCTGTTCTGTGCTTGCTCCGCCCCTTCCAGGTACAGTCCATATGCATATGCCTCCCGTTTGGCGCTAAATTGTTATCGCCTACAGGTCCCAGAATGCAATAGAAAAGTGGGTAGGCATTGCGGGGATGGGAGCAAGTACGGGCTATGATGTGATGAAGTATACCCCAAAGTACGAGTGTCCCAACATTCAGCGAGCTCCTCTGGTCCCTAAGTCGCAGCGCCCCTCAAGCCAATGGGGTTCTTGTAGCGGGGGCAAAGCGGGAAATTCGCCCCGTCCATAGAGCAGTCGAATGGCTGCTACACAGCACCACATTATCCACGGCTCGAGGGTGAGCCCAGGGTAAATCCAGTAACCTGGAGACAACGAAGATTCCGCCGGAGCAGAGACCAGTGAAACCCGGACCATCTTGATGCTGCAGGGGCCTCGTAGACGCGAAACTGGGCATCTCGTTATTAAATCCAACACAACCTCCCTCCAAGGAAAAAGACGAGACCACAGCAGGGGAACCGTTTGGAGCCAACTTTTATTAAGGAACACCTCCGTACAGACGAATGCATTTCGGCATAATGACAGCCTTCTTCAGCGCCTGGGGTATTCTGCAACAGAGAAGGCGTTCATAAGTCGGTATAAATACCCGCCTCCCCCTTGCTGTTCTGTGCTTGCTCCGTCCCTTCCAGGTACAGTCCATATGCATATGCCTCCAGTTTGGCGCTAATTTGTTATCGCCTACAGGTCCAAGAATGCAATAGAAAAGTGGGTAGGCATTGCGGGGATAGGAGCAAGTACGGGCTATGATGTTATGAAGTATACCCCATATATATATATAATGCTACCCCATACACACAAAGCCTGTCTCTCTTCTCCATATTTACCTTCAATTGTCCTTGTTTATCAATGGAAGGTTAACATTAATGACACTGTTCTTACCATTAATCCGTTAATCTGTAAATTTATGATTTTCCTTTACCTTGCCAAATATGATAAGGATTCCCTCTTTTTTGTCAAAGTTGTAGGAAAGTTACAGTAATAACTTATTATTGGAACTTCATATCCACAATTGATGATTTGCTTGCTTTGGGGTGCCATGCAATATGTATGTACTTACTGTGGGATGCAGTATTTAAAATTGCTATAACAGTTTAAATTCCAATTTGACATGTTCCCTTTAGTCTGTGAGTTACATTTTTATCTTAGAAGCGCCACAGCTATAATATCAATGTTAATTGTGTTAATGATTTTAGATCTGATAGAAACAGGGGGTTCATATTCAAAAATGGGCATGGAAAATAATTATGATATAAGATCCTTTCATTAATTCACAAAGTTTTTCTGCTCTCATGAACACAGATGTCTTACTTTGTTGCTGTTCGGTAATTATAATCAGCTGCTGGGAGACAGACCCACCTGTTACTGGAAGTAGAAACAGGTGCAGAAAACAAAGAACGAATGTCAGAAAAGGAGAACTGCGAAATTCTCACGAGGATGAATTTTATTAGCAGCATGAAAGATGACAATTATTTAAAGCACATATAATATAGATAAACAAAATGCGATTGCTAACCTTGCAGGATGTGGAGAATGAAAGTGGGATTTACAGTATTGTGTAAATCAGTTAAAATGACACGAGAACCAAAACAAAATGTCACCTTCAAAATTGTAAAAATATAAAGACAATGCATTGAAATGTGCAGAAGTCAATAGAAAGGCAAATGGCAAACGCATGCGAAGAAGAAAAATAAAATGTCTTTATCTCCAACATTCTCTGAAAACTGTTCTTAACTTGCAACGTGAAAATCAAATCAAACCACCGAACTGAATTGTTCTTCTTCATTTGCAGATCCCGATTGATGGTTCTACAAAATAATGTTGCACTGCGTTATTTCTGGGTTACTCCACAAACTCAAATGTTGTTATTATATTACTTTCACCTTGTCTAAAGAGCAGACTCCAAATCACATGTGAAGGTTTTAATTTTCGGTTTTTAGTTTTGATTAACATTGCTTGCTCCCTTCATGGCAGATTACAGAGGTGCAAAAAGGCAATTCTCCCCAGCTAGGACAATTAAATACCAAACATTCATATTAGCCTCACATTTGTTTTTCTTACTTGATTTACAAATCGTAAATATCACTACTTGACTGCAAAAAGTATAGTGCTTTATAAGCAACTCACTTTGAAATTCTTTAGAATCTTACCATGTTACTCTTAACCAGAACAATTCAACAAGATATACAGGGAGTTTAAAACCAAATATAGCCCCAAAATATGAAATATTTAAACAGTTAAATTAATTTACGAATGGTAGGAACTATGGGACTATTGTTTCTAATTTTTTTTTTAGTTTTCTCAATGATAAGGGGGCTCAAGGAGTAGGTGGGCTGCAGCAGCAACCTCGTTGACACAGTCTGACACCAACCTTATGTTAATTTCAGTGAGCAGATAAAAACCTGAATTTTAGTACAAATTACCCAATTTACCCAATACATTCTATGCTGAAATTGTACGTTCTCTATATTGAATACCAACGCAGATAACCCTTTAAAACTTGTCACTGTCATTGCAATGTTTTAAATCGACTCTACATCTGCCCTGTATGTCAATACATCTAGATTCATTTACTGTACAAATATATTTTCCACTTGATTCAATGGCTAAAAGAGACCTTCAAGGGTGGAATAAACTCAAAATCTCATGCAAGAAACTGAAAGATATTGAAAGAGGATTTACAGCACAACAAACACGATTTTGAATGTGTTTTCCCTTCAACTGAACTGCAAAGTGTAGTACTTTGCCTCGAAACTCAACTATTTGATCACACTTTCCCCAGGTACCACTATCTCTTCTCTCAATGTGCTTCTTTTGCTCACACAGAGACTTCAGAAAGCCTTGTGTTGGAAACGGCAGCAACAACAATAATATTAATTATGATTAATAGACAATCGCCTAGAGAAATAACATGCAGGTAATTAAAATATATTATTTCTGTTGAAATTTAGTTTTTTTGTGTGCAGAAATGGCTACAAGCCTTTGCGATCTCGAGAAAAAGTCTCTGATCTGCAGATACTTATAGTAGAATTGTTGAGGGAGTGAAAATGTGTTCTGGAGATTTTGAAAGGTCTTGTAACCAGTAATTTCGTATAGGTGACCAAGTCTCTCCACCCTTTTTGCAAGCCTTTCCTTGAAGATCTGGGACAAGAGTGGTTTGTTAAAGAAAGGGAACCTATCTTGAAAAGTTGGGAGCAAGTAGCCAGAAAGAATGTCCCCCCCAAGCAGTAACATTTTCTCTAATAGTCTTTAAGCTAACACGTTTGAAGTAATTTGGATCTAAAGCGCGATTTAGAAATCTACCACTGTCTTGGGCCAGTAAAAGCTGATGTAAAAATCTTGGTCTTTATTTAAGAAAGGAGGACTATGAAGACACCTCGAGAAAGAAGCCCAGAAATAAAACTATCCGGTAGTTGAAGACCCCCTTGTATATAGGTATATTTTATAAGTTTAATTGTTCGCCGATCTCGCTTATAGCCCCAAATGAAACTACTTATAATACTGCCAAGTTTTTTAAAGAAAATATTAGGAACTCTTAGAGGGATAGCATGGAATAGGTATAAAAAGTTAGGTAGTATCAACATCTTTATTATGTTACATCTGCCAACAATGCTGATGGGGAGATTGTGCCATCGCTTTAGCTTTTTGGTGATTTCCTGTGACAAAGATTTGTAGTTCAGATTAAATATGTTTCGTATTTCCAAAGTGGTACGCATGCCAAGATAAGTTGCTATGTGGCACACGCCTGCTCTGGGTTTAGCAGGTTTGAAGTTAATAATCACTTGTGTCTTACTAGTATTTAGTTTGTAACCAGAGAGTGACTCAAAAGTGTGTGCCTCTTTATGAATTATTTCTAAAGAAGCTGCTGGATCAGCTGTAAAAATCGCAATGTCATCTGTGTAAGCCGTAACATTAAGCGCACATGATCCAGAAACGTAAGGTGTAATTCTATCGTTAATCATCAGAGTCGGTATTAGCAGCTCAATGTGAAGCGCAAAAAAAAGTGGGGACAAGGGGCACCCCTGCGTGTCCCTCTATATCTACGAAAAGGCATAGATTGAATACCTAAATAACTCAGTTTAGCCTGCGGTGTACAGTATAAGGCTCGGATCCACTTAATA